>NC_080749.1:50174971-50478002 GCF_020826845.1 Diceros bicornis minor
TTCCTGGGTCCCAGCCATAGAAGAAAACACCTGCAGAGCTTGGAAGCCTGGTGCCCATTAACATGAATTATGTATCAGTACTTAAGCTGGCCCAGTTTAGTCCTGTTGTGCACTGAGCTGCCCATCTTCCCTGAAGAGCTCTGTAGCATTTTCTTGTTCCCAAAGCATTTAAGGGTTGGTCTATGAGCACTTGTTAAATCTACTCAAAATGAGAATTTATGTGGTGGAGACAGCACAGATGAGGATTAAGCTGGGAACATCCCAGCCAGGAGAATGGTAACACTGCAAGTCCCGCCAAGTGCTCAACGTGGACTACGTTTTGTCTGATTCTGCTCAAACGCACCTGAACAGACAGCTTCAGTGTGAAGGTTCGTGTGCATGCAGGTGACTGTGGATCCACGCACAATTATCCTGATGAAATGCATGGATTCCGGGTTGCCTACACAGGATATCCAGCTCCTTTCCTAGCTAAGGCTCCAGAATAAATCTTTTTTCAATTATTAGAAAGGAATACGTTTGACATTAAAAAAATCTACACTTCACTCCTCTATCAATGATTTACTGAACAGCACTATGTGCCAAGTGCAGCTCAAGGCATGAGGTAGAGCTGTGACTGACGGCCAGGGCCCTGCTCTCCCGGAGCCCATATGCCTGAGGTGGGAAGACAGTGACAAACTAGCAAATAAGTAAACCCACAAGATTTCAGATGGCCCTGAGTGATGTGAAGACAATAAAAGGGGGGCTGTGATGGAGTGATTGGGCAGCAACTTCAGATTGTGTGGTCAGAGCTGGCTACCAGAGGAAGTCACATTTGAGCTCAAGACATGTACCTACTATTTAGAGCTTTTGATTGTGTCCCATAGCTGTATGGAGCTACCTGATTCAAGAAGAATTCCAGGAGAAACAATAGTTACCTGGATAACACTCAAGTCTATTACTTAAGATAAATGGTCTTATATATGGTTAGTTATCTCTCAGTTCAACCAATATTCTCTGAGGACATCTGAGTTTTACTTTTCTGGAAAGAGCAGGCTGCTAATGGGAAAAGTGTCAGGGTTGGCTGGCTGCTCCTGGTGGTCGGAGCTTAGTTAGAATTACCTGGTGTTAATTACAACCTCTCCCTCCCTTCATTTTTATTGCCACAAAGATTTTTTTCTGGAAGGTTCTTTTATGTGAGGGATGACGACATCAATAAAACTGATTTTGCAAACCACCAGTGAAAATCTGTCTTACTGTTTTATTGTGACATCTAAAATCTTTCTCTCTTGGGCCGGCCGCGTGGCTTAGCAGTTAAGTGCGCGCGCTCCGCTACTGGCGGCCCTGGTTCGGGTCCCGGGCGCACACCGACGCACTGCTTCTCCGGCCATGCTGAGGCCGCGGCCCACATACAGCAACTAGAAGGATGTGCAACCATGACATACAACTATCTACTGGGGCTTTGGGGAAAAAAAAAAAAAGAGGAGGATTGGCATGGATGTTAGCTCAGGGCTGATCTTCCTCACACACACACACAAAAAGAGAGACAAAAATATCAAAAAATTTAAAAAAATATAAATAAAAAATAAATAAAATCTTCCTCTCTTTGGCCACTGCTGTAACCAAAGAGTAAAAGAAATACCTTCAAAGTGGATGTTTACTCCATATCGAGTGGCCCACTGCTATTTAAAGATGCAGGGCATTTCTGAGCTTTCCACAAGGGAATAATTAAACCACTGCAGGTAACAAAGAATTAATTTTGAGGAATATTAAGCACGCTTAATTAGCACATTTGAGTTTCAGTTCCCCACAGGGAAAATATTCTCATGGCATCTTGCCATGTCAAGCTTCTAAAACTTCTCCTTAAACTTAGAGCTGAAGTCCATTTTACAATGCAAATGAGAACTGCAAAAATCTTTTAAGCCAAATCATTCCTAAGCATTTAGGAACCTCCAGGGCCTCTGGATTTTGTTAACAATTCGGTGGCAACCACTGGGGAGGCCTTCTGAAAAATATATAGCTGGTAAATTCAGAGTACTTAAATCTTCTAATAACCCACATCTGTGCACATTTTTGAAAACTTGTTTTTTTCTAAATCCTGATTATGCTGTATTTTAATTGCATTTTCAAGTTTAAGTGAATTTTGAGATCATAAAAATGCGAGACAAATAGAAACATCTCAGCCTAGACGCATCCATCGCATGGAGCTGATTGCTTACAATATCACACGCAATTGGGGCAGCAGAGGGTATTACAGTTTATCGGTCTTAAATTCAATTAAATGAGATCGATTAATTCCTTGGAATATTTACAATATGATTCTCCTATCTAGGCATCTATGCTGCAATGAATTTAATTTAACAATGAAAGAAGGCTGATCTGTTTGGTTATTATGTAGATTTATATATTTTTTAATTTTAGGGGAAAGACTTTTAAAATTATGTGTACTTTCCAAATATGAGCACGTAGAGTTTAATATATGTTAATGATTGCCAAATAATGATTATTTTAGACTTGGACATGAACATTTGCCTTCGATGCACTTCTGAAGACAAAACTAAATGATGAGCAATTATTGCAAGGGAAGGTTACCTTGGAAATTCTACCCTCCTCCTTGGATCCATACATGAATAAACTTAAACTCTAACAACTAATGAGGGAAAGCAAGCACACAATCATTTGACGTAATATCGGTTCTCAAATAGTATAGAGGTTCTCAAATAGAGTGATTTCTGTTGTCTAATTTCCCACTATTAAAAATAGCACAGAAGGGCCAGCCCAGTGGCATACCGGTTAAGTTCTCGCCCTCCACTTAGGTGACCCCAGGTTTCAGGTTCACAGGTTCGGATCCCAGGTGCAGACCTATGCACTGCTCATTAAGCTATGCTGTGACAGCACCCCACATACAAAATAGAGGAGGATTGCCACAGATGTTAGCTCAGTGACAATCTTCCTCAAGCAAAAAGAGGAAGATCGGCAACAGATGTTAGTTCAGGCCCAGTCTTCCTCACTAAAAAAACCCAAACCAAAACAAAAAAAAATCACAGAAAAATGTTCAAAGTACTAGGGAAGGAAGCTGGTAACTAATAGATACTGCCAGTATAACCATGTGGCCTAAGTCCCTTGATTTTATTTTCCAATGGGATTCTGCAGGTGGCCAGCAATATATTCTGATATGGCCCTTTGAACATTTTAGGATTTGGTACAGGGTGAAGCAAAAAGTGATTTATTTCTTTGGACTTTTAAATTTCTCTTTCTAACTTTTGAATGTGCTTCCAACAGTAATTACCTCCTGCCTTTTCCTTTCCTTCTCCATTTTTTCTCTTCATTCCTTCTTCTCTCTACCCTCGAAGAGAGTAGAAATTTAGCACTGAAGAGATCCTAAATATTAGTGCATTGCCCAGTGTCTTCCTCCAACTGAAGAAGCTTCTTGGGGCAAGGCAGATTCTATTTTTATCCCTGCCCTTTTCTGCATAGTGCCTTACGTTAACTCCAAAACATTAAAAGGAACTTAGAGGACATTAATTTCCAAGTCAGTTTCAGACAGGAATACCTTTTCTAACATGTCCTAACATTTCTAGACCTCTGCCCGAACACTTCCCATGATAGGAGGTTCTGCTGGATGAGGCTGCTGATTCATTTTTGGCCAGCTTTGCACATTTCTTCTATGGAGATAAAATTAGCCTTATAGGTATTTCAGCCAACTGTCCCAAGTTCTGCCCTCTGGATCCACCCAGATCAAGGGAAATCGCCCCTACCTGACAGACCTTCCAATATTGGAACACACATATCAGGTCTCCCAACAATCTTTTTTTCTCTGGTTCCTAGGGTGACTGGACTACAGCTGTCGTCGAAGACTACACCTGCTCTTTACACTTGGCTCAAATTCCAGTTTCTTGACCTCCTGAGATTTAAAATCTACCTCCACAATTTCTCAAATTCTCTTCAGCTTACATCCTCCAGCTTTGTTTGTATAAGCTGCTTGAATCAAAATCTAGTCTTTTGATGAGTTTCCATAAAATATCACTGGTTTTAAGCAGTTTGTGTCTAATATGTTTACAGCAGCTTAGCAGCAAAAACATCCTAAAGAATCACGCATCAGGGTGCACAGGCTTCTGAACACTCCCTCCATTCTTGCCTCTCCCTTCCTTCCCTTGAAGTCTTTGCTTTTTCTGCTAGTGAAAGCAAATTTGACTAATCTCAGAAATAAAGGCCTTCCCAGTCTCAGACGTGAAAGGCTCAGCCTGCTTTGAAGGTAGATTATCTCAACAGAGTCTGGGTCTTCCTTCCCTGAAACAATGAAATATTCACCAAATTGTTACAATACATAATAATAATATTAACTGCCTTCATTTATTTATTTATTTTTTGCTGAGGAAGACTAGCCCTGGGCTAACATCTGTGCCCATCTTCCTCCACTTTATATAGGACGCCGCCACAGTATGGCCTGCCAAGTGGTGCGTTGGTGCGCACCCAGGATCTGAACTGGCAAACCCCCAGGCTGCCCACAGCGGAGCGCACGCACTTAACCACTTGCGCCACCGGGCCAGCCCCCTTACTTCCTCCATTTAAATGTTAAACCCTTTACATTATCTCATTTAAATCTTACTTTAACCCCATGTGGTAGATAACATTATTCCCTTTTTACATGTGAAGAAACTGAGGTTTCAAGAGGTCAAGTAATTTTTCTAAGGAAAAATAGGCTATTATTGGCAAAGCTGCCACTTAAACCTATATATATTTTTTAACTCCAAAGTTTGTGCACTTAACATGTATATTAAGTGTGTCCTCGAGATTTCCGTATCCCTCACCATCCTGATTGTTATTCTCTGGACAAATTCCATTTTTTACAAAAAAAAAAGTATTCCTTTTAAAAGATGGCTTCCTAAAGGAATACAGCCCTTTAGGTATGAAGACAAGGAAGTAATCGAAGATTGCAAACATTGGCCAACAGATGTGTTTGACTTGCCCATCCATTGTTTTTAATAAAACGCAAAACAAAACAAAACAAGGTGACGGAGAAGGAAAGGGAGAATTTGAACTCCTATATAACCTCCAGTCCACCCCTTTTTTCTTTCCCCTGGCCTATTCCATTCATTTTGTTACCTGTCTGGCCCCTAAAGACATTTGAGTTTGCAATCCCTACTTGTTTATGACATGGCACATTCTTGCCATCCATCTTGGGTTTGATAGTTACAGTTGTAATTCTTCTCAAGCAACTCAATAGGTCTATAGTTCACGGTAACTCCTAACCCTGCTGTGGAATGAATATGAATTGCCTGCCCTCTAAAACTACTGCTTGGCAGGAAGAAATTTAGCTAATGAGGGCACCTAGCTAACCACCTAGCTTCTACAGCTAACACAGCCTTTCTGTTCTCTACTTGTCTTCACATTTTAAATTTTATTCAGGCAACTATATGCTATAAGCTATAAGGTTGTTCATGTTCTGTAGAATTCATGAAGATTGTAGGATTTAAACTTCAAGAGTTTCCATTTTTTTCCGTATCTACATGGCTGACAAGTGATTCCCATGATGCGTACCTGCTAAAAAAGTTTTCAAGGATGTCTGGTCGCTCTTTTTATGTTTAAATTGAATGAAGCACTGACTTTTCCATAATCACTAGGCAAGTGGTTGAACATTCTGTGGGCAAGTTATGCTTTTTTTAGTGTTGTGGTTGTTTCCAGAGGCCAGGAATGCCTGGGTGACATGGGATTTCATTCAGGTATTCCTAATGCCTGTCTGTAGAAGTGATTAGTCAAATACACAGTACTGTGTTTTGTTCAAGGTGATGTGACTAGACATGAATCTTGCCCTTGAGTTCTAGGTCCATCTAGCCAGCGTGAAACATACTATCCCTATTTTACAAATGAGAAACCTAAGGAGGTTTTCCTAGGCTCCTCATGATCATGTCTTCATTAAAGGATTTTCTAATAGTCAAAGGTGGGCCAAAATGGAATGCGTCAATTTGTTAAGTAATGAGCTCCCTGTCATCACAGATATTTAATCATAGTTTGGATGGGCACAGAGAATGAATTGTACTCATTGGCATATAAGGTCACTTCTAGCCGTGAAATTCTCTTTTGATATAAAGTCAATAATTTCAAGCAATATTTTAGGTTGCTTATTCTTCCCACAAATTAGCCAGATGATTGGTTGAGTTCTCTGTTTCTCTTTGGTTATAAAAAGCTTTGCATAGTGGAAAGCAGAATTCAGGCTTTCTTGCTAATAAATCAGATGCCCTACTGTCTAAATGCTATTCTTCTACACACATACTTTGAAAATGCCATCATAGCTGACTATACTTAGTTGAACATATCTATAAAGTTATAGACATGTAACTAAGGTGAATGTAATTCCTAACTGGATAGCCCACAGTCAGATAACCTGGTTGTGTCTCACTTTTCTTTGTTAGTTTCGCAACACATTTGGCACGCTTAAAATGTTAGTGGTATGCTGACGTAACATTAGTAGGCTAAAGAAAATTGCAAGGGGGAAAATTAACATTTAAATAGATTTTGATTATTAAAGAGAAGACAGAAAATCCAGCAGTGATTTGGTTTAGCTAGGAATACAAGAGTAATTGATGGTTGTCAGTATCCGAAAAGGTTTTCCAGAGCTAGGAACTGTCAAGGTAGAGGAGGGAGGAGAAAGATCTTCAGACCTCCAACACTTGACAGTTGTAAGAAAGACTGGGAGTGTGGGCAGCAGCAGTCCTGCTGGAGAACTTCCAGCATATACTATATATTCAAGTCCTGTCCAGGTTACACACTTTAACTTAGCCTAACTCCAACGCTGTGAGTTAAACACTCACATCCTTTTCTTAAGATGGCGGGAGAGGCTGAGTTTTCTCCACTGATATGGGTGATTTGCATACTGTGGGGGATGAATCCAGCGTACTTCTTGCCCAACACCCTCCCTAGAAACTGTATAAATGAAAACCCAAGACACCACTGCCTGGACAGTGAAAAACGAGTATAGATTTAAGATAGTTTTGCCAACCACAGCAAGAAGGCTATATATTCATGGAAATGACTGTGGAAATAAAATTTGGCAATATTTCCATATTACTCCCAGTGAAAACCAGTTTCCCTTAAAGTCAATGAATTGAGTGTTTGAATTGGATGCTTACTTTTAGCACTGTCCTGTGTTTTAAGCAATAAGTAACTTTATTTGCATATTTGAGAAAACCTACAATAATTGAGCATGTATTGTGTACCAGGCATCGTACTATAGAATTACTTATAGGCTAGTATCATACAAAAAACACTATTCTCACTAAAATAAGTAGGAGTACTCCTTTGCCTTATACTAAAGGCCATTTATAATTTGGCTTCTCAGCCACATTTTGTTTATTGTCCCTCAGCAATCTTCCTCACTTTTTTCTTTTGCTCATGCCTTTTCAAAACCTACTCATTCTTCAAAGTCTGATTCCATTTCTGCCTCTTCCTTGAGGCTTTCCTTGACTCCTTCAACACAGAATGTCTCCTTCCTCCTTTGAGCAGGAAGCCCTTTTTATCTGCAGTTTTGGGCACTTATCATATACTGTCCAGTGCCGTCTTGAACGGTGCAGGTGTGTATTGCTATCTGGCTTTTCATGTGAGTACATCCTGTTCCCCAAGTAGATTTTGTGTTCTTTTGGTAGAACAAGCACTATAATTTTGTGTTATGCAACTCATAGAGGAAATTCAACCAAACTTCTGGCTGTTCTTTTGCATCTAAGAAGAGGACTCAAATACATGTAGAAAAGGATTAAGACCTGGGTGTATGCCTAAGAAGGAGAATGCTTAGCTTTGTTGATATTCCCCAGGTGCCTGGAAAAAAGAGGGTGTATTCTCATAGTTATTTCATATTCAGGACCCAAAGCATGCTTTCCTAACATGCAGTATAGGCAGTGTCACCCCTGACCCCGAATGAAAACTTTTTTCACTTTTTCTCTCTCTTTATATCTTCTACTTACAGGACAACTATTGGCTTTCTCACTGAGCTACAAACATATCTGATGAATAAATTGTATTTTGGTTTCCTGGGGGCAACAATTAGATGTCTTTTCTGCACAGGTATAAAGCGGCCTCCTTGGAAGGTGTGTTGTGTGTGAGATGTCTTTCCCGTGACCAGCCTTTCCCAGGACCTAAACTGAGGTCAGCATAGTTTTGAAGACATACTCTTAGAGTAATGTTTTGTATAGTGGGACTCTTTTGGATTAAAATAACAGTAACCCAACCAGAAAGGGGAATTTAGCATGAAGATATGAATCTGTTTCATGGAACCTAAAGATGAGAAAAGAGTTGGCCCCTAGGTACCATGTGGAACCTAGAGATCAAATGTGTCTCTTACTCTGACTTAATTCTACAGGTCTGCTTTATTCTTCTCTCTTGTTGCAGACCAGCTTCTGCTTTTTCTACCCATGTGATGAAACGTGGGGGCCAACAGCTTCTGAGCTCTGTACACTAGAGTCCAGTGTACAGAGAAAGACTGCCTTCACCCATGCCCCAATACCTGAAGAAGGACTTTAATAGCTATCTTGGGCCAAGGGTCCATCCCTGGACCAATAAAATGTGGTCAGACACAGAGTGATATTTTTCTCTATTGTATTGCTGGGGTAATCATTGGGAGGGTGGTAGGAAGGAGCCACTGCCTAGAGGAGATATGCTGGACAGATAAAAGAGTAGAGGTTTGCTACACTGTATATGTGTATAGCAGTGAAGAGTTTACAGGCCTTTTCTAATATGTTATCTCATGTGAGCCTTAATACAGTCAGGTGACATAGGCAAGACAGGTACTATTGGTACACAACTTACACGGAGGGCCTTAACATGTTCTGACTTGCGCAAGATTCACAGATAAGTAGTAAATTCTGTTTCCACTGTCCAACAAAACCTAGCTTTCAAAATGTTCCTGAAATCCTACCACCTTTTAGACATTGATGAGTAGGAGAGCAGCACTATTTTAGTTTGGCTTCTCTAGAGAAAAGAGCAGTTCCAGAGAAGTGTAATTTCAGGGAAGCAGGAATGAGGGAAGAGGAAAGTGAGACAAAGAAAGAGAGAGAGGAAATACAGAGGAGTGAGTCGCTGAGCTGATCACGACTTTGAAATAAGCTGATTGCTTTGTATCATAGGATGTCTTCAGAGAGGCTGTTTGAAGCTACTATGTGTGTCCCAGGGGCAGGGGAGGGAATGGAATAAAAATTTATCCACTGGCTTCCATTGCCCATGGTCAAAGTTCAAGCTCTAGGGTATTAATTCACCGACACTTCCTATTGTACACGCTTGGGGATGCAGCAGGACCTGCTGGATAGCAGAGAAGTCCTGGGGGAGGAGGCAAGATACTACCAGGTCATACACGTGAGTGACTCGAGGGACCAGGGTCAGCCATGGAGGGGGTCTGCCTGTTCCAGAAGGCCAGGCTCCACTATAACGTAACCTTCCACCAAAAGGTGGAAGGAGACCTTAACAAACCTCTTCTCTATGGCCTACAAGAACGCAGTTGGTGCCACAGCATCTTCCTGGAGGCTCATCAGTAACACTGAGCAGCTGGCTGCATTGTCTCAAGTGGGGATTGTGACACCGACTCTCTGATGAAGACTCACTTCAAGGACACCTCCCCTACTACACCCCAGAATCAATCAATCCTTTCTTTATGGCCACGCTATTCTTCACATGAGTATATAAACATTTAACACAATAATTTATTCAGAATTTTTCTTCTCCTAGAGAAGATTTTTGTGAGGTTGGAGTAATGCTGACTCACTAAATCAATAATTTATTGAGTACCTACTATGTGCTGGGCACTATTTTAAGTGCTAGGATTAGAACAGTGATAGACACAAATCTTTAATTTTTGAAGCTTACATTTTCAGTGTGTGCGTGGGGAGACCAATAAAGAAATAAGTAAAGAATACATTGTATTAGATGGTGATAAATGCTTTGGATGAAAACAAAGCAGGAAAATTAGATAAACAGAGCAGGGGTGGGGAGTGAGGGTTATAGATTAACCAGGATGTCCGGAGAAGGCTTCACTGAATCAGTGACATTATAGAAAGAACAGACATGGATACTTGGGGTTGGGGGGAAGTTCCAGAGATAGAGAAAAGGAAGTGCAAAGGTCCTAAGGTACGCTGGTTGTTTTCCAGGAAGGGCAGGGAGGCCAGTGTGACCAAAGAAGAGAAAGGGAGAGGGAGACGAGAGAGGAGCGAGTAGAGGAAGTCAGAGAGTTAATATGGAGCCAAATATCCTAGGACACTGAAATGACTTTGGCTTCCACTTGGGGAGGGACAGGGAAGCAGCAGGGCTTTAAATACAGAAGTGATCCTACTTACATTTCAACAGGATCACTCTGGCCCGAGAATAGACTATAGAGGGACAAGAGTTGAAACTGGGAGTTAGGAGGCTGCTGGGGTAACTCAGGTGAGAAATGTTGGTTGTTTGGACCAACATGGTAGAGGTGGTGCGAGACGGTGTGATTCTGGTTTAAAGACAGACCTGACAGGATTTGTGATGGGTTAGAAAGGAGATATGAAAGAGAGAAGGCATAAAAAATCACTCCAGGTTTTTTGCCTGAGCAAGAAGACAGGAAGAAAAAGTTTTAGGGAGAAGATTGGTATTTTGGACAGGAAATTGCTCTTAGACAAGTGGAGTTTGTTGAATTGACAGTGGATCTAGGAGTCTGAAGTTTAAGGAAGAGTTCATGTCTAGAGATATAAATTTGGGAGCTATCAGTGTGATGTTGAAAGCCATACCGATGGCATTGAAAGCCATGAGACTGGATAAGATCACCAAGTGAATGAACGCAGACAGAAAAGTGAAGACAAAAGACGGACTCCTAGGCCACTGCAACTTTAAGGAGTTAGGAAGACGAGGAGTCACCAGCAAGGAGACTTAGCAAAAGTGGCCACGAGGAAGCAGGAAAACCAGAAGAAAGTGGTTTCTGGAAGTCAAGACAAGAAAGTGTTTCAACAGGCAGGGACTGAACAACTTGGTCAAATTCTGCTTGTAGAGGTGTTGAGAACTGATCTTTGGCTTCAGTAGCATGGAGATCATTGGCAATTTGAGCAGTTCAGTGCACCAGAGAGGGGCAAATGCCCAAATAGAAGTTCAAAAGAGAATGGAGGGGAGAGAAATTGGAAGCAACAAATATAGGCAATTCCTTAGAGATTTGCTTTAAAGGGAAGGAGTGAAAAGACAGTGGTAGCTGGAAGAGGAGGGAGAGTAAAGAAGTGTGTGTTAAGGGCCTGTCTATATGCCTCTTGGAAAGGTCCAGGGGGACTTACTGGCAGAACCAGCAGAAAACGAATGGTTGTGAGGAAAATGAACAAAATATCCCCTGGAACCAGGTCTGCATGGGGCACTGAACTGATCCACCTTTGATTCCCCTATCAATGAGGACACGTATTGTGGGAGTGAAGGTGCCTGGGTTAGGCCTTACAGGCCAAATGCCCTAAAGATTTCAGATTCAAAAGGCAGAAATAATGAGCCTGTCAAGTAGCAGAGTGGAGGTTCCCTACTGATCTGCAAAGCCAAAACGTGGTCTAGCTGGTGGCATTTTCTGAGAAGTTCGTTTAGAGGGGCGGTTTTACAGAATGCTGCAGTTGCTACCATCACCAACTTAATCATCATCATTATCAAACAGCAATTAGAAGCTTAATTTCTCCTACCACCCATAAAATCAAAATAGAGGGCCTTGTTCCCTGGCAGAGCTGGCTGTGGTGGCAGCAGTAGCATAACGAGGCTGGAAGGTCAGAGATGGGGAAAGACCCGCATGGGGCAGAAGGAGATGGCCCTTGCCACCATCCTGCCCCAGTTCCTGATTTTCACCCGGCCTCTCCAAGTGCTGGCGCAGATGACTCTTGCCCTCCTACTTCTTCCTCCTCTGCTCTCTGCGCCCCCTACTTCTCCTTTTGCTGTTCTCTTTCAGTGGAGGGGTGGTTCTGAAGACCGGCCCCGGCCCCTACCTCCCTCTCCACCGCGTGTGGGCACACTGGAAGCGAACTGAGAGCCCTGAAACTCCAGTGGGGCAGGAGCCGGCGTTCTGAGCATGTGCGAGCAAGCCTTGGGGCTAGGGCGGATTTGGGAGGCCGACGCCAGGTCTCTGCCCTGAGCCCAGAGTGAGAGCACGGAGAGCGCTGGGCCGGGCAGCGCCCCCCGGAGCCGTGCCCCTGCGCCCAGAGCGCAGCGGCTGCGCCCTGCCCTCTGGGCGTGGGCGAGCTGGCCGCGTGTGCCTTGCTGCTTGACGCGAGCACGAGCCAATCAGGGAGAGCGGCCCGGGCTGCCATGTGACGGGCTAGGCGGCCCCTTTCCCCAACGCGGCCAGAGGGAGGAGAGAAGCGGGGCTCGCCGCGAGCCTTCGAGAGCAGCGGCCGCGGAGGAGGCGCCGGCGCCGGCACACGCTCGGGCCAGCCGCGCGCGCATCCCCGGGCGCCCTGCGCGGCGGAGAGCTCGGCTCGCCGCGGGAGCCCAGGACAGGAGTGGACAAAGCAAGATGGCAGGGATCTTAGCCTGGTTCTGGAACGAGAGGTTTTGGCTCCCCCACAATGTCACCTGGGCGGACCTGAAGAACACGGAGGAAGCCACCTTCCCGCAGGCTGAGGACCTCTATCTCGCCTTTCCCCTGGCCTTCTGCATCTTCATGGTACGGCTCATCTTCGAGAGGTAAGAAGGGCTGGAGCGCTCCTCCCCTCCCCCTACACACACACACTCACACACTCGCGCGCACACGCACACTCGCGTGCTCTGTGGCGCACGCACCCGCTCCCCCAGCGCTCGCGCTCACGCCTCCCAACCTTTGTGTTCGGGCAGGGGTTGCTGACCCCTTAGCCGGGCTGCCGTTCTGGTAGCCAGAGAGAGTCTGGCTTGCCTGTGGATTTCCTCCGGGGCGCCCGGGAGGGGCCGCGGGGCGTTGGGGTCGCCCCCTGCACTCCTCCTTGGCCCGCTCCCTCCTCCTCGCGGCGGGGGCAGGCGAACAAAGGTGAGCGAAGGCCGGCCGCCGGACGAGCGGCACTCCGCGGGGCTCTCGGCTCTCCAGCGCGCGGGCACGCCGCGCTGCCAGGCAGGGCTTCCCCGCCGAGGCTCGCCGCCTCCTACCTGACAGCCAGGAACGTTCCGGACGCGCGGCCCGGAGGGCGGAGGAACCGCGCACACTGCCAGTCCTTTCACTCCGGCACACGGATTGTCGGAACGGTGCTTCAGGAGAATTCGCCAGGGACTCCTTGGCACCTGGCCGCTATTTGGTGTCCATCAGGAACACTGAGTATCAGGCTCACAGTCCTGGGAAATGGGTGACAATAGTTTGTAGGTTTCCAGCATTCCAGGCCGTTAGCGGTTTCTTTAAAAGAGTATATGACAGGACGGGTGCACAGCCTGCAAAATGGTGATATTAAATTGATAGATGTTTCCTATGAATAACCATAAACTTATTTTGGTACCAGAACGCATTAAATTTTTTTTTTTAAAGAATTGTATTATTATTTGTCTAATTCCCCGATTTAGTTGGCTAGCTCCATTGTGTCACGAACAAACTTGTGTACTCTCATTGAATCAGTCTGAGTCACGAAACTAGATCTTGCCTGCCATGCGTTCTCCGGGTGCTATTGAAACAAGACCGGGAGAGCAGCACACACTTCTGTCTTTTTCTCAACCGAAAACCTCGCCTCTCCTCGCCCCATTCATCAGTACAAGCTGAATTTCTTAGATCACAGAGTAGAGTTTAGATGCCATTTCTCACTTCCTCTCCACCTCTCTTCCCCTGCCCCCAATTCACCTTGATTTTGTTTCTTAAGCTTTTGCTCTCTTATTTTGTTTGCTGTTTCTGTTTGTCTAAAACCACTATTGAAGATGACAGAATTTGTCTTTTGTGTCATTTGTTGCTGGAAATGGCAACAGACAAAGCTCCATGGGAACAGAAAGTATCTTTTGTTTAAGGAAGGTGTATTTTTCAATGGACGATATTGTTGCTTGAGAACTAAGACAGCAGTTCATATGCAGAGATTGACATGCACAAAGGATCAGATTTAAAGACCTATTTTAAAATGAATGGAATCCAGCACAGATACGTCATTGATCCTATCCAGCCTTGAAACTTGCTGTGAAAAAGTGGACGTTTTTGCAGGTTTAGAGTTGCTTCTAAAGCAAATGTTTACTTACGGAAAATAGGAACTCGTATCTAACTTGCATTCTTTCCAAAGAAAGTCTCTCAGGAAGTAGCAGGTTGACTGTGTTGGCACATAGTAAAGACTACATACACTACATCAGTTGCCTAATTACATCTGATCAGTTCTGGCTGATCAATTCTGGATGTGCTCACCTTTAGCTAGCTAATGCATTTGAAAGAGATGTGCAGTCTTATGTATTAGAAAACAAAAGCATGTCAGCTAATGACCTGTATGTGGAAACCTGCATTTTCCTGACATTCTTCTTCTCTACGCTAATTCCAGACTGCTCATTAGGTTAGAAAAAAATAAATTTATTAGAGAACGGACGTAGTTTCATACTTAGACTCTCTGTGCCTTTAAAAACAAAACAGAAACAGAAAACTAATGTAATAGTTGAAAACTGGAAGTTCATTTTTCCTCTTCCTGAACATTTTTTCTTCCTTTGCATAATCCCGTGACTTGACTTAGAGTTTACACAAAGCTGCTTTCAACCATCAATCACAGCAAATGTCCTCGTATTAATATGTAGAGAGTTGGTCAGTTTTTTTCAGGCTATCGATGCAAGTAGAAGTGATTTAATGGCCTGTATGGAGAGTGAAAGTTTATGATTAATATTCAGGATAATAATCCAGTATGGCATACACCACAGGATGCTACTGACTTTTGGAAAGGTGTCTACTTTGTTTCTTCCTATACTAGTGACAGCTCTGTCTTGAACCATTCAGACTCTCTTCATTCTCTGAAAATCCAAGTGTATAGTTGTATCCAGAATGACAAGTTCTGCATGTTTCTCCTCTTCTGAAACCTAAATGACACATTCTGGCGGCCAACCTGTGGTCTTCATCTCAGTAGCATTCATCAAGGGCCTAAATCAATATAATTGAGCCAGCCAGTATGGTTATCACTGGTACGAATCACTTTCAGTACCCTTCTAACATGTGCATAAATCTTTTTCTTTTCATTATTCTATAATGTATAACATGATTTAAAGAAGCCTGTTGTGAATCCCTTTGTAAAATGAAATGCTTTTGTAATAGGAATGACTTCCTCAGTATTATATTCCTTTTATGCTTGTATTGTCATTTATTTCAAAGCTGAGAACATTTCTATGAAATACTCATTATCCAAGATCTTTATTTCCCTTAAATGGAATCTGTAACGCCCATGTTGAGGCTAAAATTGTGAATTTGAATGCCTTCTCCTCAGTCTTACATATTTCTCTCTATAAAGAGAAGCACTAAAGAGTTGACTGAATTGGGCTTTGCCTGATTGAACAGTCCCATCTTTTTGCTTTCACCCCCACTGTTGAGGTGTCAACAGTGGAGGAGTTGGTGGCCAGCACAATGCCATGTTATAGTACCATATGGACAACAATATGGCCACCCAGCGTGGTTGCTTAAAAATGGAGCAGCCTAAATTCAGTGACTTTTGGCTGAGTCGGTGAATAGCTCAAAGCTTGGTTGTTCTTGGCATAGTCATTATACTACGCTTTGCTCTGGGTGGGGACCTAAAGGGCCACTGTAGATATTGTTTGATTGACAGAGTAAAATATCTGTTGTTAAAAAAAAAAAGCTCCTAGAATGAAAATTGTAGTGTATACCATTATATTATGTTGTTGGCTTGATGACAAGGAACAAAATATTACTTAATAATGTAGCATTATCATCTGTTTGATGGATTTTCTTGATTTAATGCTTGTTTAGGCTCAGTAAGCCATTCTCTGGAATTATAATACATGCTTCTCCCAAATTCATCTTTTCAAAAATGTGTGTTGCTATGGTATTCATAAATGTGGAATTAAAGTTCTGCTGAATTTCCGTTTGGGAATAAAAATTCTTTGAGTTATTGTTATAAAAGGTAATGTTAATGTATTTTCTTCCTTGTGGGTCTAGGCGAGAGATACAGAAAGTATTGATTGAGAATCAGAATGTTCAAATTCTAGTCAAACTTACCACAAACTGGGGCAGCTACCTAATTTATCTCTGCCTTATTTTCTCATCTATGCAGTGAAGCAAATGGCCTTTGTAATCTAAGGTTGCTTTCAGCCTCCCAATGATCTGATTCTTGTAGGTCCTCTATATGTTTGAAAGTTACTGATTATTATCTCATGAAATGTTAAAGCAGACTAAACGTCATTTTTTTGGAGGTAGAAATAAGTGGTCTGAGAATAAAGGGATTTTTTTCACACAAATATTCTAGCCAATAGTTTTGTTTTTTGTATTTTTCAATTATGATTTCAGTTAAAAGAATCATTTGAGCTATTATCATTTGTGCTCCAAAAAGCTACAGTATTTCAGAATAACCAATAAAGAAGATTCTACAGAGAAAGCCATTGCTCTCTTTCCTCAGACCTTTTTTAGATGGATCCCAGAGCAGACCCAGCACCTCTTGTGATGGCTAGATAAGAAATGAGAAGCTCATGCCTGTCAGGTTGGCTCTCAAAGTGCCAAGCTATGAACTGAGAACTGTCATTCCTCAGGAGGCTGACACCAGTCTTGCCTGGTTCATTCAGCCAAATAATGACCTGCTGCCCCCAAATTTTCAAGGCACAGCAGTGTCTCAGCTGTGTCAGAGGGAATGTCTGGCCAATGGGCTTTTTCCTGTGGGTTTACTTAATATTTTTGCCTTGCCAGCATCCTTGGGTGAGGCCTTTTAGGAGAGGGCAGAGAGCGAGAGAAAAAATGAATGAGAATGTATTCCTGACGGTTAGAGGGGAGAGGAGAGGTGTCAGTGAATGACTGTCAGGAAAAAGTGGAGTGCCAGGTGAGTTTCATTACTGAAGGATGTTCCTATAAGGTGCCTTGTAATGAAGAGACTGATATCATTGGATATATTTTAAAAGAGTGTGCAATGGACTGAATGTTTATGTCCCCCCAAAATTCAAAAGTTGCAATCCTAACGGCCAAGATGATGGGATTAGAAGGTGGGGACTTGGGGAAGTGATTAGGTCATGAGGCTGGAGCCTGTGTGAATGGGATCAGTGCCCTTCTAAAAAAAAGTCCCAGAGAGCTCCTTCACCCCTTCCATCATGTGAGGACACAGTAAAAAGATGGCCGTCTGTGCCAAGAAGATTGTCCTCACCAGACACAAAATCTGCTGGAGCCTTGATCTTGGACTTTCTAGTCTCCAGAACTGTGAGAAATAAATTTCTGTTCTTTATAAGTCACCCAGCCTAATGGTATTTATTATAGCAACTTGGACGAACCAAGACATAGTATGTGAGAACAACTTGCATACAAACACGGTTTTTCTCATGCCATCAGTCCTGGATATTTAACTCTATAAGTGTACTTGTTTCACTTGTTAAGTAATGGTGTGATTCAGGTTAAAACTATGGATACCTGCTTTGCCAGACTGGTTTAAGAGGCAGGGGTTGGGGTCAAACACAAATAGGTTGCCTCCTACAATTTCTGACTGGGATAGGAAAATTGGATTACAATGGATGTTTTGTTGGAAAACAACCTAAAATCAAAGTGATGATGTCTTTTGCAGAACTTGAGAACAGCTTTCTCATCTTCCAAAAGAAAGGGTTTGCATTTACAGGGTGGAGGAGTTTAGCTATTTGTAATAGGTTGATTTAGGGATAAAAGGCATAACATTACTCTTAATGGGCAGTGCCTTAGAATGGTGGGGAAGGGAGTGAGATAACTTTAAATTGTCACAAATGATTCAGTGTCATCCAGGATTAATGAAATTAACACCCTTAGTTCATTTATGACTTTTCTGTTGAAAGGATCTGAGTTCTCTAGGGACAAGGTTAGATTCTTTTTTCTCCTGCATTCCAGTTTGTAAAGTATTTCAGAAGTGGTTTCTCTTTTGTGATGGGAAAGGGCAGGTGAAAGTGGAAAGAAAATGGAGTTTCAGGTGGATTTCTTCCGTCCTAAACCAGTCCCCTGGCTTTATAAGAGATCACTGCGTCTCTCAGGCTTTCTTCACCTGTTTTACTCGCCTAATAACACTGTGGATGAACACTAGAGTCTAGGTCCATGTTGTGCCTGGAATATTTTAAATATTTATTATATGCTCTTACATTCCTTCTTCCATCACCAGGCAAAACTGGATTTTCTAAAGCCATCGGTCATCTATTTCATACAAAGCCATAACTCTTAAAATTTTATTGTTTTTTTCTTCCCATCTTCATTTGATTAGTTCATTTCTTAAACACTTTTGAGTCAGGATACTAAACCTCCAGATTTTGTTTGCTAATAACTAGTTGTGTCACTTAATGTTTTTAGGGAGCTATTTTTTCTTTCTTTTTATTTGTAAAAGTAAGAGGTAAACGAGATTGCCACTTGTAGCACAAGGAGCCTACTGTATTAGTGATGCTCTGAGAATCTTTATTCCTAAGGTTTTATTCTTTGGTATCTCCCCTTCCCCTTTTTAAAAAATATGATTTTGTAAGCTCTTTTGTTGTCACTCTTTCCTGCCACTGTAATCTTCATTGACTTCTCCAAATATCTGTGCTATGGCATGATTGAACACAAAATGGTGATGCTCACAACGTCTTTTTGGGGGGGCTTATTAGTACTGCTGTGGATAACAGACCAGGACACCTGAAGCTGTGACTCGGAGCTCACCATTTGTTTTGTTTTTGTTTGACTATTGCAAATAACTGCAGTTTTTTTTTTTTTTTGGTGAGGAAGATTGGCCCTGAGCTAACATCCATTGCCAATCTTTCTCTTTTTGCCGAAGAAGATTGGTTCTGAGCTAACATTGTGCCCATCTTCCTCTACTTTTTGTATGTGGGATGCCACCACAGCATGGCTTGACAAGCGATGTGTCAGTCTGCGCCCGGGATTCAAACCTGCGAACTCTGGGCCGCCGAAGTGGAGTGTGCGAACTTAGCCACTATGCCACTGGGGTGGCCCCCCGAATAACTGCAGTTTTTAATGAATAACGTTTTTATTTTAATTTTGAAAGTAATAGTAACAACTAATATTTATTTCCTAATATGAGTTTATTACTTTACGTGGTTAACTTCATTTAATCTTCTCCCAAGCCCTGTGAGGTAGATATTAATTTCCCCAGTATTTTACAGATAACACTAATGATTTTAGAAATTAGAGAATTTAGAAAATGCACCTAACTTTACACAGCTTAAAATAGCAAGGTAGGCATTTGGAACCAGATTTCTTTATCTCCTAATAATTTTGGTGATCTCCTATTTTAAATATAATGAGATCATACTGTATATATATGGTTTCATTTGCAGGTTTTTGCTATTTGATGGTATAATCTAAACATTTTCCATATAATTAAACTTAGTCAAAAATATTTTCAATGACTACATAATTCCACAACATGGAGATACCGTAATTCCGTTAACCAGTCCATATTGTTGTTGGACATTTAGGCTGTTTCCAGTTTGTGTATATAAATGTTTCAATTCCTGATGATTTCCTAAGAGTGTTTCCTGGAAGTGGCATTTCTAAGCTCAAAAGGATGAATATTTTCGTGTTCCTGATAGATACAAATTGCCAAAATGGTGTCCAAAAATATTATATCAGTTTGCACTTCCTTATCAGCCTACAGATTATTATCATTTGAGGAAATTTTTGCTTTGAAAGTTGACAAAAATGTTACTGTTGTAATGTATGTTTTTATATTGTTCATGATGAACCTATTTCAAATATTTATTGATCATTTGTATTTCACTTTCTGTGAATTCATGTATATTTTCCTATTGGGTTGAGCCTCCAACTTTTTGGTTCGAAGGTGGTGGCCTTTGAAATTTTTTTTTTATGCAGAATGCATAAATGCAGAATGGTCTTATCTTGGTCTGTTTCTCTGGTCACATGTTTGTACTCATTTATTTATTTCTGCTTCCTGCCTGTCCCCCACAACCTAAGTCATCATCAGGGAAGAAGCTTCTCAGATTGCGCATAGTGGAATAGATGCATTCAAGAAGATGAAGTATAATATCCTGACTTTATTGTGGAGAATGAGGCAGAGAAAGGGCTGGGAGGAAGTTTGAGGGATTAAGAATGATGGGTTTTTATGAAAGAAAACTCAGAGATAGAGCCTAAATTCCTTTATATTGTCTCTCTGAACTTTTGGTTAAAGCAACGTATTAGACTAATTATTAGGGAAATGCAAAGCATAACGACAATGAGATACCACCTCACACACATTAAGATGGCTGCTATAAAAAAAAAAGAAAATAACAAATGTTGGTGAGGATGTAGAGAAATTGGAACTCTGTGCGCTGTTGGTGGGAATGTAAATTGGTGCAGCTGCTATGGAAAACAGTATAGAGATTCCCCTCAAAATTAAAAATTGAATTACCATATGATCCAGCAATTCCACTTCTGGTTTATCCCTAAAAGAATTGAAAACCAAGTCTGAAAGAGATATTTGTATGCTTAGGTTCATAGCAACATTATTCACAACAGGAAAAAAGTGGAAGCAACCCAAGTGTCCATGGTCAGGTGAATGGATAAATGAAATGTAGTATATACATACAATAGAATATTATTCAGCTTTAAAAAGGAAGGAATTCTGACACACGTTACAACGTGAAAAATCCTTGAGGACAACATGCTAAGTGAAATAAGACAGTCACAAAAAGATAAATATTGTGATTGCACTTATATGAGGTACTTGTGTAGTCAAATTCATAGAGACAGAAACTAGAATGATGGTTGCCAGGGGCTGGGGGGAGAAGGAAATGGGGGGTTATTTCATGGGTACAGAGTTTCAGTTTTGCAAGATGAAAAGAGTTCTGGAGATGGATGGTGGTAACGGTTGCACAAGGGAATGTACTTAATGCCACCCAACTGTACACTTAAAAATGTTTAAGATGGTAAATTTTATGTTGTCTGTTTTACCACAACTAAAAATAATAATAAAGATTCACTGACCAAAAAAAAAAAAAGTCACTTACTAGAAATAACTGGTTTCATTTTCTAGGCTTGACAGTTTTCTAGTTAGCAACAAACATCGCAATCCTCTTGATCTCAGTTCCATCGAGCTCTGGTTTTTGTTTGTTTGTTTTAAACTGCTTAATCCCCTTGAGGTCTAGGAGAGCCTCTCTTTGCTCCAGAATCATCTGGCCTGGGTGGGTGGGAGGTGAGGGGTGATGGAAGCAAGGTTCAAGTCCAGAGAGCACTTAAGCACCCTGGGCCTTTTAGGAAGGCACTTCAACCAAACAACGTCCTTGAAGTCCGTTTGTTAATATGGCAGTTTAATAATAGTGAATTGGCATTACAGAAAAGGAGAGCTCAGTGTCTTTAGAAAAGCACCCTGAGTAGTTTCAGAGGATCCCTAGGATTAAAGTAAAGGCATCCTAGTGTGTACACAATCCATTTAAAACAAATCAGGATGATAGGATAAAAATTCCAGTAAGGCAGTGGCCTAGGCCACAGATTGATCCTATGGAAGCTTTTGCTGTGGAAGATCAGATCTGACCCTCCTCCCTATCTTTCAGTTTAATTTTATACTCACTTTGTAAGCAAATGATTTAAACTCTTGAAAATCTGAACATGATTTTACTCAAATGCTGCATATTATAAGGCAATCGATTGCAAGCATTGGCAGGTACATATTATTGAAAAGTAATTTTCAAAGTTTATACTAATGTGTGATCATTGTACAAAACACTGCTTTCCATAATTCATTCATGAGAGTATTTGGGGCAGTTTTGTTTTTTAAGAACTTTCTTTTCCTCACTACCAGCCTTCAAAATGGACTTCTCTTACCGATTTCTGCTTCCCATTCCTACTTTTGCTATTATTACCTTAGAATTGGATTGTGAGGGTTGTTTTTGGCAGGGGTGGGGTTGGAGGTACACAAATGGTTTCTCATTGCAGGAAGAATGCATTCCTTTACTAGGTAAGCTTTTTCACACAGTGACCTGTGAATAACATTTGTTTGTGATTTGCTGGTGTCAACATAAATGTCACATCTCATCTTTGAGGTTTTCAGGTTACACAGCTATTGTTGCTATCCTGAAGCTGTAGTTGGGATTCTTTCTCTCCTTCTCCCTCCCCCTCCCTCCTTCCCTCTCTCTGTCTCTCCCTTTCTTTCTCTCCCTCTTTGTCTTTCTCTCCTTCCCTTCCTTCCTTCTCATTATTGTCGGTACAGATCCTTTAAAAACACAGGGAAGTCTTGAGAGCAGAGGAACAGCACAGAGTTGAGTGGGGGAGGGGATAGAGAAAACCATCTAAAATCTGGTCCAGGGACACGGTTTGGCAAGTATCGGAGTAAAAGCTGCCAGCTAGTCTAAGTGGCTTTGTAGATCTTGTCTTAATAGATCACCATTTCAAAGCAGAATAAAATGACTTGGTGGTTTAAGCAGAGTGGCAGTTTTGGACACAATAGCTTGAGTGAAGGGAAATTGAGAACGGGGCAGTCAGTCACTTAGGTATTATGGAGATTAAGGGAATATAGGGCTTTGTGTGTCAGTGGGTGTGTGTATCTTTGGGTAGACTCAAGGGTGACAATGCATTTAAATTATGTTACTGTTTTGTACATTGTTGCAATTAATTATAAACGTATATTCCTAACTAGAATTGAAAGGAAAGTGGATGGGATATCAGAAGTTCTTTAGAACCTGGGTTTAAATCCAGACCTTGCCCTTTATCAGCTATATAGTAGTAGACAGCATACTCTCTGAAATTTGGTGTCCTCAGTTGTAAAATGGGGGATATGCCTACTGTCTGATATTGGAAGACTGTCTGCAAAAATGTATCTAAAGAGGACTCAATAGGGGCCGGCCCCATGGCGTAGCGGTCAAGTGCGTGCGCTCCGCTGCTGGCGGCCCGGGTTCGGATCCAGGGCCTGCGCTGATGCACCGCTTGTCAAGCCATGCTGTGGTGGCATCTCATATAAAAAAGTGGAGGAAGATTGGCAGAGATGTTAGCCCAGGGCCAGTCTTCCTCAGCAAAAAAAGAGGAGGATTGGCATGGATGTTAGCTCAGGGCTGATCTTCCTCACACACAAAAAAGGAGGACTCAATAAAAACTGATTCTTAAAGATACATATTGTGTAAAACATAATTGACACCGTAGTACGGTTTTTAGCACCTACTTGAGAAATGATGTTCTGTGATTTAATGTGATTGAATGTGTTGGGGGTGTGTGTGTGGAGGGGCAGGGAGAAGGTCCAGCTTGTGGAGACAGTAGGACCTGTTTATATATTTGATCATGGAACTGGAGGATTTACTTGTTCTGTTGAAGAGTAAATATTTAGAGTTTTAGACAGGCCTTGAAGCCCCAGTCTTTTTAGCACTATGCCTATTTAGGGAGGAGAATGCTTCTAAGCCTTTTTCCCTCAACTGTTAATAGTGATGTGGGTTGTAGGCCGGAGACTTGTTTGTGTTTGATGGCAGAAAACTGTTTCTAATGGTGGGATTTTAGACAAAGGATGGGCAGCTGTATACCACTTAGAGCCTGAAGCTTTCTCCAGAGGCTGTGCCTTTGGAGAGAGCCCAGGAAGATGGTCTTCCACTGGGTGGAGTTTTCTCAGGAAGCTGCCTTTCAGTGGGGGAATGCCTTATGCAAATATCCCAATCTGTCTCCCACCGCCCCATCAGGCCCTTATCGTCCTTTTTTTACTGCATGTAGTCTCAAGGGAAAATTGATTGGGTATTCAGTCACTGGTAATGGCAGATGTCAAATTTGCCATTTATATTAAGACATGGGCTGAATTCTGGTCATGCGGCTAACTAGCTACAGATCTAGGAGCAAATTACTTAATCTCTCCATGCTCAGTTTTCATTGTAAACTCTTGGGTTGTTGTGAGGATTAAATGAGATAATGCATGCATGTATTTAGGGCAATGTCTAGTTCATGCAGGTAGTGATTACTTGCTCTTCAGGTTTATTCAGGACACACACACACATTATGAGTGTTTGTTGGAACCCCGATTTCCAGAAATGAGACTTTACCCTTTGATTTCTGAAACCCTTTACTGGCATTACCCTTATGTTATGAACATGTAGGATAGACCCCATTCCTGCGTTTCTCTGGTTGGGACTGCCGGTGTAGTCATTTGAGTTTTACTTGCCTTATTATCTTTCGCCTCTTCTGTCTCTGTCTCTCTCTTTTTTTCCCGTCCAAGGAAAATTCTTATTCTTCCACTTGTAGTTGGCAGAAAACAACCCTAGCAGCTTACTGAACATTTGGGCCCTGTCCACCTCACGCTCATGAAGTGTACTTTGCTGAGATTGTATAGCTCAGAAATATTTTTTCTAATATGAGCCTCCCAGAAAAAGGAAAGCCTTGAGACTGACATTTATTGATTTTTCAGAATTTTAAGCCTAGTGGATTGTCTTAATTTGATCCTTAAGAAACAAGAAATTCAATCTGGCGTCCTTGGGATCATATTTATGATGATGCAGACATTCAAAGTTAGCTGAAAATAATATATGTACGTTTTTCCTTAAGAGAAACAAATCTACAACCCCAAATTTGAACTTCCGTTGGTGTGAATGTGGCTAAGCTAGCCTTACCAAATTAGTTCAGAAGCGATTTGCACCTGCCTTCAAAAACTATAGGCACTTTTCTTTCTTTCTTTTTTTTTTGGTGAGGAAGATTGGTCCTGAGCTAACATCTGTGCCAATCTTCTCTATTTGTGTGCGAGACACCGCCACAGCATGGCTTGATGAGCAGTGTGTTAGTCCGAGCCTGGGATCTGAACCCGCAAACCCCAGGCCGACGAAGTGGAGCATGAGAACTTAACCACTATGCCACGGGGCCGGCCCCTATAGGCGCTTTTCCAGCTCTGCACAGCTTAAGTATAATTTGTAAGTAGTTTGCCATGTAAATAATTTAATAAGTCTTTTAATTTTTTTAGGCATCAATAGAGGGCATCTGACACTGGTGGTGAGTTGTCTTTTAAATGAGAAAGTAAGGCAAAGGTGAAACCACAGTGCTGTAGAATGACAAATTACCAAAAACTGCCTCTATTTTAATTCAGTACTAGTTTAGCAGAGCCACAGACTTTCTACTTAGGAAGGAAATTGAAAACTCATTCATTCAAAATATGTGAGTCTATCATGTGTCAGAACCACCAGTGGTGTACCAAAGTAGGGGGTGCTGGTGAGAGAGTCTGCCCTAGGCGCATGCAATGAAGGGGCATATTACCTGTAGATTAAAAAAAAAACAAAATTGACTAAAACTTGATCTGCTTTTTGTTAGCACTGTGTGAAGCCAATTCTAAACACAGAATTGATAGAGTGAGAAAATACCCCCTCTCACCAGGGCGCACTGCTTCTTCCACCACCCCCTCCCCCCACCTCTGGGAACACCACTGCCAGATGCTGTTTTAGGGCACAGATGTTCTGAATACCACACTTCGAGAAATACTGGCAGAGATAAAAGTCTCCACCTCCCGTTATGTATATTAAGGCTCTGAATCCCATAGAGATGAAGTGACTTGTCCTGTGCCACCTAGCAGGTCCTGGCAGAGCCTGGCTGCTGTGGAACAGTGCTGTGAAGTGCCACGGTAGAGGGACCAACTGGCCCCGGTTTATCTGGGACTGTCCCAGGAAACGCCTCAGTCCAGGAAAAGCTGGAACAGTTGGTCACCCCACCTGATTGCCCTTTTAAACCCGCATTGGTCTGGTCACCAGCCAGGGGTGTTTTTGCAATAAAAACAGCTCTGCCTCTCCTTAAGGTGAATGAGGGTGCTTGTGGAAAGAAGCTGCCCTGGTGATGGAGATGTGTTGCCTGCCCCACTGTCAACGTACTACATTTCATGGCTTTTCTTAAAGGTGGTTGAAGGGCTCCCCATTAAGTGTGGGTTGGAGCTCCTGAGGGCAGAACTCATTCTGCAGATACCCAGGGCCAGGGTAGTTCCTCCTGAGCATGTTTCTCCTGTGTTACTGAGACCATACACCCCGTTTTGTTTTCATCCCACTTTCACCCCAGTGCATGTTGAGCACCCACACTTAAATGGCTGCTTGCAGAATTGTAAAGGGACTGGGGAGCAAACGAAAATAGATATACAGGTGGTGGTGGTTAACCAGCAGTTATTTCTAAGGAGTGTTCCCGCAGTCAAGTGGTTTTCAGTGTATGTATTTTCTGTTCATGGTTTTGTTGAGTGTTACAATGTGTGAGGCTTACTTTTGCTAGTGTGAGGTACCTGTGGTCTATGTGAAGGAACTGGGCTCCTGAAATAAACATCGCAGCAAACGATATCTTGGAGTTGAAGGAGGGAACTGTTAGGAAATTCCGGTGCTGTGATACCGCCTCCCTCAGAGGCAGGCTGTAGCTACGGTCTCTGAGCAGGCAGACCGGCTTGCCAATGTCAGTACCTGGGCCGTGTCCCTCACCCCGCTGCCACACCTTGTCTGTCCACACCTTGGTGCAGAGTAAGCCATACACGGTCGGGCAGAGGGCAACTAGTCACCGGTTTAAGACCATGGTTTATCACTCCTTTGAACTCCTGGCTGCTTTTTGCTTAGTGGTTCTACATCTGTTCACCTCTCCGCCTTGCTCAGACTCTACTCTGTCTTCAAATCTAAAGCAGCCTATGTAAACGGAATCTTCTCATTGGCTGACACCATTATCTTTTGGCCCTGAGCCCTGGTCACTAGAAATGTTATGCCTCACATTTCCCGGGGCACTAGTGAGTTTGGGCCAAATCCACTCAGGAGGATAGTTAATAAGAGCTATCACCTCACACTTTGCTAACTTTAATGTTTTAATGTTTAAAAAATATGTAATAAATCATATGGAATAAGTGTTCTTTCTGTTTTCAAAAAATAACTTCATGGTTTTAGACTTTTTTCCTGATAAGAAAAAGAAATAGAATGGGTTGTGAATTTCCCTAATTGCAAAACAACAGTTTATTGTTTGGCAAGCAGCTTTCCACTTTTTCTGAGTTGAAGATGAGATAAAAATGTTGTGTTAAAAGCAGGACCAGGGGCCGGCCCAGTAGTGTAGTGGTTAAGTTCGCACACTCCGCTTTGGCAGCTGCGGGTTTGCAGGTTTGGATCCCGGAGGCGGAGGTACACACCACTCCTCAAGCCATGCTATAGTGGTGTCCCATATGCAAAATAGAGGAAGATTGGCACAGATGTTAGCTCAGGGCCAATCTTCCTCACCAAAGGGGAAAAAAAAGCAGAACTGAACCTGATTAGCCCTGTCTCCATCAATCCCCATTCCATTTTCCAGCCAATATCTAATTCTTTACTCAGGGGTCAAATCTAAGGAATTCAGTCCTTTCAAATTGTCTACAGCTTTTCGGAATTGCCTGCACTTAGCTGCTAGAAACTTCTTACTGCCCTATTTTAAAAGCCAGCCTAAAGGAGTTAGGAAACTGCTCTGAATGGGACCTGCTAAAGTAAATAGTGTATGTTGATACGTTTTGAAAGTTGACACAGATTATGCTTATCTTTGCAGGTGAAACTAAACAGTCTTTTTGGTCCTGAGACTCAGTATTTAGATTTGTAGAAAGACTAAGAGCGGGGTGGGGGAGAGAGAGAAAGAGAGAAAGAGACTGACTCTCTGCAATGTGTGAACAACAAAAGGGAGCATAGAACCCTGAGTTTGGCTTAAAATTCCATCTTGGGGGACCCTAATGGGTATTTGCTGTAAACCCACCACTCACCTGTGCAGTCATCACCTGCTTTAACAAACATTCATATGGCGTTGTTAGAAAAGTGCTTTATTTTTCTAATGTAAACTTTTTATTCTGTACGTGTAGCATACATACAGAAACATGCACAAAAGTAAACTTAAACGTATAGCTCATTGAATTATCACAACAAAGTGAATACACCCATGTATTCACTAATCAGAACCCAGATCAAGAAACAGAACATTAATAGCACCCCAGAATCGTCCTCCCTATTAGTTTTTACCCATTTTTATAAATTAAGGAAAAATTATTTGCAACGTGAAGATGAAAGGCAACTTTAACTCCTAATCTGTGCAGCAAAACCCATTATTCCACTTAAGGTCACTGGTTCCTTACGGAGGAAAACATAAGCTCTGGTACTTTTCATCACCTATGGAACTGTCTGTCTTCTCTTTGTGTTAAGTCTGTGTGCATGCTTGGATATGCATGTGTGTGTTTGTGTACAAAATTTGATTAGTATAGGGCTATAAAATTTAATAAATTAAAGAAATTATTTAGAAAGGAAAGGGAAAAGGATGTGAGAAAGTGAGTGAGAAAAGGAACCATAGTCAAAACACCCATTTTCTTCCCACCTCATTTAATTAGTGAGGATGTTTTGTAAGGATAGGCATTAATAAAGGGACAAAAATACAGTGTCTTTACATCCTTTTTTCTTTAAACAAATTAAGGCTGTTAAGCAGGGGATACGTGTATAAGTTTGTTGAAATGCTTCTGTATCCTGTTCCTTGAATGTAGAAGATCTGAGAAGATTCATAGTTTGGGACAAGGGAATCAGAGCCATCATATACTTTGGATTTGAAAAAGCCATGTATTTTGAACACTAGGTATTTGTGATATAGAAATACTGTGTTAGTTTTGAAAATAATACCTTAAAGACTTGCTGTGCTTCATATTTTTAAAATTATACTCACCTTAAAAACATATCTTTTAATCTAAATTTTTCTTACCTAAAAAAAATTTTCTTCTGTTCTATCTTTGGGTATATCTTTTAGTCCATTTGTTCTTGTCTCTTCTTTGAGCATACCAATTATACATGTGTTAGATTTCTTTAGTCTGCCTTTCATATCCGTTATCTTCTCTGTACTCATTTTAATATTATTTTTTTCCATGTGGTTTTATTAGTTTTCCTCAAGCCTACCTACCAGATGTCTTTTTCACTCATGTTTATTCTGTTTATTGTATTGCTCTTAATGATGCTTTAATTTTTATCTTTCCATTCTCTACTACTGCTATCTGTTTGTAGTATTTTTTTAAGTTTTATAATCACTTTTCTGAATCCTAGTATCTCTTCTTTGACTTTTTTTTTGAAAAACGATCATGTGGCCTGCAATTTCTTTAAAATTTTTGTTTGAAGCCTTCCTGTGTTCCTGTGGGTAATTCTTTTTCATTTGCTTTTTGTTTCTTATTATTTTGCAATTTTTATGCATAGGCATGCTGGTTCCTATCCATGCCTTTTAGTCCCAAAACACAGAAAATATTGGATTACTTTCTGCTTATTTCTGTAAAGAAGATACTTTAAAATCATCTTGTTAAAATCTCCTATTGTTTTTGGACTCATAGCATAATAGAATGGTTTTCTTTAAAAATAATATGTTTCATTGATAAAATCTTCAGTATTCTCTGACTATTTCATATGAGTCTCAAATGTTCAAATGACACTGTAGTTGAGGTACAAATTTTCCAGAGCTTTTTTGATAGCTTATGGGGGATGTGGTATAACAATATTCTTCCAAATTATGTATGCTAGAGATAATGGGTTTTCACTAGTTTTAATGAAACTTCTGAATTTTTCCCCCAGTTGTCTTTGAAATATAAGAACACAATGTATGTTGAATCTTTTGGTGCAGTATTATCTTGGCAGTAACCATTTGTTAATTTCTAATGTATTAATTTTAATTTGTGAATTTTAAAATAGTTCAGTATCTAATGTGATTAATTATGCCACAAACAACCAGTATTCAAAACATTTTGAACATTTAAAATTATAAAACCTCTTCTTCCATTTTTAAAATCATTAAAAAAATTTACCTAGTGTTATATGTGTATAATGTCATTGGGAAACTCCCAATGCAGAAAAAAAGCAACAATTTTCCATTTTCACTGTTTCCTTAATCCCACTTTCTTCCCTAGATGTGACCAATATTAGCAGTTGATATACATATATACATATCAACATATATATTCTTCCAGAACTTTTTCAATGCGTTTGCCTACACACACACAGAAATATAAAGTTTGTTTAAAACATAAATGATAAACTCTTTAAGTCCTGCTCTGAAACTTGTTTTTTTTTTTTTTTTCCCGCTTGATATTATGTCTTGAAGATTTTCCAGTATCGGTGATGTAAAGCCATGTTATTCTCTTTAATATGAGGGCACAGAATTACATTGTTTACATGTTTCTTAGTCCATTTAACTGTTTCTCTGTGAATGCTATCAGAAAGAGTGCTATAACATCATTCTTGTACAGACTTCTTTGTACTCAGGCGTATTTCTCTAAACATGTGGAAGTAGAATTGCTGGGTCAGTGGATGAATACTGCCAAAATCTTTTAAGAAAAATTATACCAGTGTATTCCTCCCCCCTCCCAATACTGTATGAGAAAACCTCCCCACCCTGACTTAACCTGCTGCAAGTTTGATGTAATTTGGACAAACTGTCCTGATCTATAAAGAAAACAGCTGTTTTAACATGATGACTTGTCCAAAGAACAGCAGGGGCTCTGGCTAGGAAGGCAGTTTAATAATATCTGCTGTGAGAAGACATTTTGCCACTCTTTCTGTACCTGAGAAATGGGAATAATAATTGTAAAATACAATGAGAAATTCATTCAAGTTTATAATTTTCAACTTTGTGACATTTACTGCAACCATTTGTTTAACAAACATATATCATATATTTACACCCTTTCTGACTCATTGCCTCAGGCTCACTTAGCTAATGGGAATGGTGAGTGTTTTGTTATATTCTTTTACAACAAATAAAAGTCAGTTATAGGTATATTAAATGTTATTACCTTGTGTAAGACGTCTTGAATGAGGGAAATCTCTCTTTGTATGAGTTTTCCTAATAATTTATTATCTGAGTAGTTACTTTATGAGAAAGCTATTCTTAGGGTAGAAAAATTTCTACTCAACAAGTCACCAAGTAACAAGTAACCAAGATTCAGCTAGTAACTAAGAATCTAGAACTCAAGAGAAGATTTTAAATCTAGAAGTAGGTTATTCTTCAGTACGGCTGACTGCTAACCCTATCCTACCTCCAAATCATATTATCTCATCATGCCTTTCTGTTTAGGGAAAAGTTATGTTCTTATACTTGTAGAATGGCATATATTAAAATTTTTTGACTTTTATGACAATGTTCAAATATACAGAAAAGCTGGAAAAAATGCCATGAACATGCACATTCTCACCACCTGAATTCGATGATTGCTAACGTTTTATTGTATTTTTTTTTCTTCTGTACGTGCAAAGTAAATTGTGGATATTATGACATATCACCCGTAAGTTCTTGAACATGCATCTATTCTCTAAGAATAAAGACATTCTAGGGTGGCTTTTTAAAAGTAACTCTTTGACAATGAATGTCAAGAATTTTTTTCTTTTTGAAGTATATTGCTTCAAAGCTGTAGAAAACTTATTGTTTATGGATTTAGTAAAATTATAAGGTAAAGGAAGCCATAAATTTAGATTCAATGACTAAATTTAATGGATATTTAAAAAATAAGGCTAGAAGTGATACTTGAATGAAAAATGAGTGGGTGATTATATGCAGTATTTTGCTTGATATTTCAGTGGAAGTTGTGTCCAAAGATTTGAGCTGGGAGACCATAAGTTCACAAGAAGTAGCTAAGTAACTGTTCATTAATAATATTTCTTGGCTTTAGAAAATCAGAGTAAAGCACATTGGCTTATAAATCAAGTTGTTAGATTCATTTACTTCAGGCAAACGTTTCTCAAGATTACTGGCTCCTGCCCCTGATAGTGTGTATTGGGAGTGTTGACACTTCTGTGGGTCATGTTTGGTCTCTCAGCGTGGTGGCTTCAAGGCTCCAAAGCAGACACGTGGAGTACAGTTATCATCTCAGAATGCAAGCCCAGACTCACCATTCCTGTTGGGCTAAGTGAGCCTAAGGCAAGGAGTAGGAAACGATGTAAATATATGAGATACAAATTTGTTAAAAAATAGTCACAGTAGATGTTACAGTGTTAAAATTGTAAACTAAAATAAACTTATATTTTATCATTATTATTCCCATTTCTCGGGTACAGAAAGAAGGAGTAGCAAAAGAAGTTAGCTCATCTCCCCCAAACCAATTCTTGGACAGAAAAAGAATCTCACTGCCTTAACTGTGCTCCTTTCTAGAATCCTCTTTTTCTTATCATTCTATCATCATCCCCTTGCCCTACGTAATTCTTGGGAAGGAAACTGATAAAAATCAGTACATTCTTATTGTGGAAAAACTGTCAAACGGTAAAATATGGTATTCAATGAAAACTACAACTCCATCCTCAGAGATGACCATTTGCAATTGTTTTCTGGAACTTTTCTATGCCTATCCAAACATACGTATCTCTTTATAAATGTTATTTAATACAAAGTATATGTGCTCTTTTGTAGTTTGTTTTTTACTTAAATGATTATGTAGAATTTTAACATGTATAATATATATCTTACATACAATATATTTATCATAATTTAGTTAACTAATCCCCTATCAGTGTATCTTTAGTTCACTTCTAAGCATATGCTATTAAAAGCAATGCCACAATGGCTATTCTTGTACATGTATCTTTGTATACATGTAAGATTACTTTAGGATAAACGCCTATTAGTGTGAAGTTGCTGGATCATTTTGAATTTTGCTAGGTATTGTCAGGTTGTTCTCCTAACGAATTGCACCTGCTTATATTCCCACTAAGTAAGGAAAGTTTCTAACATGACATGTAATTTAACTTTCAAATGTTTGCCAATTGAGTATGTGAAAAATGCTATTTTAATTTACATTTATTTTTAAGTTAAATGCACCACATTTTCCTATGTTTTTAATTTTCTGTGAATTACTTGATATTTTGTCTTTTGGGGAAGTGTTGATTTATAAAGACTGTGCACAAATAAAGAAACTAGCTATTTTCATGTATACTATGAATATTTGCCTGTGTTTTTTATTTGTCTTTTGACTTAATTATGATTTTTTTCTGGGCTGAAGATTTTAATTTTTGTGTGGTCTGATTAATCAAGGTTTTCCCTTTCGAGTACTTTCTCTTGAGAGAGTTTCCTCAGAGAACAACCCTCCTCTTACCTGCCTGAAGGCTATGAGCTTGCTGCCCACACGCTGAGAGCTGAGCAATGAACTGGAGCTTAAGGTCCTATTTGGTTTGCAGATTTTCAGATTTTAGTCCCCTGTTTTGATCACTGTGCTTTGTGTCTCAAAGGTCAGATCCTCTGTGACTCAGCCTCTCCAGGAGTAAACCACCCCTCCCTGCTGGGGATGGCGAGAGCAGTCACCTTGCTTCCAGAACCAGATCAGGTCTACCTGTTCCTGTACAGCCTTTGGACCAGTCCTTCTGCTCACTGACTTGCAGAGGTGTCTGGTGCCTAAAATTCTTGAACATTTCGGACATTCTCTATTCTAAAGCTTTGCTACTCAAAGTGTGGACCCCAGACCAGTAGCCTCTGTCCACATTACCAGAGAGCTTGTTAGAAATGCAGTAATTCAGGCCTAACCCCAGACTTACTGAATCAGAATTGACACTCTCTCAGGACCACCAGCTGGTTCTTGTGCATGTAAAAGAATGAGGTGTCTTTCTTGGACTTCCACCATTGGCAAGCAGTGAGGCTTCAACTGTCTCCACTTGGCTAGATCGGGTACCACTCACTCTTCTGCTTTCCATCCTCCAAAATTTTGGGTGATATCTCCTATCTGTTTTCATTGTCTTTTGTCCTTTTGGAAGTTTACCTCATTTATTCTTTATAATAATTTTATTGGGGTTCCAAGAGGACTTAGAGATTAAAAACATTTACTTTATTTACCATATTTAATGATTAAAGTATTTAATCATTAAATCATCTCCTAGTATTTTTTTTTTAATGTTTAAATCTTTGATCCATCTTGAATTAATTTTGGTGTCAGAAATGAGAACTCCAGATTTAGTTTTTTCCCCTCAATGGGCTAGCCTCTTGTTCTAACGTGATTTATTAAATAATCTATATTTCCCTCTTTGATTTGAAATGCTACCTCTATCTAAATTTCCATTGCATTTGGCTACTTTAATTATTGTAAATTTATAATATCTTTTATTATTTGGTAGTACTAATTCCTCTTCAGTTTCAGAAGACAAGGTTTTAAAACTGAGTTAAAATAAATGATTTCTATATTTTCCACTTATTTTAATCTTCATTTTTACTCATTCCATTTTTATGTTTACTTATTCAAAATGATAGTGTTATCAACATGTTTTTATTTCTAAGTAAATTTTTAAAATATACAAAGTAGATATGCTTTTTCATATCTATGTGTGTGGGTATATATATATAAAATGTTTTATAGACTTTCTTTTCTCACATATGACAAATTTGAAGCCATTCCTAGGAGAACCTGTTTCTCCCTATCTTTTGAGAAGGGTACAGTGTAAACACTGTTCAATGCAGTAGAAGGTTTTACTGTGTGAATATGGTGTGACAGGCAGCTAGTGTGCTGTGATTGCCCCTACCCAAACTGAAGTGTTAAATGCTCACTCAGATCCTCACCAGTGGGCCAGCCCAAAGCATGGATCTTGCATTTGAATTCTACCACCACCATTTCTTGGAGCTGTGACTCTGGGTAAGTTAAAGAATGTCATTGATCCTGTGAGATGGAGATCTTATTAACCTTTCAGATAGTGAGGATTGGAGTTAATACAGTAAAGTACTTAACTAAATCCCTGGCCCATAGTAGGTACTCAGCTGATGGTTCTGCTTCTTTAAACGTGTAAGAGAAGTTGCTATGGATGAGTCTTTCAGAATGCTTGAATCAAGAAGGGCATTGAATTGCTCCCTCAGATATGCTAGTAGAAGAAAAGTTTGTACGGGAATCTTCCCCAGTGTCTTTTCCTTAGAGTATGTAATCGAGTTTCAATTGTCCATACTAATGGAGGGGAGAAACGACATGAGTAATTAACAGTAGATAGTATCTTAAGCCTTTAAACATGTCTGGGAATTCATTTGGCAATTACTTGTGCAGAGTACAATAATAGAATTTCATAGCTGGAAGAGAACTGTGAGATTACAAAACACTTTAATTTTACAGATGAGAAAACAGATCTAGAGGGTTAATGACTCACCCAAGATCACACAGTGGTGTGATCTTAGTGGCAGAGTTAGAATCAGAAAACACATATGTTAACTCCCAGTTCCGTGTTTTTTATTTACCTTTTAAGATTATATTTGCTTAGGTACATACCCAAAGCCACCCATGAGCCTAAGAACTGATGTCTGGGACCTCAGCCAAGAGTAGGATAAAGGATGCATGGGCTGGGAGGAACAGAAACACTTGAGCTTTTGTTCTCTGGGTTTCTCAGAGCCAGATACTCCCCTCTGACTCACAGGCACAGCTTCAATTGTGTGATATTGGAGTGTGGGCCAGTGAATTTAGGGTAAGAATCTAGGACTGGGGATAGTTATCCTTAACAGAGTAGATATACATCTGAGTCAGAATACAAGGGAAAAGTGGGAACCCTCAGATAAGCCAGAGTTGGTTGGGGACATAAGTGTCTGTATTAGAAGTCCTGGATAGGGTGTGGATTCCACGCCAAAAAGACAGGAAGAATAAGGATCACATATATCATTGGCAAAAGCAAGTGATTAGAAGGCCAGGCTCGCCGACAGTATGTAGGAGAAAGCATGTAGGAATGAAACATCACTACACCAGAAGCTGAACGCCAACCTGAGTCCCACTCCTAGAGGTGCCTGCTGTGGGGATCCTGTCCTAGGATAGCTTGTGGTTTGAAAGAGAGACAGTTATAAGCAATCAGCATCAAGCCAACTTTGTAATTGACCAACTATTTTTGCCTTTACTCAGGAGTTTTTTGATATGCTGGTCAGGTGGGATCAGCTGTAGCTGGTTGGGATTTCTAGATGTAAACACTGAATGGAGTGAATAAATTAATTCCTAGGTAATTCCTGACCCATCATCACTAGCTCTTGGTCCAAAGCTAGCCTTCAACAACTGGATATCATACAGCTCTCTAATTCCCACAAACTAATTTTGCTTTTGACTTTAGTATTGAGAAATAAATGCTTAATCTGTTATATAAGTAGAAATAACATAGAAATCATGGCCAAGCTGAAAGACCAGTTGCTTCCCCCAAATATGGATTTACTTACTGAGCTAATAAGCCATTCATATGTAAATATGAACATTTATTATCTTGGGTCTTGATGAGTTTGGAATAGTACCAGCATGAATACATTTGATTTAGAAGTAGTTTCAATTTAGAAGTTATTTCCCTTTAGAAAACAAGAATTTAAGCTTAGGTTGAATTTTTGAATAAGCTTAGAGGAATCATTAAAAATATTTTTCAAAGGCACTCAAAAATTCTCTTATGGAGGTCTTAGAAATCCAATAAATATGAACAATTTTGATCTGTAGAATTCATGGTTCGAGCATACAAGCGTTGAGATAAATTATGGCATTTAAACTTGAATCATAGTGTTTTAGGGAAAAAAATTAAATGAGGTTTTAAGTGTGGACTTAGAGAATCTTTTCTTAGGTTTGTGTTGACTTAATTGAAATGAATTAAAACGAATGTTAATTTCTCACTTGCTCACTGGATGTAAGTAATTAGTTATGGTGGATTAAATCAATGGACTTGGAAGTCAGTAGGACAGAAGCCACCAAAAGACAAATGAGTGAGTCTGCATTGGTTGAAGCCATTAGCTCAATGGGCTTTGCTGCTGTACCCCCCGTACCTGAAGTAACGCCTGAAATAGTCCCCCACCATGTGCCTCTCACCTAGTTCAGAAATGTTGGCTTCCCAGAAGATTCACAGTACACGTTGTGCCTCTAGCTTTCTCCTGCACGGTGAGTCATATTTGGAGTGGTCCTCTTTCTGTTCCGCTGTAGTGCATAATTCATGCAAAAAATCTGATTTCAGCCGTGTCAACTTCAAAAGGTTGCAGTCAGGCGTATATCTGGAAGGATTTGTTCAGAGAAGAGTTTATGTTTTTCATTTATACAATGGCAGACTCAGACTATCTTTGGTCAATTTAGTGGCAAGGAGCCGAAGCCAGCTTTTCAGTTTGCTAACCTTATTTAAGCCTCCTGTTTTCCTTGGATCTCAAGAAGCTCTCCGGGATGAAGGCTTTGTACGTTTGATATAATTATCTGGTTTATCTTTGTAAGAGCCAATATTTAAATTGAAATAAAAATAAAAGTGTCTGATGATTGGAATAGCTGCTAACAAAATATCCATGTATTATGAGGTTTTTTGATGGTTTAATCTATTGTCAACTCCACCATAGCCTAATAGATGATGGGATGTGTCTGTTGCATAAACAGTCAACAAGTGATTGTCTGGACAGTATAAGAAGTCTGAAGGCAAAAGTAAAAGAAAACAGTAATAGGTTGAAAAAAATGCCTAGTTCACTGGAGCAGTAGTAGTGGCTGCAGTGTTGTAATAGCTGGAGCGATGGTGTTGTCAAGATCAGCAATTATGGCTAATATTTATTGTAGGTGTGCCATGTGCCAGGCACTGTTCTTAGAGCTTTACATAGATTATCTCATGTAATCCTCACATAAACTCTGTAAAGTAGGTACTACTTTTACTTCTATTTTATGGATGTGGAAATGAGGCTTATGGAAGTTCATAATTCATCCAAGATCACATAGCTAATGTTTCTTTTATGAAGACCACACAATGCTAGAGCATTTTGCTTGGTGTGAGACAGTGGAGGCTCTGTACACTTACGGTTGGCTAATCTTGGACTGGTTACTGGTTACTTAGAGTTCTCTGAACTTCAGCTTCCTCCTCTGCAAAATGTTAGGGGGAATGGAGAACCTGTCTCATAGAGTTATTGTGGCAGCTAAATTACATCATATATCTGGAGGTGTTTTGTAAACTGAAACTTGTTATCCAATATAAGATTGAGGTATTGTGATTATCAAGAAAGGCCAAGCCCTTTGGAGAGGGAGACTGATTTTTTTTTTCACTGAGAAAACAGACTTCTTTATATGTTGGTTCAGAGTTGGCACTGGATGTGAGTCTTCCTCCTGCCTTAGGGGAACACATGAAGGTCTTATCCTTGCATGGTAGAGAGGCAGGGATCAAAAGATGCGATTCTTAACCAGCGATTATAATATTATGAGCATGAGGAGCTCCCTGAGACAGGCTTAACTAAATAATTGGTTCCAGTCAACTTAGATAAAGGAAGGCAAGACTTGTTTCCATATTTATGGACTTCTAGAACCATGGCTTTCAGACTTCATTGGGCATCAGAATTGCCTGGAAGGCTTGTGAGAACAGAGGGCTGGGTCCCACTCCCAGAATTTCTGGTTCAGTAGATTTGGATTAGAGTTGCATTTCTTTCTTTCTTCTTCTTCTTCTTCTTCTTTTTTTTTTTTTGTGAGGAAGATTAGCCCTGAGCTAACATCCGATTCCAGTCCTCCTGTTTCTGCTGAAGAAGACTGGCCCTGGGCTAGCATCTGTGCCTATCTTCCTCTACTTTATATCGGACGCGGCAGCACACAGCTTGACAAGTGGTGCATTGGTGTGCGCCTGGGATCCGAACCTGCGAACCCCTGGGCTGCTGAAGTGGAGTGTGAGCACTTAACCGCTATGCCACCAGGCCAGCCCCTAGAATTGCATTTCTAACAAGTTCCTTGGTACTGCTGATGCCGCTGGTCCAGGGACCACACTTTGAGAACCACTGGTCTAGAATATCTCTATGCATTCAATATACTGTTCAAAGCTAAAAGTCAGGCCCTGCTTATTAAAAACACAATCAGGAGAAAATTCTGCACATCATTTAACACAACGTAAGTTCTGTTTCTTTTACTACTAGGCTTTTTACAAATCTTAAGAGGCAGAGAAGAAAACAACTCTCTACTTTAACCACATCAGTAAGGTGATAGGTTCCTTTGCAGATTTATAATCGTTAATCTTCCTGAACTAAGCAATCTCCTTAACAGCTGAAATGCTTAACTACTTATTGATGATGTTTTGGGGGAGACTTTATACTCACCTATTTTTCAAGGTAAGTATGTGTAGGGTTTTTTTCTTCAGATAAGAACAGGGGTTTTAGTGTCTTTTAACCTATAATTTCTCTCTTTTGGGGCATTTACATTTAAGGCCTCATAAGTTGGTATTTCTAGCCATGTTGGAGAGTCATCAGAAGCTGCCCTGCCTCCGGCTTTAAGGGGATGTGAAGAGAGGGCTATTTTCCACAGTTACATCCTTGGGGCACTAAAGAATGCTTCGTGATTGCTCACAGTGGAATAGAATGTATTTTCTTATGAAAATAAACAAATGAACAACTAGGCATATTGGAAATTAATGAGAAAAGAAGGTGTAGAAAATGATAGGCAGGCTCTAATTAGGTGGTTTTCTCTTTCAGCTGTTTGCCTCATAATACAGTTCTGGCTTATGACCCTGGAGGAAATTAAAATATCCTTTGGTGCCATTTAAAAATCTTGACCCATAAACGTGAAACAAAAACACACAAAAAATGACACACTGCCTTACTTAAAAAAAAATGAGTAGATTTTATTTTTCGAGCAATTTTACATTGACAGAAAAATGACTGGAAAGTACAGAGAGTTCCCATATATCCCCTCATCTTTCCCCCACCCCCCTGCAGTTTTCCCTATAATTAACATCTTATAGTCCTGTACTTTTGTTACAATCGATAAGCCAATATCGATACATTATTATTAACTAAAGTCCGTAGTCTATATTAGGGTTCACTCTGTTTTGTATGTTCTATACATTTTGACAAATGTGTAATGACGTATCCACCGTGACAGTATCATACAGAGTGGTTTCATTGCCCTAAAAATCCCCTCTACTCCACCTGTTCATACCCCCTTACCCTGAATCCTTGGAACCACTGATCTTTTTTCTGTCTTCATAGTTTTGCCTTTTCCAGAATGTCATGTAGTTGGAATTATACAGTATGTAGCCATCTTTCACTGAGCAATATGCATTTAAGGTTCCTCCATTTTTTTTTTTTTTTGGTAAACTTTAAAAAACTTTTTGTTTGGAAATAATTTCAAGACAAGTTGTGAGAATAGCACAGAGAACACCTGTGTGGTGCTCCTCACCCAGGTTCACCTACATTTTCTTCCATTTGCTTCATCTCTTGCTTTGTGTATGTATATATATATTACTCATATTTTTTCTGAACCCAACACCTCCTAAGAATAAGGACACTCTCCTAAACAATCAGAGTACAATTATCAAACAAACCCTCATCTCTATCCAATCTACTGTCTGTATTGCAGTCTATGAATTGACCTCCCTCTGGTCTTAATGTCCATAACATTATTTTTCTCTCTAGCACAGTATCCAGTCTAGGATGATATAGTGATTTTGTTTATTTTTTCCAGCTTTTTAGATATAATTGACTTATAACGTGTTTAGTTTTATAAGAAACTGCCAAACTGTCTTCCCAAGTGGCTGTACGATTTTGTTTTCCCACCAGTGATGGATGAGAGTTTCTGTTCCACATCCTCACGAGCATTAGCAGCATCAGTGTTGTTAGTATTTTGGATTTTAGCCTAGTGGTATCTCATTGTTTTAATTTGCAATTCTTTAATGACATATGTTGTTGAGCATCTTTTCATTTGCTCGTTTGCCATCTATATATCTTTTTGGGTGAAGTGTCTGTTCAGATCTTTTGTCCATTGTTCAATTGGGTTGTTTTCTTATTGTTGAGTTTTAAGAGTTTATTGTGTATCTTGGATACCAGTCTTTTATCAGATATGTGTTTTGCAAAGATTTTCTCTCTGTGGCTTGTTATTTCATTCTCTTAACAGTGTCTTTTGCAGATCAGAGTTTTTTTTTTTTTTTTTTTTTTGTGAGGAAGATCAGCCCTGAGCTAACATCGGTGCTAATCCTCCTCTTTTTGCTGAGGAAGACTGGCTCTGAGCTAACATCTATTGCCAATCCTCCTCCTTTTTTTTCCCCCAAAGCCCCAGTAGATAGTTGTATGTCATAGTTGCACATTCTTCTAGTTGCTGTATGTGGGACGTGGCCTCAGCATGGCCGGAGAAGCGGTGCGTCCGTGCGTGCCCGGATCCGAACCCAGGCCGCCAGTAGCGGAGCGCGTGCACTTAACCGCTAAGCCACAAGGCCGGCCCCAGAGGTTTTTTAATGTTAATGAAATCCCTTGTGTTTTTGATATTGTATCTAAAAAGTCACCACTAAACTAAAGGTCACCTAGATTTTCTCCTATGATTTCTTCTAGAAGTTTTGTAGTTTCTGCATTTTACATTTAGGTCTATGATCCATTTTGAGTTAAGTTTTGTTAAAAGTGTAAGGTCTGTGTCTAGAATCATTTTTTTCCCCTTGCATGTGGATGTCCAGTTGTTTCAGAACCATTTGTTGAAAAGACTGTCTTTTCTCTATTGTATTGCCTTTGCTCCTTTGTCAAAGATCAATGGACTGTATTTGTGGGGATCTATTTCTGGGCTGTCTACCGCCTTGATTTTTAGCTGCAAATTTGTAGCAGTTGCTTTGGGTCTCTCCTCCTGTTGCTCCTCCTCATAGTGCACGTCGGTATTTCTACCCGTGTTTGCTGACAGTCCCTGCTTCCTTGTGTATTTGATGTTTCACTCCTCCAAAACACTCCTTGTGATGTAGTTTAAGGAAGAACCAGTATTTTACTTCTCCTTGTCTTTACCTACTTATTTGTCACTAGCTTTCATTGTTAAAGTCAAACGTATTCTAGTAAATGAAGTTAATAAATTCCACAGTCTACTTAATGATTTTTTTCAGTATGGTTTCCAGGAATGAACTGCATCATAAAAGTGAGGAATGCCTGTACTGATAAAGTACTGTTTGTCTGTCTGTTGCCTCATTTGTAAAATAGAAATAATATTCCTCTTACATAGAGCAGAGTGTTCTTTTAATCAAATCACAAAATATATGTGAAAGCACACGAGGTAGGGAGGGCAGTGATGGTCCACATGTATCACAGGGTTCAGTTCTTCACTTTTCTCTGTCCTCATTTTATACTTTCTCCTAAAAAAATCAATCTGTTCTTATAGTTTTAGTTATAACTGAAAACTTTACTTTGAAGACCCTGATCCATGTGTTTTAGACAATTGATGAATTTCCATTGCAGAAGTTTCTACCCCCTTGCATAATCATCTCTTCCTCCCACTCTCTCTCCTCTCCTCTCTTTATCACCTTAAAAAGTGACTAGTGGAGAGGAAGTGGGGTGCCTGTAAGGCTGTAATTTCACAGTGAGAATGTTTAGGTACAAAATATTGTTTGGAAGGACATCTATCAGGTATAAGCCCAAAAGCATTATTTCATCATTATAATGTAAGATGCAGTGATAGGCATGATCTGCTTAATACTATTGCTAATCTTTATAAGTCTAATAAAATTTTAAGAGGCTTATCTGTATGTACTATACAACCTTATGCTTGTTTTAGGGTAGCTCACTCAAAATCTACATTTAATTGCTTCTGAAAGTATATTTTTTCTCAAGCTTCTTGTATGAATTCTCTCTTCCCCAGCATTATTCTCTAAATTGTAACTTTATTGAGAATCTCATGCCATTCTTAAAGCCTGTGAAATCTTCTGTGTATATGGGGAACTTAACATCTTTTCCAAGCATATATTTTAGATCTATTTGATATATATATCAATAAATATAATATATATATATTAATATACATTAATAAGCTGTTGCATTAATGTTGTCTGCCTTAGATGGTAAGTTCATAAAAGGCAAGCGTATCCTGAAAAAATTTTCTAAATCATTGACAGACACAGCTTAATATTCCAGAAATGGTTTTATGAGTAATAAGGGAATAGCCTTTGTAAGTAAATATGTTAATATAGAGACATTAAAGATTAGGAGAGACAAGAATAGGAGACTAGTTGAAAAGCCAATCTGGCTTTCTTGTGATTATTGTATACATGATATACTTTTTTCATCCTTTACTTTTAATCTGTCTAGGACATTATGTTTAAAATGAGTTTCTTGTAGGCAGCATATAATTGGTTCTTATTTCTTTGAAAAGTTCTGACAATCTCTGTCTTTACATGGGTGTTTTAGATCATTTACATTTAATATAATTATTGATATGATTGGGTTTAGATATACCACTATATTGTTTGTTTTCTGTCCCGTCTGCACTTTGTTCCTCTTTCTCTCTTTTCCTGTCTTTTCCTGTCTTCTCTTGGATAATTTGAATCTATCTTTTTAGTATTCCATTTTCGTTTATCTATTAGCTTTTTGGCTCTATCTCTTTGAAAAAAACTTTTTTTGGTGGATGCTTGAGGGTTGCAACATACATACCTAAACTTTCACAGTCTCCTTAGAGTTAATATTGTACTACTTCAAGTAAAATGTACAAACCTTGCAACCATATAGGTTTCTTTATCCTCCCCCATTCACCTTTATGTTATGGTTATGATATGAATTACATTTGTATATATTGAAAACCCTACTAAATGCTAGTATAATTTTTGCTTTCAACAATCACACACATTTTAAAGAACTTGGGAAAAATAACCTTTTATATTTACCCAGATATTTACTATTTCTGTTGTTCTTGGTGAAGATCCAAGTTTCTTTCTGGTGTCATTTCCCTTCAGCCTAAAGCACTTCCTTTAGCATTTATTTTACAGCAGATCTGCCAAAAATGAATTCTCTTAGTTTTCCTTTGTCTAAAAATGTCATTATTTAGCTTTCTTTCCTGAAGAATATTATCAATGGATATGGAATTTGGAATTCTAGGTTGGTAGTTTTTTTCTTTCAGCACTTGAAAGATATTGTCCCACTGTCTTATGGCCTCTTTCGTTTCTAATGAGAAATCTCAGTCATTCAACTTATTGTTCCCCTGTTTATAATGTGTCATTTTCCTTTAGCTAATGTGGATATTTTTTCTTTGTCTTTGCTTTTAAGCAGTTGATTATGATGTGTCTGTGAGTGGTTAGCTTTGAGCTTATTCTTTTTAGAGTTTGTGAGCTTCTTGCATTTATAAATTTATGTCTCTTAATAGTTGAGAAGTTTTTGGCCATTATTTCTTCAAATAGTTTCTCCACCAGTCTTTTTCTCCTCTTTTTCTAGAATCTCAGTGACACGAATACTGGAAGTTTTAGTATTCTCCTACAGGTGCCTGAGGTTCTGCTTGTTTTTCTGAAATTTTTTTTCTCCTTGTTCTTCAGATTGGATAATTTGACTGACTCTTCAAGCTCACTCACTCTTTCCTCTATCATCTCTGTTCTTCTGTTGAGCCTTCCAGTGAGTTTTTTATTTCAGATATATTTTTTATTTCTACAGTTTCCACTTGGTTATTTTTCTAGTTTCTATTTCTCTGCTGAGAACTTCTATCTTTCCATTCATTCCATATCCTTGTGGAGGATATTATAAGATCTGTCCTCTCAGTCATCTCAGGGTTAGGCTGGGAATTGTGTCGGTTTACGTATAGAATTGGAGGATTCCCTTCTCCATCTTCTCTCCATGATTCCCTCCATTCTCTCCCTTTTTCCAGGTTCTTCTGGCCAGAAAGACAGGGTTTCACTTGGAGAGTTAGCTGCTCACGCTGCTGCGCTGCTGCCCTGTTGCTTTCTGTGGACTCTGTGATAGGGTCCTACTCTAGCACAAAGCTGCTAGAATAAAATAAAATAAAATAAAATAACCTGAGAATTCACCCCCTTTTAGGTCCTTCTCTAGGTTTTGACTCTCCTCCACAATTCACTTTTTTTGATCGCTTTTCAGAGTTCTCTGGTAATTGCTTTTTCTGTTGCGTCCAGAGCTGTTAGTTGTAAAAAGCAAGAGAGAGAGGCTGTAATAGGCTTACCTTACCAGAGAGGAACTGGAGCTCTGGGCTTTTCTTTGTTTCTGCTTCACAAAGGGTCTCTGTACCTCAAACGGGAGAATGCATGATGATAGTGAACACGATGCCAATATATTTTCCAAAAGAGCTTGCAGAGAAGATGCATATTTTGCTAATAAATGACATTTTGGCATAGGGATAACGTAAAGCAGTAATTTCTTTCCTTTCACTATTTTGTAAGACACAGGTTGTATTAATACTATGTGGAGTCAGGTAACTTTTTCTCAAAGGGAAAACTGAAGTCCAAAAGGAATTGGGAGATATAGAGGCAAACAGTGTCTAAGAGGTGAGGAAGGAGCCTTCTAGTCTGCAGGTAGTTGCTTGTCACAGAGGCTGGAGTCTAACCTGATTCCAGCTAATTTGCCACTATCACCTTCTCTTCTCAAATGGCTGTTTGAAAGAAAGCAGGGTTAAAACATGTAGCAAAGAAGATTATAAGGAGGAAAAGAAGATTAGGTCAAAAGTATTTAAAATTACGGTGTGATTCTGCCTTCCTTGAAATAGGACTTGAAGCCCACATTTGGCTGTATTTCAGCAAGAAGGTGGTCTTTTAGCTTTTACTTTGAACTTATTCCTTTTTGAGTGACCATTTGGCTTCTTTATATATGATTTTAGAATGGTAAAAGCAGCTCCTATAATCGTATCACTTATATTCATATATTTACTATATTCTATTTGTTTTCCTTACTTAACTTTGTTGTTTTTTAAATCATGAAAGCGATAAGTGCTTATTGTAAATATTTCAAACAATAAGAAAGTATACAAAGCAAAAAAGTGAAAACTGACCCCCTATGGGTAAGTATTGTTAATAGTGTTTCAGGAATTTTCTTCTTTTATTGGGAGGGAGACATAGTTGCAATTATTCTATATTAAAAAAATTTTGTCCTTTCACTTAAGATAACTTTATATAGCCTAAACATTTTCACCATTTTTTACATATCATTTAAAAAACCCTTCTTAAGTGTAATTTTGTTTTAATTTTTAAAAATTATGTATAGGAAACTATTGAAGGGTAGAAAGTGAATGTTAAAATTTCCTCTTATCCATCTTCTGATTTTCACTCCCTAATGGGAGCCATTAGCAATGCTATTCCTTTTTGTGTGTTTCAGGAATGTTTTATGTATAAGGATATATGTATTATTCTATAAAGGAGCTTATACTTGATCCATTTTTTTTGCTTTTTCTGAATATGTAAATATTATTAGAACATAAATATTTCTCCATTTGTTAAAAACTCCTTGCAAACATAATTTTTAATGACTGCAAAATTTCTATTCTCTTGAAATTGCTTTCCATTTTCCTTAGAATACTTTTAAAATGAAGGGATGGTGTTTTTACATAAGCCCTAACAGCCTCTCAGATATGTCTTATCTGAAACATCTGATCTCTTCTAGCCATTTAAATAAGATAACTTGTGAAAACACCTAGCCTGGACTTTGGAATGAAGGCTTTAGATAAGTTTATTATTCTGCCTCCTTCTTCCTTAACTCTCTTGACTCCTCAGCCACCAGGATAGGGCAGCTGCAGATCAACAATGATAGGCATCAGTTTTACATGATTGCCATTCACCAGTATGCATGACAGTCTTATTGTGAGCAGAGTGCTTGGTATTAAATGGCTATTGTCAAAGCGATAAGATAAGGCTCCTGCGTTTGACAAGACACTCGTGATAAATACTTAAACCTCTCATTGTGTAACATACAGAAGAGATTAAATTGATATAATGCAAAAAGAACACAAATTGTGGAAAGGATCTAGAAAACAGTCAGGTAGTTTGTTACTAACAGCCAGACTGGTGTTGCCACTGCTCACACTAAGGATGAATCCTGCCTCTGACCTTCAGCTCTTCTCCCCCGAGGCAGAACTGCCTCATCTCTACAATGAGAATATTATTAGTTATTTTCCAGGGTTTTGTGAGGGATCAATAAGAGCTCAGTGAATGTTTTCCGTCATCCTTTACCCTTCTGTGCTGTGATGCTTGATTACTTCCATTGTGGCATTTGGGCCATTGTCATTAAATTGTTATCTATTGTTTGCTCTTTACTGATCCCTCCTGGCTGGAAGGTCAGCTCCCGAGAGTGCACAGAGATGACTCTATCTTGTTTCCTAGCAGATTCCCAGTACTTAGGGTTGTGTTTTTTATAGAGCTCAGTGGTTAAGACCCTGAACTCTGGACTCAGACTGCCTCAGCTCCCGTATTTATTAGCTCTGTGACCCTGGGCTAGTTACTTAACCTCTCTGTGCCTCAGTTTTCTCATCTGTAAAATGAGGACAAAAATGGTGTCTGTCTCTTTGGATTATTATGAGGATCAGATGTGTTAACATTTAAATTAGAACATGTGTCTGACATGCTATAAATGCATGTAGATGTGTGTTAAACAGAATAAGTAACAACAGTCACTCAACATCTGTTAAATGAGCAAATGGAAAGGTCTTTATCAGCCATCTCCAGTGAGCTGGGAGGAAGAGAGTTTGCAGACGCTACATGCCCCTGGAGTATTGTCATCCTTTGCTTTGATTCAGTCACGGCTGTGGCACACAGTGTGGCGCATGGGATGACTGAACTCTATCAATAGTGTCCTCATTTGGAACAAACTAACCAAGAAATATAGCCTTATACTTGTTATGATCTGACTCTCAGAGTTCTGAATTATACTTAGTCAAAGCCAATTCTAGTATTTTATTGATAGAACAGTAAAAATTAACTCCTTCTGCTCTACCCCTCTCCACTTTCAGTCAAAGTTAAAGTGTTTTATTTTAAGACAAAACAATAACAAATCTCCTGGGCTTTTCATGTTCGAGTGCTTAACTCAACAGGGGTCAGAAAGATTACTCAGAGTTGCAAAAATGCAGAGTCTACATTTCTTTTTTTTTTTTTTAAAGATTTTATTTATTCATTTTTTCCCCCCAAAGCCCCAGTAGATAGTTGTATGTCATAGAAGGAGCAATCCTTCTAGTTGCTGTACGTGGGACTCGGCCTCGGGTTGGACGGAGAAGTGGTGCCTTGGGGCGTGCCCGGGATCCGAACCCGGGCCGCCAGCATCAGAGCGCGCGCGCACTTAACCGCTAAGCCACGGAGTCGGCCCAGAGTGTACATTTCCATTTTCACATTGTACCTGCACCTTAGGCCCACTGTGTTCAGTCTTTGCTTCAGGGTCTGTGTGTGGGAGCAAAAGCATGTCTGTTAAAAGGATGGAACAACAAAATAAACAAAACAAAACCTCCTAGAAGGACCAAAAGGCCAGTCCCTGTAGATTTTGAATCTGGTTGCAATGTCTAAAGATATATTTTTTTAATTGAAATACAATTTATTTATTTATTTATCTATTTATCTATTTATTTATTTATTTATTTATTTTTGGTGAGGAAGAGTTGCCCTCAGCTAACATCTGTTGCCAGTCTTCCTCTTTTTTTGCTTGAGGAAGATTAGCCCTGAGCTAACATCTATGCCAATCTTCCTCTATTTTGTATGGGGGTTGCCACTACAGCATGGCTGACGAGTGGTGTAGGTCCGTGCCTGGGATCCAAACCCATGAACCTGGGCCGCTGAAGTGGAGCGTGCCGAACTTAACCACTATGCCATGCGGCCAGCCCGATATTTTTGTGTTTTGAGCGTGATATCAAGAGCACTGAAATTGAGAAAATTAAAAAGCAATTCCTCCCCAAAGTAATTTTGACAAATATTTCTCACTTTTTAATATTAATTAGGACTTAATATGTGCTTTGTAGTTTCCAGTGTGTTCTCAAATACCATATCTTAATCTTTGGGAGGGGTCATTATTGTTTCCATTTTGATTTTGCCCTGTGCATTCATCTGATACAGTGGTTGTGTTATTTTATTTATTTATATTCACCTGCTACAAAAATTCAATAGATACAAAAGATATTTGGCAAATCATGAGTCTCCATCCCTGCCCTGTCCTTCAATCAATCAGTTTGTCTTCCCGAGTCCACCAGTTTTTATGTGTATCCTTTCACTGGTATCCTTTGCATTTATAAACATAGACATACATTCTTCCTCCTGTCCCCGCCACCCTTCATGAGAACTAATACCATATCCTTTGTTCAGAACCATGCTCTTTTCACTTGTCATGTATCGTAAAGATTGTCTCATGTTGGTGCACACAGACCTGCCACATTCTTTATACCAGTTGCTTAGTATTCCACTTATTTAATAAATTTCCCACTAAAGGGCACTTAGGTGGTTTCCATTCTTTTGCTGTACAAAAACTGCTTCCATGGATAATCTTATACATACATCATTTGACACACGTGCCATGATATTAGTATAATGGTTTTAAACATTATTTGGTTGACAGAGGACTTGGAAGTCGTAATGTTCTTTGCAGAACAGCATCATGAAATAGTAAGATATATAGAATAACTAAAGATTTGTGCTAGAGTAGAGATTGTCTTATCCTAGACTAGTATAGGGAAATGGTAGCAGGTGCTCTGAGTTTAAGATGAAAAGGTTAAGAAAGCCATTTGACTCCATGGGAGGAGGTCCTAGTCTGTTGGGTCCCCATTCTATCGCCCTTACCTGGGACACTACTACACAGCATGTGTTGAAGTGATAGTGGGCACATCACTTTATATCTCTGCATCTTACCTGCCTGCTCACAGGATAGCTGTGGGAGTCCCATAAAACATAAAAAAAATTTCTGTGTATACTTTGAAAGTACTGCACATAAAATATTATTATTTGTGTAGTACTTATTTATATCATGTTTCTCATCTTATTTGTTTCTAGTAGCAGCCCTAGATTTTAGAGGAAGCTAGCATAATCAGAAAACATGTTTCACATAGAAATTTTCTTGATTAGCTTGAGGTTTCCATTTAAGTTCTTAAAGGAAAACTTTATTTTCAGCTTCATGGCTACGAGGTGGAGTTTGGACCCGATCTAACCTTTTTCTCACAGTTTGCAACTGTCATTATCAAGAGTCCTCAAGTGTGTGTGTGTGTGTGTGTGTGTGTGTGTTTTATTTATATATATATATTTTTGTGAAATTTTTGTTGTATATTATTGTTTATCAGTCACCGTATAAGTACATCCCTCCACCCCTTGTGCCTACCCCCCCTAGCCCCTGGTAACCACCAAACAGTTCTATCTGTCTGTGTGTTTGTTTATCTTCCACATATGAATGAAGTCATGCACTGTTTGTCTTTCTCTTTCTGGCTTATTTCGCTTAACATAATACCCTACAGGTCCATCCATGTCGTTGCAAATGGGACGATTTTGTCTTTTTTTATGGATGAGTAGTATTCCGCAGTATATACATACCACATCTTCTTTATCCAATCATCAATTGAGGGACACTTGGGTTGCTTCCATGTCTTGGCTATAGTGAATAATGCTGCGATGAACATGGGTGCATAAGCCTCTTTGAATTGTTGATTTCAGGTTCGTTGGGTAGATACCCAGTAGTGGGATAGCTGGATCATAAGGTATTTCTATTTTTAATTTTTTGAGGAATCTCCATACTGTTTTCCATACAGGCTGCACCAGTTTGCATTCCCACCAGCAGTGGATTAGGGTTCCCATTTCTCCACAGCCTCTCCAGCATTTGTTGTTTTTGTGTGTGTGTGTTTTGACCTTATTACTGCTATTTGTAGTTTTTTTTATTGCCTCTCAGGCTGAGAGCTGTTAACTCATGCCGTCAATACACCTGCCTCTAAAGGTCTTCTATCCACTCTGCCATTCCTAATCCAGTGTAGACAGAGAAATCAGACCTGGATATTTCATGATTATGTCTAAAATGTAAGCACACTGCTATGAATCATGGTCTGGAGAGCACATGGGTAGCCGGGAAAGCTTACTCTGAAGAGAGCCAGTTAGTATACTTTTTAGAGGAAATAAAGTATGGTAGACAGGATATTTTAGGTATGAAGAGGGTGACTGAGTTATATGTTAGAAACAGTTTTATCTAGTCATAGTAGAAGTCATTTACTTGGATTTAAAAATTCAACAACTATTGGCTGAGTACCTTTTATGTACCGTAAGGCAGTTAGTAAATCATGAACAAATAAAATGTGTCAGGTGTTGATAAGTACCATAAAAATAAATAAATAAGGAAGGAAGGAAGTAAAGAAAGAAGGAAGGAAAGGAAATAAAGGACGATAGATACATAAATACCTACATAAGAGGAATGGGAGTGCTGCAGGTGAGCTTTTTTGTAGGTGGTCAGGGAAGAACTCTCTAAATAGGTGACCTTTGAGCAGAGAACTGAAGGAGATGTGGGAGCCAAAAGCAAGTGCAATGGCCCTGAGGCAGTATCTGCTTGACCTGATCCACAAAAAGGTGGGGGGTCAGTGTGGCTGCAGCAGGGTGAGCCATGTGGAGAGCAGAGGAGGTGTGTGTGGCCGCAGGGCTGACTGTGTAGGGCCTTGGAGACCCCTGTGAGGCCATTGGCTTTTGCTCTGAGTGACATGGGAAGGCCTGACTAGGTTTTGAGCAGCAGTGACATGAGCTGACTGACCTGCTGCCGTAACGGAGCTCAGACGCAGGGAAAGCATTTAGGAGACTCATGTGAAATCCAGAGGAGAGATGTCGGTGGCTTTGAAATATCAGAATCTAAGGATGCTTGAGTAAGTGGAGGAGATCAGTTAGGGAGGCCCTTGTGAATAACGATGGAAAACTGCAAGTGATCTTAAATGGAAGGCTCCTGGCGCCATGCCTCCTGCGCATGTCCCGCGCCACGCCTGCACCCTGAGCACTTCCTAATGGGCTAGTCTTCTAGCCACTGTCTTCACTTCCCCATTTCTTCCCTAGCAGAGGAAACCTCAAAATAAAAACATTTAAATTTTATTTATAGTCTTCAGTTTTATGAACCGCACAATTCTGAAAATAGTCAGATTGCTAAAAGGTTGGCCAGCATTTGAAACCCCTTTCTAAGATTATCAGTAACCTCCTTGTCGAATTTAGTGGCATTTCTTCCTTTCCAGTCGCCCTCCACCTTGACTCCTCAAAACTCCTCTTCTGGCTTCCACGCTTCTGCAACTTTAGGTCATCCTATTGCTGTGTGTTCAATCTTTCTTTTTTTCCTGACACTTGATGTGTGTGTCCACCAAGATCACGCCCTCCACCCTTTGCTCTTCTCTTTTTTAAGTACTCTCTGGGTGAATTCGTTACTTTTTTAGGTTACACCATCCTTAGGCAGGGGTCACGGATCCCCAGCTCCAGCTCTGAGAGGTCGGCTCTGTGTTGGTCTATATTTCATTAAAACGTGCTCCCTGTCCCCATTTCTCTTATTGGTGCTTCCATTCTTCTTGTCTCAAAATAGAGCCCAGCCTGACACATTTTTCTGTTCCATTTCTTTTCCAATCTGTTTTCAAATCTTAGAGAGCTTTTTTTTTTGGAATGTCTTTCAGCTTTATACTTTCTTCTCTCATAATAGACACTCCACAGCCCCAGCCTTACCATTTTATTCTTGGGTTCCAGCTACAGCCTATGATTGGCTAATTTTGCTTCCAGCCTCCCTCAGCTCTAGTCCTTCTGACGCAACAGTGATAATTCATTCAACAAATATTTACTGAATGCTTATTGTATGGCAGGCGCTGTTGTAGGCACAATGATTTAAAACAGGCAATTGGCCTGTCCTCTAGGAGCTCACATTCTAGAGTGAGGAGGAGACAGTGAACTAAATATGTAGAGAAATACAGTCGGCTCTCGTATCCGCGGGTTTTGCATCGGTGGTTGCTTGAATCTGCGGATGCCCGTGATTACGGAGGGCCGACTGACTGTATGTGTTCGTTGTACTACGCCATTTTGTGTAAGGGACTTGAGCATCTGTGGATTTTAGAATCAATACCCCGCGGATACGGAGGGACAACAGTATATATGTTTGCTGGTGTTTTGTGCTAAGAGGAGAAAAAAAGACAGGGGAAAGGGCTAGGGGTAAGGAGTGTCAGATTGGAAAGAGGTTTACTGTTTAAAATGACGTGGTCAGGAAGGGCTCACAGAGAAAGTGACTTAAAAAAATTTTTTTTTATTGACACAAAATATGTATAACAAAATTTTACCATTTTAACCATATTTGAGTGTACAATTCAGTAGTGTTAGTGCATTCGCATTGTTGTGCAATCATCACCACCATCCATCTCTAGAACTTTATCTTCCCAAACTGAAACTCGGTCCCCTTTAAACAGTAACTCTCCATTCATCCCTCACCCCAGCCCTTGGTACCACCATTCTACTTTCTTCTATATAAACTTGACAACTCTAGGTACCTCATATAAGGGGAATCATACAATATTTGTCCTTTTGTGTCTGGCTTATTTCACCTAGCATAGTGTCTTTAAGGTTCATCCATGGTGTAGCGTGTGTCAGAATTTCCTTCCTTTTTAAGACAAAATAATATTCCATTGTATGTGTGTAACACATTTTGTTTATCCATTCATCTGTTGATGGACATTTGGCTTGTTTCCACCTTTTGGCTCTTGTAAATAGTGTTGCTATAACATGGGTGTATAAATATCTCTTTGAGTCCCTGCTTTCAATTCTTTGGGGTATATACCTAGAAGTGGAATTGCTGCGTCATATGGTAATTGTATATTTAATTTTTTGAGGAACTGCCATATTATCTTCCGCAGTGGCTGTGCCATTTTACATTCCCAAGAAGGTAACTTTTGAGTGAAGACCTAAGGAGGTGAGGAAGCGAGCTGAGAGGATATCTGGGGAACATCTTGGGTGGAGGGAACTCCGCATGCAAGGGCCCTGAGGTGGGAGTGTGGCTGCCACGTGAGGCTTGGTAAAGAGGTCACTGTAACTGAATGTCAGGGAAGGTGAAGAAGTAGAAAATGACGTCAGAGAGCGAACCAGTGTCCAAATTATATAGGGCCTTGTAGGCCACTGTAAGGATTTTGACTTTACCCTCAGTGATATGGAGAGCCCTCAGAAGGTTGCATCTTATTAATCTTTCTTTTTTTTGTGTGTGTGAGGAAGACCAGCCCTGAGCTAACATCCGATGCCAATCCTCCTCTTTTGTGCTGAGGAAGACTGGCCCTGGGCTAACATCCATGCCCATCTTCCTCTACTTTATGTGGGACGCCGCCACAGCATGGCTTGACAAGTGGTGTGTCAGTGTGCGCCTGGGATCCGAACCAGCGAACCCCGGGCCGCCACAGCGGAGCGTGCGCACTTAACTGCCTGCACCACGGGGCCGGCCCCGGTATTAATCTTTCTTAAATCCTACTATCATGAGATCAAACCCCATCTTAAAAATCAGTAAGCCTTCCCAAGCCCTTACCATTCAGTGCAAATTGCTGTAATTGCACTTGTCCAACCATATATCCCATAGCTTCCCATAAACTTGCTCGTGTTACACTCAGGCTTAACTCCTGGCTTCTCCCTGTTATGTTCATTTCTGGCTGTCTGTGGCTCACGTGCTTCCTTCTGTGTGGAATTTCCTCACTCTCTTCTCTGCCAGTTCCATCTCACTGTGAGCTTTTCCTCTCTCAATTACTGGTCGCCCTTATAGTCACTGTTGTCATTTAGCACAACATTATTTTTGTTTTGTGTCTTTATCTCTCCAATTAGGTGATAAGAGACTAGGTCAAGAGTCATTTAGAATAGACCTAGAGGTCTCCTGTAGTGAAAGAATAGTGATGGGCAATTATTATTTATATCCATAAACCCTCCCCATCCAAAAAAGGATAAGCTGGGGTGGCCACATAGACTTGTACAATAAATGTTTGTGGATAGGTTGATTCTATACTTGTTGGTGAGCCTATTTTGCTAGTTTATGTAGGTGATAAAATTAAGTAGGGCCCAATTATGCCTGTTTCCCTAGAATGTCTAAATTAGCATTTTAAAAGCTAAACTCTAAAGGGCTGTCTTTATATTTGCTGTACCATTTTTTTTTTTAATTAGCTCTCCATCGTGAAGACTGAAGCATGCCAATTAAGCACTTATCCAATTATTAGAGCTTCAAAGGAAAACAGTGGATTAGAAATTCTTCCTGTTAATTTTATGTTACTTAAAAATAATTAACCACAGTTTGCAAAGTTTTAAAGCATTTAAGACAAGTATATTCATTTAAAAGTCTCACATCAAACACTGTAGGAACTGAATTCTACTCAATGTGGGTTTTCTGCTAGCTCATGTCAGTTCATACTTTCTAACTATATGGAAAGTATGCATTATATAGCCTGGAAATGATTCAGTGGGTTGTTACCCTGAGCAAGCCCGTCTATATTAACATAATTATATAACAAGCATCTTGTAGCCACCACCAAGAATAAAAAATTATTAACATTTTGCCACTTTAGGTTCATCTTTTTTCATAAAGGAAATAGGACATCACAGATAAAATTTACTTGGTCTTTCATCTCCAGTTTCATTCTTCTCTCCCATCCTACGGTCAACCACCATCATGAATTCAGTGCCTGTCCTTCTAGTTTATTTCTTATACGTTTGCATATTTAGGTATGTATTTATGAATTAAATACAGTATTATTTTATTAGCATTTAAAAAATTTACTTAAGTTTTATTATAGTTATCCCCACAGAGACAGAACCAATAGGATATATATATAATCTCTTTATATATGTATAAAAATATGTATATATATAAGTCTCTTTATATAAAGAGATTTATTATAAGGAATTGGCTCATGTAGTTATGGAGACTGAGATGTCCCAAGATCTGCAGTTGGCAAACTGGAGACCCAAGAGAGCCAATGGTGTAAGTTCCAGTCTGAGTTTGAGTCCAAAGATAGGAGAAGACCAATGTCACAGCTCAAAGACAGATGGAAAGAGAGGAAATTTACATGAATGATATAGTTATCACTGTATAACCTGCTTTTCTGAGGCATCCTTTGATATGGATGAAGTTACTTATTTTAACTGCTACATAGTAATTCTGTGTTATGAGTATAGTATTTTATTCATCCATTTACTTATTGATGAATAAATGTTTTTGTACATCTCTTTAAACATATAGTAAGGCCTCTCTAGATGGAATAGCCTCCTTTGGCAACTGGCTGTTATTTAAAGCGTACTGCACATTTGCTGGGTGCCTCACAACAGAGTGAGATGCATCGGGGTGTAAGAGATGGAGAGTAACTGTTCCAGTCGCTGAGGGACGCAGTAGGAGCACAAGGTCCAGTTGCTGCCTTTGAAAAGCTCTAAATCCAGTTGATGAGTCAGACTCACCAGATTCATGGGATAGACTTCATAGGGACTCCAGGATAATTTGTTCCTATTTTTGCTACTTATGATGCTGTTAACCAACTGACTCTTTCTTAGTTCAAACTCCTCAAAAAAGAAGATCTGACTGGTGGCCAAAAATATAGTAACTTTCACAAGGAATGAAATGTTTCATTTAAAGCAGATTTGAGTCAATGAGAGTGCTAACTTTCCCTATTGTAAAGTTTTAGTGGCTAAAAAATTAGGCTCATTTTTATTATTGACTTAATATTGACATATTATTGACAAGGAAGAGAACATACTTTTCTTCAATTAAATATATTGCCTAGGTTATAATAAAATATATTTCTCCCAATGGATTAATTTTTAAATAATTAATTTTGAAATAAATTCGTACTTACAGAAAAGTTGCCAAATGGAACAAAGAACTCTTTTACCCCCAGATTCCCCAATCGTTAACATTTTACTGTATTTGCTCTATGGTATGTATTCTGTGTGTGTGTGTGATCATTTGTCTTTTTCTTAACCTTATGAGAACAAGCTGCTGACATGATGTCCCATCCCCTCTAAGCACTTGAGTATGCGTTTCCTCCAAACAGGGATGCTGTTCTACATAACCAGTACACAACACTCCAAATCAGGAAGCCAGCTTTCGTACCACACTACCATTCACTTCACAATGTCAGCATTATAAACTCAACAAGGGCTCTTTTTCCTGGTCCAAGATCCTGTCCAGGAATATGTATTGCATTTAATTTTTGTGTCTCTTTAGACTCCTTCAGTCTGGAAAATTTCCTCAGTCTTTCCCTATCTTTTGTATCCTTGGCAGTTTTAAAGAGTACAAGCCTTTAATAAAGTAGAATGTGGTATCTTTCTGATACTTCCTCCTGACTAGGCTCCGTTAATGCCTTCTGGGTGGAGTGTCACAAAAATGGTGCTGTGTTCCTCCCAGGCCGTCACATGGGAGTCACAAGATGCTGCCCTGTCCCACCACTGGTGATGTTGACCTTAATCACGTGGTCATGTTAGTTTATGCCAGGTTTATTCATACTAAATTTACTCTTTTCCTCTTTGTAATTGATTAGAATTTTGTGAGAAGTTTTCCCAAAATGTTGCCAACATCTTGTTCCTTATCAAATCTCTTCCTACCAATATCCGTTAACAACTCTCACCTGAATCAGCTACCTCTGTGACGCTTGCCAAATGGTGCTTTCTATTTCCATCATTCTTTCTATATGTGTTAGCTGATGTTCTGCTCTAAGGAAGATTTTTCTCTTCCTCTCCCCACTCCTTCCCTCCCTCCCTCCCTTTTTCCTTCCTTCCATTCATTCTTCCTTCCTTCTCTAGGAGGGTTCTTTCAGATTCATAACCATCAGATATTTCAAATTTGATATTCTTGATCTTGTACCTTAAGCCCTCTAGAGAATGGGTCCTAGGTAAATTTGACACATAGGTAACAAATGGGCTGACATAGAGGTCATGCCTCTATTCTTAGACAGTTGCCTATTTAAAATTGTTATCACTAAGCCTGAAGGCACTTAGTTCTTGGTTTTCTTATTTGCCCTCATCTGTCTTCTATGATTGACCCTGATCTACTGTGTTCCAAGTGTATGGCAGAAAAGAAAGATGCCTCCTGCCTGGGAAAACACAGAGCTGATAAATCTTTTCTCAATAACTGCTGGCCATGGTTTGGAAGTAAAAGTCACTCATTTTGTTGCACAGTTCCATAAGTTATGACAAATGTGTATAGTAGTATAACCACTATCACAATCGAGATTTGGCCACGTTGGCCAAAAGATGGAAGCAACCCGGTGTCCTTTGATGAATGAATAAATAAACAAAATGTAATATATATTTATTTTTTTAAATTTTATTTATTTATTTTTTCCCCCAAAGCCCCAGTAGATGGTTGTATGTCATAGCTGCACATCCTTCTAGTTGCTATACGTGGGACGTGGCCTCAGCATGGCCAGAGAAGCAGTGCGTTGGTGCGCGCCTGGGATCCGAACCCTGGCCGCCAGTAGCGGAGCGCGTGCATTTAACTGTTGAGCCACGGGGCCAGCCCATAATATATATTTCTATCTCAGATTATATCTATGTCTATATCTATCTATCTATCTCATGCAATGAAATATTATTACGCCTTAAGAAGAAAGGAAATTCTCACACATGCTACAACGTGGATAAAACTTGAAGACATTTTGCTAGGTGAAATAAGGCAGTCACAAAAGGACAAATACTATATGATTCCATTTATATGAGGTACCTAGAGTTGTCAAATTTATAGAGACAGAAAATAGAATGATGGTTACCAGGAGGAAGAGGGAACTGGGGGCTTATTGTTTAATGGGTACAGAGTTTCAGTTTTGCAAGATGAAAAGAGTTCTGGAGATGGATGGTGGTGATGGTCTTAACAATGTGAATGAACTTAATGCTGCAGAACTGTACACTTAAAAATGGTTAAGATGGTAAAATTTTAAAAAAAGATATAAGACAGTCTCATTACCCCCCCCCCCCCCCCCGCCCATTCCTTCTCTCTCATATTTTTAAAATGACTTCGTCTTTTTGGTCTACGTTCTGGAATATTTCTTTGACCTTTTTTTCCAACCTTATTGGTTTCTTGTAAAATTTGAGGAATCATAATCATATTTTAAATTTCAAAGTGTTTTCATATTTTCTGATTGTTCCTTTTTCAGACAACCTTGCTCATATATCATGGATGCAGTATCTTCTTGAATTTCTATGAGAGTACTAGTTAAAGATTTTTTTTTGCAGTTCTCTTTTATTTTATTCTGCTTCTTCTGGGAGGTTAATTTGTTATTGTTGGTTTATATTTTTCTCTCAGTTTTATTTTGCAGTCTTTCCTCAAATGTTTAGTTCTCCTTGGTTGTCCCACATATTTGAGAATGGCACAATAAAGAGTTAATAGTCAGCTGTTTGTACAAGAATGAGGTCTGCTGACTTTTTCAAAAATAAACTTTTTATAGTAGAAGAGTTTTAGATTTACAGAAAAATTGTGAAGATAGTATGGAGAGTTCCCATATATCCCAACTACTGTTTCCCCTATTGCTAACATCTTACATTAGTGTGGTACATTTGTTACAATTAATGAGCTGACATTGATTCATTATTATTAACTAAAGTCCATACTTTATTCAGAATTCCTTCATCTTTTTATCTAATGTCATTTTTCTTTTCCAGGATCCCATCCAAGTTACCATATTACGTTTAGGCATCATGTCTCCTTAGGCTCCTCTTGGCTGTGATAATTTGTCAGACTTTTCTTGTTTTTGATGATCTTGACAGTTTTGAGAAGTGTATTGGTCAATTTAAAAACTTCAATTAGGATTTGTCTGATTTCTCATTAGACTGGTGTTATGGGTTTTGGGGGGGAAGACCACAGAGGCAAAGTGCCATTCTCATCCTGTCATATCAAGAGGTCGTACCACTGTTGAGGTTAACCTTGATCACCTGGCTAAAGAAGTGTCAGCCAGGTTTCTCTGCTGTGAATTTAGTCCTCCTGTACATACTGTACTTTTTGGAAAGAAGTCACTATTTACAGCCCACACTTAAGGAATGGGGAGGATCTACTGACATTTAACTCCCCAAATGCTACAACTTCTTCTTAGAGGATGCTTTGATTTTTTTTTCTGGAAGGAGACACCAAGTTTTGGTCATCTTCTGGGCATTTTCCTTAGAAGGGTTGGATGGGAAAGGAGCTTTTGTTTTGTGTACAGAGCTTCATGTGGTGCTCCATATCTATGCCCCATTCTACTGCACCTGCCTTTGCTAAGTCCCAAGAATGAACTTCTGTGAGGCTGATCAGCTCCTGTCTACCCTATTGCCATCTCCCTCAGAATATTCCAGGCTGTGGTTTCCTTTGCTTGCCTCCAGTGAGTAGCTCTTTTAAAGCTGTCTTCCAGAAATTTGTTGTTGAAAATTTCTGCTTATAGATCCTCCTCCCTTATCCGAGTTGTTTTTCTTGTTGGTTCTGTATGTGCCATTTTCATTCCTTTCCCATCATTTTAATGGATGGGGTCATAGATGTTAGAAGATGTGAAAATGAGAGATCAACCCACCATTTTGAAAATAAGGTTTTTTTAAAATTTTGATTTTAAAACATAAGGTAGTATAATTACTACCTTTCAATATTTAATATTTGTAATTTGTATTAGGAATAATAAAAAAAGAACGTTATAATGATTTCCTGCCAGTGATATAAAAATATCATTCTGATCCTTTAGATTGAAATGGGAAAAAATAAGGTAGAAAGTGTTATGGAAATTGAAATTATCCTGGTCTATGTTGTTGGTTTTAAATTGTCTGTCAGGAAAAAGAGAATTTGGGGAAGAGTTTAAGACGATGACAAATAAGGCTGAATGGAACAATTGCATTGAGGAAGAGTTTTCTAAGTCTTAGCTGGCATAGATGAAGAGAAAGGAATAAAAGAAGTACAGAGTTAAATGACTACTGGTGGGATATAAAAATATCTACTATGGGGCCGGCACAGTGGCCTAACGGTTAAGTTTGCATGTTCCACTTCAGTGGCCCAGGGTTTGCTGGTTCGCATCCTGGGCTTGGACCTACTCACCGCTCATCAAGCCATGGTGAGGTAGCGTCCCACATAGAGGAACCAGAGGGACCTACAACTAGGATTTACAACTATGTACTGGAGCTTTCGGGAGAAAAAAAAAAGAGAGGAAGATTGGCAAAAGATGTTAGCTCAGGGCCAATCATCCTGAAAAAAAAAAAATCTATCTACTCTTATGGCCTGTACAGAGTAAGATTTTTTGGTATTTTTAAAAACTATTTGTTTTGGATAATTTTAGATATACTGAAACATTGCAATAATAGTATATCCTTCATGTACCTTCCTTCCTATGTTAACGTTGTACATATTCATAGTGTATTTGTCAAAACTAAGAAATTAGCATTACTACAATGCTGTTAACTTCAGACTGTATTTGGAATTCACCAGTGTTTCCACTCATGTCTTTTTTCTATTCTAGGATCCAATCTAGGATACTGCATTGCATGATTGTTTTTAAGTCAGAAAAATTTTTGTTTGAGCCACATGCCTGTCAGTGAGCAATATATAGCATACATATGTTTATATCCCTGAACTTTCTCCCTTTCAAATGTTCTTTTATGTAAATAAATTATTATTGCTCTGGGTTTATGACTCACTGATTCGGAACATAAGCTTTCTCAAAATGAGCATTCTCAAAATGAGTTTTGTAACATTGAGGAGGAATACTTCAACCTTATTTTAAAATTTTGATTCAAAAGTTGTTTTAATTTTTAAAATAATATATTTTATTTATGGTATTGTGGGTGTGTATAGGGACATGTATATGGTGGATATTCTATCAGTGTATAATGCTTCAGGGTGTTCTCATTTGTGAAAAGTAGGGCTTGGTAACTAAATTAAGCTAGAGATGGAACAACCTATTTAAAGGCTCCATGGGAGTCAGGAAATCTTGAGTTCTAGTCCCAGATCTGCCATTTATTGTTGGACACTATATGTAAAGTTGAGGAATGTCAGAGCTGTATTAGACAACTCCGTACTGAAACTCACAGGTGGTGTATCTCTGCCTTAATCCTGTGTTTGAATCTCTCCACAATGCCTGTGACCAGACATGTTTTGGTTGAATACGTCCAGTGATGAGTGTTCTGGTTATCTCGTTATCTATTGCTATCTGATGACCCACTTCAAAACTGAGCTGCTTAAAACAATAATTTAGCATTATTTCTCATGGTCCCGGGCTTGATAGGCTCAGCTGGGTGGTTCTTGCTTGGGGTCTCTCATGCAGCTGGAGTTAGTGGAAGGCCCAGACTGGAGATATCTTAAGGCTCCGTGAAGTCACACATCTGATTCCTGGGCTGGGAGAGCTGGAACAGCTGTGGGCACTTGGGACAACTCTCCATGTGGTCCCCAAATGGCTAGCTAGGGCATTCTCACAGCATGGTAGTCTTGTGATAGGTAAGTTTCTTACCTGTTGGGAGGCTCCCCCCAGGGCTGCTGTATAGAAAGTAGAAGCTGCTAGTCTTGGGCCGGCCCTGTGGCTTAGTGGTTAAGTGCGTGCGCTCCTCTACTGGCGGCCCGGGTTCGGATCCCGGGTGCGCACCGACACACCGCTTCTCTGGCCATGCTGAGGCTGTGTCCCACATACAGCAACTAGAAGGATGTGCAACTATGACATACAACTATCTACTGGGTCTTTGGGGAAAAAAATGGAGGAGAATTGGCGATAGATGTTAGCTCAGAGCTGGTCTTCCTCAGCAAAAAGAGGAGGATTAGCTTGGATGTTAGCTCAGGGCTGATCTTCCTCACAAAAAAAAAAAAAAAGAAGCTGCTAGTCTTTTAAGGCTTGGGCCCGGAAACTAGCACAGCATCACTTCTGATGTATCTCATTGACCCAAGCAGTCTCAGAACCTCCCAGATCCAAGCAGAGGGAACATAGACCCCCATCTCTTGAAGGGAGGAGAATAAGAGAATTCGTGACCATCTTTAATCCACCCACCACAATGGGAAATTCATTACCTCCCGAGGAGCCCACTGCATGTATGGAGCTCAAGATGTTTAGGTGAGATGACATTGGCTGTCAAACGGGAATCAATATCCTGATGGAAGTTGTAGGGTAAATTAGGCCCATTGTGCTACAGAATTCTTTGCTCTATTGAATTACTCAGTACTCTTCCTTAGAAGCCCGTTTCTTAACACACCCACACCACCCCCACCACACGCCCCTAGTTGCCTTGGTAATACTGTTGATTCCTTAAATTGTAGCACTAGGAATTCAAATCAGGTCAAGTATAGCCCTTGCCTGTAAACAACTAAAGTCAAGTATAAAATGAAGTGCATTAAAGTTACATGTAAGCGTTATGATCAGTAAAGTGGGATACATAGGATGGGGGCAGTATTGCTAGGCAGAAGGAGTTAGGAAAAGTTTCAGAGAGAAGTAAAGCTTTTAAATGAGTTTTAAAAGATAATGATAACAATAATAAAATAATAATAATATACAACATTTATTGAGCATTGTGTGCCAGCACCATTCTAAATATTGTATGTATATTAACTCATTCAATGCTGGCAATGACCTTAGGAGGTGAGCATTATATTATCCTCGTTTTACAGTTGAGGAAACTGAAGAACTGAGAGGGTAAGTCACTTCCCTGAGGCCACACAGCTGGTAAGTGGCAGGGATTCAATCCTAGGCATTCTAGCCCCGAGGAAGTAGCAGATGGGTATGGTGGGCTACCCAGGAAAGGGTTAATGTTCCCACAGCTGGGGCACCGTGTGAGGACTCTAGTGAGTGTTTCTGGCTGGCAGATCTTCCAGCTTTCTCCCTAACCTACCCCCTTCCTCTGCTAAGTGTATTTACGGCAGCTTCCATCCTTTTAAAAATGCTGCTTTAACTACCAGAAATGTCTTTTCACTTTTCTTTCATACTTTTTATACTCCTTTTCTTAAGACCTTGTTTAAGGCTTTTCTTCTTCTTCTTTTTTTTTGTGTGAGGAAGATTAGCCCTGAGCTAACATCTGTTGCCAATCCTTCTCTTTTTGCGGAGGAAGATTGGCCCTGGGCTAGCATCTGTGCCCATCTTCCTCTATTTTGTATGTGGAACGCCTCCCACAGCGTGGCTTGATAAGCGGTGCGTAGATCCGAGCCCGGGATCCGAACCTGCAAACCCCGGGCCACCGAAGCGGAGCACGAGAACTTAACTGCTATACCACCGGACCAGCCCAAGGCCTTTCTTTTTATGAGATAATTCTGAAGACTCCAACTTACATTGATCAGTTTTTTCCCTCCCTCCCTTTTCCCTTTGTTTCTTCTGTTGAACACATCATTATTGTGTGCCTACCATGTTCCAGCCCTAGGCACTCTGAATACAAGGAAGAGCAGAAAACACACTAGACCATCCAATCACTGAACACAAGAAGGAAAAATTACACTGATCCAAAGTGTTATGAAGGAGCAACATGAGCTAGGAAGGTTCATGATCAGGCGATTTATGATCTTTATTACACTGGAGTATTTGAAATCCCTTTGCATTTTATCAATACTGAACACATGTATTTGTGCCTGTGCTCCTCACATTTGCACACTTGCATGCACACAACCACATGTGCTCATTACTGCCTTTTAAATTTGTTTCTGCCAATAGTAGAATGCTTAGTATTTGGGGGGTTGTTTATACAATGGAATACTATACAGCAATGAAAATGAATTTACTCTAGTACACACCACATGGATAAATTTCACAAAAATATACAGTTTTCATATGTTTTCTCCTGGTGCCTTTGAGGATCAGTAGGCAGTTTCATTATACAGTGGGTTCTGTGATGTCAGATACCATAAATGTTGAAATCTAGAGAGTCAGTCCCACCTTAGGGCTTTTGAAATTCCTAGCTGCCCTTTGTGGTGTGGGCTCCAATGTTTTGTTCAGACAGCCACAATCAGGACTGGTCCAGAGGGAATCCCATGGCAAGGCCATCTGAGGGGCAAATGGCAGCAACCTGTTTACTTAGGTACGGCACTGAGGAGTTAGGGGTAAAGGTCTGTGGTGAGTCGTGCAGCGTAGGGCCAAAGCTGAACTAGAAGGCTGCTAGAACCAATTGCTGGGATCTTTGTGTTTGAATTCCCAGGTCTGGCTATTTTTAGAGAAGGTAAATTCTGCTGCTGTGGGGATTCCCAAGTTGGCAAAGGGCCAGCAGAGAGGGGCTGCAGGAATCTGAGGCACTGGAACACTGGGTCAACCAGGGCGAGTCCCTGGTGAGGTGCCTGGCTCACTTGGCTCACTGTCTCTGGACCGGTCTCCACGGTCCTGGCTGCTGTTTTCTGAGGCTGCTGCTGTTGAGCAGAGTGTATTCCTGGAGATACTTGCATATCTGCTCTTGGCACTTACCTACCTTGAGATCACCTCCTCCCTTTCTTGGGTGGTTGAGGACTTGCTCTTCTCAAACAGTGTCTACAACATTTGTTGCTATTTCCTTCTGTAGACAGTAGCTTCCCAATTCTCTTCTTTCTTTTGGGAAGAAATGACTGTAGGATACCACTAAAACATATCTGTGTATTCCTGTTTTTGTTTTTCCCCATGTATAAGCTTTTAAACTGATGATTTCTGAAATGTTGAGTTAAAAACTTGAATACATCTGTCTATCTTCTTTCTATAACCTCTAAGTGGAGGTTTTCAGTTTACAGATGTTGCTTTCCTGGACTGACCTCTCTTATCTCTTATTGTTGCTTCTCTTATTGCTGTCTGGAAAATTATTTTGAGTTTTTAGAGTCACTTAAAATGAATACACTATTTTACTTCTGTGGTTAAAAGACCAGGACTTCAGAGCATGCTTTCACATTGATAGAAAAAAACCCCCAAAAATTCATGGCAAAAGGTGAAAACCATATTTCTAAGGGGGAAATAGTCATTGTGTGCAGCATGCAAAGTTTTTATAGTTCTCTAGACAGACTCTGCTTCCCATTGCTGCATCAACAGAAAGAGCTCTGGGCTTAATAGTCTCATCCCTTAGAGTAATGTTAATAAGCCATAATTTAGCCATTCCTCCTGAAACTTCTTTACATTAGAACAGGTAAGAATTTGTTCCCAGCCATGCTAGTGAGATGATGTGTTTCTTTCACATTTCCATACTTATTTTCTTTCTGGCTCACTCATTATGAGTGTGTACTTGGAAATGTGTCAGGTTGAGACATTTTCTTGGAATCTGGGCTCCATGAGAAGCTGATCAGACCATTCTTACTTTGAAGGGCCTCTTGCCCCAAAGACTTTGATAAAAGCAGAATCCTGATAGCATTCTATATGGAAATCGCTTTGTGTAATTTTTGCCTCATGAGTCTGACGGTGGTTTCTGAAGAAACGTAGCTGCTGCTGTCAGCCCCCTCCAGAGGAAGAGAAGGAAGAGACAATGGCAGGCTGAACTCAGAGGCAACACTTGTATGCCTTTCCTATGTAGACAGAAGCTTTCCGTGCTGTAACTTTGTGATCTTTTCCTTAAGAAACGCAGCATAAAACTCACTTTGGAGTTGGAATGCTGAGTTGAAATCTTGGCTCCGCCTCTTACCAGTTGTTAACACCTTGAGCAGATAAGCCTCTCAGGGCCCGCCTTTTCTCATTTGGAAAATGAGGTTAACAGTACTTAATTTCTCACCGCGTGATTGTTGTCAGGATAATCTATGTGAAGAGTCTAATGTAATGTATGCCTTGCAGTAAGTAGTTCCACTCTGCCGTTGTTGTTCCTTCCTTCCCTTTTTCTGGAGAGGATGAGCTCTGGCTTCAGACACAACTTGGATGAAATTCCACTTTAGCTACGTGCTATGCAACCTTTGGCAAGGTTTTTAACTTCCCTGAGCTGCAGTTTTCCAGTCTATAAAATAGAGCTAAATATACATACCTTTCAATGGTGTTGAGAGGGTTTTGTGAGGTAATAAATGAGGACAATCTAACCTAGTAACTGTGGTAACTTATCCACAAACCATCTTTCTTTGTTAGCAACACACTTTTTCCATTAGTCCTGTTTCCTTCTCTCTCTTCTTTATCTTCCTTTGTTTCCTACATCCTGCCTCTGTTTACCCTTTTCTCTTTGCTCTTGATGCCTTGGGACCTTGGTTATGAGGTGGAGCTGGGCCAGCAGTTGGGGAGTGAGAGAGATCTCAATCAGAGATCATCTTGCCATCAGTATGCAGCTTTGCCTTCCCCTCATCCCACTGCCCCCTACGAAGTGCTAGGTCTAAAATAAAGTAAAAACAATCTGTGCTTGGTACTGCATTGTTATTCTCAAGCACAATTTCTAAGAATAGTGGAAAAGGATAGAGACTTACAGTGTTGTCATTTTTAGTTTGAGCATGTCCTTTGAGGAGTCTAGAAAAAAATTAAAAAGTTTTTCTAAAAGCTTTTTGGCGTTTTAGTTACTAACAGTCATAGTCTATCAGGCCAATTTTTTAACCCAATTGTTACTCCCTCTGGCCTTAAAAATTTCCCAAAGAAGTGTAGCCATCCAAGTACTCCTGGAAAGATAGACCTGGTCCCTCATCCCTCCCTTTCTTGGAATGTCTCCTTTCCTTTTTCCATTGCTGCCAATTATTATGACATACTCTTCACCTCTGATATAACTTGTTTTTCCTTGATGTAATTGGATCAGACCATTTGTAATAGCTCTCTCCTTTATCGATTATATGAGATTCAGGATTGGGCAAAAGAAAAGGCATGGGTGATATACACACCCTTCAGTCCTGGGGGATCACACACACACACACACACACACACACACACACACACTGTAATCTTTTTAACCTGAGAATATGGGATACAATTACAAATTGAAGTGGCTTTGGGGAAGATTTATTTATTTATTGGGCAAGAGTTGATTGCTTGCCAAATGTACTCTTAAAAGCTACTGAAACAGATGTTGCAGAATGGAAGAGAAGAATCTGCCTCTTGAGTTAGTAATACTTTTTTTTTTTTTTAGGAAATAACTCCTCATTTAAAGAGAAACAATAGGTAGTGGAAAGTGAAAATGAGTCTGTTTCTAGTAGAAATTAATTTCTTTAAGTGATGAGAAGAATGAGAACCTTCTTGAATGGTTATAGAACTAGAAGGGACCTATGAGATCATCCAATACCTTAGTTTCACAGTGAAGAAACTGAGTCACAGTGAGGTGAATGGGTTTGCCAAAATATCAAGACTGACTTTGCAGAACCGTCAGAACAACACCAAAGCACACCTGAGTTCCAGTTCTGACTGTCCAACACCATGAGTGGACTCCAGTAGTGAATGCGTGCATGTGTGGTGGAAAAATAATTTAAACTGCTTTGTAATTGATTTCTGACATTGGAAGCTGGACAAGAGGAATATGATGAAAATTTAGTATGTTAGACTTTTTCCTTGAATAACCTTTAAAATTATTATTGCCATGAACATGAATTCATTTAATTATTTTATTAAATAGTTCAGTTGTCTATATTTAAGCATTGTGGGAGAGCATAAGTCCACAATTGAATAATTGAGAAATGACAATGATATATTTTTTGACATTTATATTTTTAACACAGAAAAACATAATTATATTACTTAAGTTAATAATGTCTGTCCAAGCCTAGGATATAAATTAATAAAATAATTTTTGATTTTTCTCCTTCAGTGTAATTTTTGATAATTGAACCATGTGATCACTGTGGAGAAAAACTTTATAATATGAAAATTTTTTGAAATTTAATGATGGTCCTGCTCCAACATCTTTCAAAGTGTTAGAATTCTAATCACCAAGGGAGGAGGAGTTGGTGAGGAAAGTGGGGACCACTCTAAGTTCATTGCTAAACATGTCAGTAAAATAATGATTTTCCTATTTTCCAGGGCTTCTGGTTCTCATGCTTTGTCTCAGGAGAAAAGTAATTGGACCTGTTAAAAGGACAGCTTGACAAGTAATTTTAAGAGACATACTTTGAGCATTACTAGCAGCAGAAGGAATGCAGTATTTTAGAAGTCGGGATCAGTAGGTTCTAACTTGCTTGTGAAATTGGGCTACTATTTTTAAAAGTACATGTTGTGCCAAGAAGAGAATCTATAATGAGGCAGTTTTGTTGGAGAAATTGTACTGTAGCTGACATTACTCTCTAGCTTTCAGAGATCCTATCCCTGGTGACTTTTTTGGAGAAATACCAGCTCATAGAGATGTCTGCCTCTTGCAGTATACGATAATGGAAAAGAAGTAAAGAACTTAAACCCATTTTGTTGAACAGTCTCCAGATGGAGCTGGAACTTCAGTCTCCAGCAAATGTTTGTATTGACAACTTAAGCTGCATCTTGAAATTTTACACAATGGGCCAAGTCTTCCGTTTTCAATACTTTAGTCTCCTTCTTGCAGGTGTGCTTTCCAGAATATTCAAAACCACCTATATTTTCTTTCGCTAGAGGTTTGCCAGGTGGTAATGGGGTTGTGGGGCCTGATCCATGGGAGGAATATAGATCTAATATATCAAAAAGCTCAAAGAACCAGATGACCCACCATAGAATAAAGTTATCCGATGAAAAAGAATCCTAGAGATCACTTAGGATCTAGATGATCTAGCAGTCATTCAGCTTCTACTTGAATGTGTCTGACATCAGGCAGCTTAATAATAGTAATATAATTATATATACTATATTATAATATAAACAATATTATTTTTAAGTCAATAATAATTAACTGCAATAGCAGCTACCATTTTTTTAAGTGACTGTGTGTCTGTACATGTGCTGTGTACATTATTTCATTTAATCCTCTAATAGCCTTATAATATAGCAACTGTGTAGCAATTAAAGGCAAAGATTCTGGAGCAAGACCATCTGAATGAATCTCAGCTATTTTTTTTTTTAAATTATCTATTTATTTTTTCCCCCAAAGCCCCAGTAGATAGTTGTATGTCATAGCTGCACATCCTTCTAGTTGCTGTATGTGGGACGCGGCCTCAGTGTGGCCGGAGAAGCGGTGCGTCGGTGCGCGCCCGGGATCCGAACCCAGGCCGCCAGCAGTGGAGAGCGCGCACTCAATCGCTAAGCCACGGGGTCGGCCCCAGCTCCATATTTGTTTGCTATGCGACCTTGGGCAAGTTATTGAATCACTTTGTGCTTCAGTTTCCTCATTGGTAAAACGAGGAATGTCATAGTACCTACCTTTTAGGATTGTTTTGAGGATTAAATGAGTTCTTTTGTGTAAGGAGCTTGGAAGAGTGCCTGGCCAGAGCTGTTGTGGTAACTGTCCCCATTTTAGAAATGCAGAAAGTAAGATTTAAGTTGTTATTTGATATGTGACCTTAGACTGGAAGGATCTGGGACTCAAAGCCAAGGCTGCCCACCTGTGAAGCCCATACCTGTTCTTTTAAGCATACTGCTTCTCCAGTGTCATGGCAGCCTGTTTAATTTCTAAGCAATTCTTAAAGTTCCATTTTATATTCGGTTGAATTCTGGCTTCTTTTAGCTTTGCACTGTTGGTCTCAGATCTATCAAAATATAGTACTTTGTCCTAAAGGATGAGGAAAAGAAAAAGTGTAAACTTGGGCTATTTCTGCCTCTCATTACGGTTAGCTAATGAGCTTAATGTTTGATGGTTGTTGTTTGGACTCTGGAAATCTTATGATTTGGAGAAAAGGGAGGAACACCTGTTTTGGAAGGCTCTTGTATAGGCCCAAATGAACCAGAACTGGGTCTCTTGTTCAATCACTGTCTTTTCCTGGTAAAGACTGAAGGAGAAGAAGACTATCCTCTACCCACTCTGAGTCTTTTTTGGCATCTTCTACCCACTCTGAGTCTTTTCTGGCATCCTCTACCCACTCTGAGTCTTTTTTGGCTGGGCTACAAATTAGATTGACATGAGACTGAATAGCAGGAGAAGATCAAACAAAGCTTTATAACATGTATACATGGGAGAAACCAGGGAAACTGAGTTTCTTGACAAATGGTGGAGGTTTTCACCATTTGTCAGAAATGAATATGCTATTTCACCTTAAATAGCACATTCAGGTAGACAAAGGAGGATGTTGGGGGTGGGGGTGTCAGCTATGGGCGATTACCAGAAAAGCACAGTAAACAAGAGTATGCAGATTTAAGTCCTCACCTTCCGCACTGATAAGAGTTTCTAGAGGTAAGGTCATCCTCCCCTTCTTCCTGGTACAGAGAGGGAAATACCTTTACAAATGGAGATTTCCCTTATAAATATAAATGTCTCTTACAAAGGGTAACTTCTACTTTTCAGAGCTTCTTTCACTTCTGCAGTTTCTTAAAAGTAACCAGCCCAAAATAATCCTCATGCCAAAGAGACATATTTTGGGATGGCCAATTCTGATCTCCCACAAGTTCAACCTCGGGAGGATGATTGCTGAGGTCAAGAAGATGCCTATGCAGTGGATGGGGAGTGGTGGTTGTGGAAGTAAAGCTCTAGGTACGGTTTTAAGGAGAGTGTTGAGATCTTGAACACCTTTTTGGCTATTGGGGCAAAAATAGCCTCATCTTCTATGGAAAGGAAGATACATAGGTGTCTTTTTTTTTTGCTTTTGAAGATCCTGCAAAAATTTTTCCTTGGAATTAGGATTAATTTCAAAAACCCATACTAATAAACCACAGAGATTGTAGGAGTATGAGAGATTACTCACTTCTTGATTATGTGTTGGAAGATAACCTCTAAAATTTTTTGGGGAAAATGTTCTTTCTACTTTTTATTTGGCAGGTATATACCAAATAGTTAGTGTAGCCGTAAATTCCTTTAAGACTAAAATTAAGATGCATGTCCTTAATGTATCGAAGTGGCACATGAGCGTACAGCGGCGATACAGCAGAGAGATTATTCTTATGAATAATTCTGCAGTGAATGATTTTTTGTGCTTTAAAGACAGATAACCACTTTAAAGGGCATTAAAGGATGTGTCATAATTTAGTCATTGTTGTTCGCGCTATCTTTCACTTCTCCGTTGGGAATCTAATTTAGGGCCTAGATCTGAAAATTCAGCTTTATTTTCCTTCTCTGTGCTGTAAAGCAGAGCTGCTTCTACCACATAATACAGTTGTCTCATCCTCAGTTGTTTGGACCTGCAATACAATAAATTCCCGGAAGAGGGAGAATACTTCTTTGGTTCCCCTTCTTAGCAGTAGCATAGGACTCAGTGTCTTCTGAAATTGTGGTTGAACTAATTGTGTAGTAAGATCATCATTAAAACACTTACTCTGAGGGGCCAGCCCTGTGGCGCAAGCGGTTGAGTGTGCGCGCTCCGCTGCGGTGGCCCGGGTTCGCTGGTTCAGATCTCGGGCGCACACCGACCCACCGCTTGTCGAGCCATGCTGTGGTGGCGTCCCATATAACGTGGAGGAAGATGGGCACGGATGTTAGCCCAGGGCCAGTCTTCCTCAGCAGAAAAAGGGGAGGATTGGCAGATGTTAGCAGAGGGCTGATCTTCCTCACAAAAAAAAAAACAAACCACTTCCTCTGAGAATATAAAAACAGCTTTGCCTATATCTGAGAAGTGATTCTTGAAATTTTTGGGATTTCTGAACAGTTCATAGGGAATACTTAAATGACTTACTACATACTTTGTTGGAAAACCATATGTATTTGCCTCTTTCTCTTCCTGCCTCTTGCCTCCCCCTCCTCCCACTCTCTATTTCTCCTGCCCTTTCATGACCAGCATCTCCCAGGGCTCAAATCTGGGTACCCATGCCAGAGGTCTCCAAGCTGGGTGACATAATCCCTACGTTTCAACCAATACCCCTCTGCCTGATGTTCCTACAGCCACATCTCTAGGGCCTTTGGTCACTTAGTCTCTTTGCAGCCCCACAGTTCCAGCTGTCACTAAGTACTGACATGTTGAAAAGTGGTCAGTTTCTCTCCCTGCAGAACTGATGTCTTTCTAAGTTTATTTTTTTGGTCAGCAGATGGGAGCGTCTTCTGAGATTGACCATTGGTTTCTTCTAAGAACGACTTCTCTCCCAAATGCCATTGTTCCCCATGCCTCTCCGTGACCCCACATCCTAAGTATGCACAGTCAGTTCCCAACTCTGGCTGCACATTAGAATTTCCCAGGAAGCTCTTGACAAAGCCAATGTCCCAGTCCCATGCCGATTGAGTCGTCAGTATGTTTTAAAATGCTCCAGGAGATTGTAATGTGAGGCAGTGTTGGGACCACTGCAGTAGAGGTTCAATAAATATTTGTTAACTGATTAAACAGTAATTTTATGTACATCATAAATATAAGTTAATGTTTTGGTGCTAGTTAATATTCACTGGAATGCTGGCCTTGGTAGCATTTTTCAAATAGTCTTAGTGACCATGCATCATAAATCACAGAGTCTTGGCAATACTCTACCATATAGAGAAAAATATATTGGGAGATGGGGACAAGATTTCTTTTCAAAGGGATATTGTCTTACAATTTTTAAAGTAAGAAATAAACATTTATGACATACTTTCAGTTACATAGTATAGATACATTTTGGAAAAACTTCCAAAATCTTTTTCTCCCTGCTACAGGAATACAGTTTATTTGTCCATGTTTATGAAAGCATTAAAATACTATTTTCTGTTTCCTATAGATATGTAGATTTCTATTTTCTGTTGATTACTAAATCAAGTTTGACAGAATTGGTTCAAGCTTAACTCTTCAGGGAAATAAACGTGATCTGGTAGACAAAATTTACCAGTGGCAAGGCTATATAGTCATAGCATTGGAAAGCAGCAGAGGAGATCCAGATAGTTTCCAAAGCTGGGATCAGGGACCAGCCTAGATGCTAATACAGCCTGGTAGAGTGGTAGTGTATAAGCTAAATTTTCCAATCTAACAGTAAGTGGTGGGGCAGTGGGAAAACTGAAGCCCTTATTTTTCCCTAGTTGATTTGGTTCAAAATTGGGCCATACTTTTCTCTTCTCTAACAGAGAGAGAACACCTACCCCACAGGCCTGATAGATTTGTCAGGAGGATCTCCAGAGATAAGGAGTACAATAGTGGCTTTGAAGAACAGGCAACCAGGTGGAGGAGAAGGAAGAGATGATGATGATGATAATGAATTACTAGTGGGACTTCTCAGGTGCATTTGAAATGAGGCGCTTCCAGACAGCATGTTTTGGGATCTTCCCACTGAGTCAGAGGTGAAAGATGAGATGTTGTCATGTTAAACTAATAAATGACATCAGTAAGCCAGAAGTTGAAAAGAATTCTTCCTGTAGCTTGGGAGCTTTCCCCGTGGAGGTTTCCAAGGTCTGGGAGCCAAGAGATCACTCCTCTCTGACAGGAGCGATGGAAAGATCTAAATGAAAAATGGAATAGCCTTCAGAAACCTTCAGGCGCTAAAGGGCTTCACTGAGCATAATTTTCTCTGAATGGAAATAGAAGTTTATAATTTGTTAGAAGCAATTTTTCAAAAGTGAAAAATGAAGCATAGAAGTTGTTCTTGCCTTTCTAGCTCCTTCAGCAAAAGCCAATTTTAGTAAGTGTGTTATCTCTAAGGTTCCTGTGCTGGGCAATGACTGATTTGAGAACACAGTTGGAGAATTTATTGTGAGAATGATTTCTTTTGTGACTTTCCCTGGTTTGGATTCATGTCATCAAATTCAAAATTATGCATCTCTATGTTCTGACACAGTTGCATAGCATTGGTCTTGAGTACTGATAAGGAGCCACAAACGTATGGCAATTGTAATCTCAGATTTTGAGATCTGTGTGGCGGGCACAGGTAGCAGAGAGCCAGAAGCGTGAACAGGTTTTTGTGGGGTTTCTGATAAAGCCCAGCTACTTCATTTAGGGCAAAGTATTGGCTCTTTTGAAATTTATAAAGTTTCTTTTGAAGTATGAGTTATTTAGAACTGCATATTTAAAATTTTTCCCCTTTGTTACTGTCAGTCTTGTCTCCTGAGCAAACATTTCTCTCTTAATTTTTTAAAAATAATTTTATTAGTATGCACATTCAGTGGCAGTTAAAAAGTAGTTTTCCCCTGTAATGTAGGTGAAATTTTAAATAAAATGGGAGAAAATGGTAGCAGTGAGATACCAAGAGATTTTGTGTATTTTCTAACTACTTGAATGAATGAATTAAATACATCTTAATAAGTATTCAAGTATTTTTTATTTGCCCGGAATAATAGTAGCTGTGTTAGTAATGCTTTTGGCAGTAAGTAACAATACCTGATTGGCATTGGCTAAATGAAAAAGCCATTTGATTATCTTTCATAACAAGAAGCACAGAGGTCGGTGGTTCTAGTTTTGATGCAATAGCTTTACAAAGCCAGTAGAGATCCAGGCTCTTTCTACCTTTCTGCTCTGCCATTCTCAGGGTTTGGTTTTTGTCTTTCAGCTTGTCACCTCTTGATCTCATGGCTGCCACTGCTCCAAATACTACCTTTTACAACAGGGTAGAAAAAAAGAAGAAAGAGGCTGAGTGGAAAGATAAACAGTTCTTTTATCAGGGAGGAAAATTTTTCTCAGTCCCTTTCGTACCCCTAGTAGCTGCTAGGAAGACAGAGAAAGGAGATATTTGGAGAATAAGAGTCTGATTTTCATGATTGTCTGAGATCAATCATAATTCTTAAGTAACCTTTCCAAATAAAAGAGGTGTTTCATTTGCAAGAAAGGAGGGGTGGTTCTTGGGTGGGAGACCAACACTGTGTACCATGGTAGCATGTGCCAGGCTTTCAGAGAAGAGAGTGAGTGAGCTATGGTTATTGAGGATCTCACTATCTGATGGTGGAGAGAAGACAAGTGACCAAATGACTGCAGTGATCTGTGGAATAAGAGCAGTATCAGAGGTGCAAATACAATACTGTTACAGGAAGATTTGGAAAGAGGTGGGGAGGTTCAAGAAAATCTGGGGGAAGATAGCATTTGAGATGGGCATGGATGTTTTTAACAGGTGTAGATGGGAAGCCAGTGGCCTTTGGACATCTACAAAGTCAAAAGCCTTGGGTTAGGTGCAGTGCTGGGTGTTTCTCCAAATAGACAGCCTTCCTTGGTGGACTGCTCATGTTTCTCCCCTCTGTGTTCCACTCATTCAAGGGCCACCCCAGACTGCATTTAAAATTGAACTCTGAACTCATGTGTGTTTCTGAGGTCTGTTGATTGTAATCTGTAGGTGTAGGTATTTTTTAAATAAAAGGAAGTTCCAAAGGACCTCAAGTCACAGATTCAACTTTCTTAATGTGATGTGATAATATCATGCAGTTTAATGAACTGTGGTAGGCTAATAACGCTGGTGATTTACATTAGCTTCATTTTGAATGATGTTTAATAAACCATACCAAGTTATTTTTGGTACAGTTAGAGCAGTCATTGAGCTAATTTTTCTGTTTGGAAAGAAATTAATGAAAAGAAGTGGTGATTGTGAAAGAAATGGGGCTAAGTCTTAGTCTTCTCTCAAGTCTCTGTCCAGATTGCTCACCAGTGCTCCATGCTGTGGTCAAACTGAAGCAACACTGGAGACTCAGGTGGAGAAAGAATTGAGAGACCCAAGTGACCTTCCAGAGAGTGGTATTTGCAGAAGGAAAAAACCCATGTAATAGAAAGATAAAAAATAATATTATTATTGATACAGCTCTCCGGGGATTGGATTGACCGTCAGCCTGGTGAAGGAGGGGGCTGCCAAACACTTAGTGTTAATGTAGCTCTTGGTTGTTGACATTTGATTCTAGAATGAGACAGATAATTTTACTCTTCTCTCTGTTAATGAAATTTTATGTATGTGTAATATATATATAAAATATATATTTTATGCATTTGTTTGTAGAAAGGATTTATTTTAACAGTTACAGTGCCATTGTTACACCAAACTAATCATAATGTGTTTTTCTATGTTAACATATATTTTACTATATTTTTATATGTATACTATATATCTAGACTATATTCATGTCTATGTCTATATCTATGTAGACATTTTACCTGTAGAAAGTTTGAGATTTGTTGTCTTTATTCCTCTTGGTAGGAAAGGCCCCGTTGATAGAGTTATGGAGAGACATTTGGGCTCATTTCTAAGGAAGAGTTTCTGAGGGCACTGCTCATAGGTGAAATGGCTGCTAGGTGCAAGAGAACTCCTTCATTCCTTAAGACGAGTCTGTTCACGTCTAGGCTAATGCAGTGGTTCTCAAGCTTCAGCGTACATCGGAATTACCTGGAGGGCTTGTTAAAACCCAGATTGCTAGACCCCACTCCCAGAGTCCTTGATTTAGCAGGGCTAGGCTGAGGCCCCAGAATTTGCATTTCTGACAGCTTCTCAGGTGCTCCTGGTGCTGCTGGAATCACAGTCTGAGAAGCACTGGGTTCAAACAAGTTTCTCAAACTAGGAATCGTTTGTGCCTAGGAATCACCTGGGGATTTCTGTTAAAGCACAGAATCTGATTCCGTTGGTCTGGGATTAGGCCTGAGATTCTGCATTTTTAATATCTCCCAGGTGATGTCAGTGCTCCTGGTCCATGGTGCATGAGTCACACGACTAAAGAACCCGTCAGGGATGACAAAGCCTGAGGACATTTAAATATCCAGTGGGCGGTTAGACCAGAGGATCCAACTCTGAGCTCCTGTGAAATAATTTTATTTTGTAAGTCCCCAAAGGGGACAAAGAAAAAATTGACTTTTGCTTAAAATTTTTTTTCGTGGTAAAATACCCTTTTCTTACAATTATCACACCGTAATTACTAATATTTTATGCCCCTGCTCTGCAGGTCTTTAAATAAGAACTCATTTAACTCACTCTATAAGCTCTTGCCCCCTCAGGAAAATGCCTCATTGATTGAATTCACTACCAGAGCTTTAAATGGAAATGACCTTCATGTTCTTTTATTTAATTGAACTCTCTTGTTTACTTGCAGATTTGGTTATTTGTCATAAATGTTCCCATCGAAGAATTTTGAGAGTTTAATAGCATTGTGTCCACTCGCTGTACTTTCTAATGATGCCGCTGGGGTTGTGGCCATGGAAAGATTACAATAAATCAAGAGATTAAATCTTTTAAAAAACAACATGAATCTGTTATCTGTCGCTTGGATAATGCAAGATTGCATTAAGAAAATGCAATGTCTGTTATGAGGAAATGCATGTTTCCTTATCAAGAGCCAAGTGCCTATTTTATTCAGTTTTCTCCTATTTACTCCATATGAGTAAACTATGTTTTGCCTCTGCTGCCTTTCAGGTTTTTTTCTCCACCTCTTATCTGAGCTGTCTTTGATGCTAATCTCATGAGCTTACATCACTTTTTAGGTTTAGATTTTCTGGCATTAAGGGGATATTCTCAGAATCACAAGCAGTTTTTAGAGGAACTGGGAGTACAAGATGAAGATCTCGAAAGAGAAAAGCTGATTATTAATAGCTCTTTAAACTTTTGATGTTATTTTTCTCATACAAAGGGAAGGAGACCAGCATTTGCCTGCCTACATGCCAGGAACTACTTTACTTCAATGTTTCATTTAATTCTTATGGTCCAGGTTGTGTAATTGCATCACAGGGAGTCTGCCTCAGGGTGGTGAAACAATGAAGCTAATACCTCACAGCTAGTAAGTGGTCAGATCAGGATTTGAATGCAGGATGGCCTATCTCCAAAGCCGCTTGGCTTCTTTTTACATGATGAGGCTTCCTAATATGACTAGCAAATTCTTTGGAATGCAGATGTCCCCACATCATGTACCAGTGGCATGACAGCAGAAGGTTTTGCATGGGAGAGGGAGAAAATAATGTCCTGGCCAATCGGTATCTCTTTAGTTTCTTATCCAGCAGCTACCAAGGAACTGTGTCAGCTGTAGTATAAAAATCAAATGAAGATAGATGCCCAGTTGGCAGGAGCATCCTCAGACTGGAGATTTTGAACATGTGAAGAACACTCTGTGCTGATTATTGAGCCATCATCTCTCAGCTACAAACCCACCCTTCTCATTTGTTTGTGGTGTTGGGACTGAGGCTCTAAAAATCACATTTCTCCTTTGCCAGCTCTTTCCCTCTAGTCTCTGCCAATATGCTAGAGGGAGGTGACATGGCTGGAGGAGGGAGACCAGACATGCTTATCCTGTTTACCTCCTTTCCTGAAAGTGTCACCTTAGCAGCAGTTCTTCACCCGGTAGAGCTGGTTTGTTTTCAGCAATTGATGCTGATTTCTGACTTTTCGCCAGCATTCTCACGCCCCCTCAGAGGCATCATCCCCTGTTGGGAGCTGCCCCCTCCTTAGGGGTCTGGGTTCAGCTTCGGGTTCCCTTCCCAACCTCTACTCTCTGTTCCCCCAACCCCAGGGCTGTGGCTGCTCTTGCTTCCCCTCTGACATCTCCGAGTTGCCTTTGTGTCTTTTAGTACTCCTGAACCAATTTAACGAGTTCCTTATATTAAATTCTCTCTGTTAAGATAACTTATGGTTTCTGTTTTCCTGACTAGATCTTCATGGATACATGCTCTCTGAGAGAAGTGCGGCATGAGCACACACTGCCTGAAACACACACTGCCCATTGCTGACATAAGGGAGTTGGGTAGAAGTTATAGAAGAGCTTGACGGATTTGCAAACAAATTTGTTAGATTCACATTTTCATAGCACAATTCAATCCTGGGCTGGCTTGTTAAATATGAGAAAAGAATATGAAACGGCAGTCAACTGAGAGAAGCTGTGTGTTCTGGCATCAGTTTTGCCTCTAGGTTTGGGAATGACGCTCCTCTCCAGGCCTCAGTTTCCCCACCTCTAGATCTTAGGTAATACTAGTTATGAGGTCAAATGAAGTGAAGAGAATTAAGAGTACTTGTAAAAAGTATAAGTCCTTGAATTAAAGTAAACTATGATGATGATCAAATAAATATTGTAATGCTGTCGTTAGACTTGATCTCTGTCTCTGTGAAGGAGTTTGCTGAGAACATAGGAGTCTTTAAGTGATAATGGTGTGGGGCTCTGAGGGGTGACAGAGACCAGTCACTAAGTCCTGCTCTGTGCTGGCATTGTGCTCAGTGCGTTACATATGCCATCATTTAACTTTTACTATTTTATAGTGGATTGATTTTGCTATTGTCGAGCATCAACTTCCTTAATTATTCTCTATTCCTGTCAGTATGTGAAGGATGCTACCTTCATTCTATTTCATTCTGTTTTTCACAGTCATCTTTGGTTGTGAAACAGGCACGTGATAAGTAATTGGTATTAAAATTTGTGTTAGGCTGTCAAATTCTTCTGGGGGGAATTTTAGCATATTAGTAGATGATGAGCTTAAATGAAAAACTTTATGAAACTCTCCTTCACAAATTGCCAACTCTATTTTGAAATTCCACGAAGTCATTATGTTATTAGTAATCTACCATCAAACTAAAGGGCAGTATCCTCATTTACCTCTACACACACCGAGAAATCTTCAGTGGTAGATGAGGAGTAAAACCAGGCATCATCAATGAACCAGGTTCACTGATGACCAGATTTTGTGATTTTTGAGGCGACAGTGGGCAATCCTTGTGGTACTGATATTTAGGCCAAAAGATATGTTCACAGACCCGTGGGCATGTGTAACCAACTAAAACCAGTCAGAAATATTGGGAGAGTGCAGTTCTTGGGGTAGAGTAAGATGGGTCTGTATTGGCATCCACCTCTAACCCTTTAGTTGTTAGTTCAAGTCACTGAAACATAGAACTCTTTTCCTCTTTTGTAGAACAGTGATAATAAAACCTGTTTGCTTATCCCTTGAGGACGTTTTGAAGATTGACTGAGATAAGGTGTGCAAGTGCTTGGTGAATTGTAAGGCACCTGGCAAGTGTGATAGAATTGAAGGATCAATGCATTACAGGAAGGCTTGGAACTCGCCTAAACCTCACGTTTAGCTTTAGGACCAATTCTGAGACAAATCTATCCGTAACAAGGTCCTGTGAGACCATCTGTCCACAAGCCTTGAAGGCCTGCTTCTTGCAACTCTGCTTCCCTGGATTGATCATCCGAGGAAGATGAGTGATAAGGGATGCCTAGACCCTCACAGAGAGAGCATGAGGACAATGACAAGGAAGGTATCAGTAAGAGTGCCGAGGGGTGCAGTGAAAGGGAATTCTGAGGCACTCTGGCAGAGCTGTTGATTTCTGCGATGTGTCAAGAGCTGACAGACTGTGCTGGAAGCAGCAGTTAGAGATGGAGCTGCCGAAATTGCAGTCAATGAGGTAAAGAGGCTTAGCTGACACAGTGACAAATTCTGTGATGGTGCAGTCATGTCCGTCGATGAGAGGTCCAGACAGTATCATTCTCAATGTGCAGGGAGGAGCAGATTAAAAATAAAGCCTTACTCATACATGTGCAGTATTCCCAAAAGAGTCATTGACAATTATGGTAATTTTATAAGCATTGTAATGAAAATATCAGCTTACTCCTCACGGTAATGTCTTAAAGATTTCCCTGACTACAAGGGTATTTTCATATATAAATATACGCTATACAGTTTTCTTCTTTTTTTTTTTTGTGAGGAAGATCGACCCTGAGGTAACATCTGCCAATCCTCCTCTTTTTTTTCCTGAGGAAGACTGGCCCTGGGCTAACATCCATACCCATCTTCCTCCACTTTATATGGGATGCCGCCACAGCATGGCTTGACAAGCGGTGCATCCGTGCACCGTGGGATCCGAGCCGGCCAACCCCCGGGCCGCGCAGTGCAGCGCGCGCACCTAACCGCTTGCGCCACAGGGCCGACCCCCAGTTTTTCTTATTATTATATATCTTTAATGCCTTTTATATCTTATTTTATGCAAAATGCAAGGGCATATTTTTCATTGTTTAAGATAAAGACAACTTCTTTGAATTTTTGAACTTCATTTCTAATGGCTAGCTAGATTCTGTATTTCTTGAATAGTTGAAATGAACTCATAATGAAATATCTAAGTCTAGGTTTTGGTTTATTTTTTTTCAGAATTCTGGAAATGCATAGCAAGGAGAGGCAGTCTGGACATTTCTTAGGTCAACTTGGGTTTTCCAACAATCTCAGCTCTCAGTTTATGGAACTTGATGGCCTTCCAGTCTCTGATCTGCACTGCTGATGAGGCTGGAGTAGACTAGACTGACAGGTTCCTTTACTACAGCTATTTATGATTTAGCTGTAAATTTTAGAAAACTTCTTGTGAATTTTTTTAAACGCCAACAACAATAAAGTCTCTGCCAATGATTGTTTATTAATAAAAGCAGGGATTGTCTAAGGGTCTCTTCTACTCCCTTAAGAATAGAATAAAGTTAGATTCAAAACCGAATCCTTAAAATACTAAAAAATAAAAATTTAAAGTTAGAAAAGAAGACGATGGATGAGGAAAGGTTTATAGGATCCAGGCTGTTTATTCTTGAAGAGAGAAGAATGCAGGATGACTTAATCAGTCTTTTCAAATATTTGAGGAGATTATTGACTCTACCATCTCAGAGGGCTGAGAAAAGAGGAAATGGGTTTACATTTCAGCAAGAAAAAATGATGCAGTAAGGACATTTTGAGTCAGGCGTGATGAAAAACTAAAATAGGTCACCAAGGGAAGGTTTTCTTTTACTTTTTATTTTTAAATAATTATAGATACACAGGAAATTGCAAAGAATGTACAGGGAGGTTTCATGCCCAAAGGAAGTTTTTGGATGATCTCTCTAAAGAGAAAATCTGGCTTGGAGGAAGGAGGCTGGACCACGTAACATAGTAAGCTCTTAAGTTTTCTGGCTCTTTCTTGAATTTTTGCCGTCCTTATGTTCTTCCCATAACAAGTTTCCCCCTACAAGTTGCTGACCAGCACAGACTAGAGGTCTTCCTCACGTGTGAAATGGAGGCTTCTTGTAATGAAAACTTAAGACTAGCCAGCACTAAATGAGTACTTTCTAAATGTTGAACTGTGGTGTGAGGTTTATATTCATTCTGTTGATGCTCACACAAAATTTGCAAAGTAGGTTTTATCGTCTCCATTTTATCAATGTAACTAGGGTTCAGAAATATTAGATAGCTTTTCAGCACTCCAGGTTCAGAGCAGATTCACTTGGGATATGGGTTTGCTCTAAAGGAATTTTCCTTTCTACTATACGGTGCTACTAGAAAAAAATTCATATTTTTTTCCTAAAAAGAAAATTGTCTTCTGCCTGCACACCCCTCTGTATACCATCTTCCCCTGTCTCTATCCTTTTCCAATGGGTCTCAAGATGCTAATGATTTAGAAATATTTCCCAACATGAGACAGAGTGTAATTATGATTTTCATTATATAGATGAGGAAATAGAAAACTTCTGTGGCATTTCTAGGCACAGGCAGAAGCAATTTTTTTCTGGTGGCATCTCAAAAGTCTTGGCATATTTATTTAATGTGAGTAACATTTTTCTTGAAGTAATTTCATGCAGTTTCATATCTTTTGGTGCTCCCATGGACTTGAATTTCATCCTTTTCTCTACTTGACAAGGTACTGAAATGGCATTTAATTTTTATTCCACCTACTGTTGTCTCCCTTGTCTCAGTCACAATGAAGTCCTTTACTTGAAGAGCTCCATGGAATTAGCTGAAATGCAGCTGTCTCAGGGCGTTCCAGGTTTGATTTTTGTGTCATTGAGGTTTTGAGCCTTACCTGGCACAGAGACCATCCTGTTCATCTCTGGTTTTTAAAAAAAAATTTTTTTTTGGTGAGGAAGATTGGCCCTGGGCTAACATTGTGCCCATCTTCCTCTACTTTATCTGCGGGACGCCTGCCACAGCGTGGCTTGATAAGCAGTGCCTAGGTCCGTGCCCAGGATCTGAACCTGCAAACCCCAGGCCACCAAAGCAGAGTGCACGAGCTTAGCTACTACGCCACTGGGCTGGCCCCATCTCTGCTTTTAAAGATATTTATTTTTCACTTTTGGTATTAAAAGTTTGCACTCTCATTTTAAGATGCTGAAAAATATAGAAAAGCATAAAAAAGAATGTTCAAGTAAGCCACAATCCTCTTACCTGGCAATTGGCATGGTTAACCTTTTAGTATGTCTTCAATTTCTTTTATATGTCAGAAATTTATATGTATATATAAGTAGTCATCATATATACATTGCTTTACCTCTGATGAGCATTTTTCCATGTTATTAAATATTCATTGAAAGCATTTAAATTTTATTTACCTTTAAAATAAAGTGTCAACTTTAAGCAGAGCAAAGAGCAATATTATTTAAGTGAAAATGAGTCTCTTCAGGAATAGCAGAGGAATTGCAATTTGGGACAAGCAGGCCATGGTAAACCATAGGCAAATCTGAAGAGACAAAGGGGAGGTCAGCCTTTATTAGGCTTTAGGAGGGAGTTGGGTCGCGCAGTTTTGAGCAAGAGTTGATTGGAGGAGAAGGAGAGTTCAGAGTTGTGGTTTTTCATTGGCTGCAAGTGGGGGACAGTTTGTTGTTACTGAGGTATGTGGAAATCTTCTCTGTTCCTGCTGACTATGCAAGTAGACGAGTGGTACGTGCATGAGAGCTCTCCCTTCATGGCTTCCCGACTCCATTTTAAATGAGGTTTCCTTTATTTATTTTCTCAAAAGCATACAAACCTACAAACTTAAACAACACATAAAGGTATAAAATGCAAATTCATCTTCTTAAAACCAAAAGATTATCACTGTTAACAATCTCTCACTACTCTTCCTGGTAAAAATGCTTTTTAAGTGCACAAATGGGATATTATACTTGTTCTGAATCTTGCATTTTACATTTACTAGTATGTCTTGGAGCACAACAAATCTACCTCATTTTAACAATTTTATGGAATTCTGTTGTATGGATGTGCCATATTTCAGGTGTATCCTTGTGATAAATATTTGTTTTCTGTCTTTTTTGTAATTTCTAACAATACTGCAGTAAACTGTATTGTAAAAAATGCCAGTATATCTGTAGGGTAAACTTTTAGTAGGATATATAACTAGTAATGCTCACAAGGGCTTAGGCATTTTAACAATTTGCTAAATACTGGTAAATTGCATTTCAAAGATTGCACCAGTTTAGATACCCACCAACAGTTTACCAGGGCACCTGTTTCTCTTTCTTTCTCGTTTTTTTTGTGTGTGTGTGAGGAAGATCAGCCCTGTGCTAACATCTGCCAATCCTCTTCTTTTTTTGCTGAGGAAGACTGGCCCTGGGCTAACATCCGTGCCCATCTTTCTCCACTTTATATGGAATGCCGTCACAGCATGGCTCGCCAAGCGGTGTGTCAGTGCACGCCGGGGATCCGAACCGGCGAACCCCCGGCCACTGCAGCAGAGCGCACACGCTTAACCGCTTGCGCCACTGGGCCGGGCCCCCTGTTTCTCTTTCTTATTGCCAGCATTGGAATTTATCAAAATTTAAAATGTTTTGCGAACGTTACGGGTGAAAATGATGACATGTTTTGATATCAGTTTTTTAATTGAGCAAGGATAATAATCTTTCCATTTGTTTATTGGTCATTGTTGCTTATTTCTGTGAACTACTCATTTATATTTTCTATGCATTCTTTACTATACTTCCACGAGGAATTTATTGGCATTTTTGTTTCTCCAAATCTTCAGCTGTATTTCACATTATCAGATCCAGCTTGAAGGGTTGGCATGATGATTTCCTGAATTTGAATTCCCTGATGAGATTGAGTATCTCTTTGTATGTTTATTGATATTTCAGTTTTCTCTTCTGCAGTTTACCTGTTTTGCATCTTTTGCTCATTTTTCTATTGATTATCAAAAATCTTTAAAAATGTAAAACTTATGGATGTAGAAGACGAGTCTAGAGATTGTCCTCTTCAAAACTTTGTAGCTGGTTTCTTTGAAGCTTTGGAAACATTAGCTAGCAAGAGTGATCCAAAATTCAAGTGGTAGAGATCAAGCACATGGAAGACTGGATAGTTATCCTGTGATAACAGTTATTTCAGTGGTCAATCTGAAGAATTTCATCCTTGAAACTCACCTTTGGTTGAAACTATATTGTGGTAACATTTTGGGACTTTGACCAGAGTTTTGTCAGAAAGGGTCCAATGGCTACTTCCTGAGAAAGTCTTCAAAACGGCAAAAAATAAGAACAACATATGTCTATGTAATCATTAAATATCGTGTTTTACAAGGATATGTAATTTCTTGGGAGAAATATTCAAAATAGGAAAATAAAGCAGATTACTAAATATATGTAATGTGATGCAATTTTGTTTAATAAAAATATGGTAAGCAAAGTATAAAAAACGTGGTAGAGTGTGTGTGGGGGAGGTAGCAGAAAAATACTCAAATGTTAATAATGTTTATCTTTGGCATTCCTGGTGATTTTTAATATTATTACAAGTGCTTTTTGTTACTTTCACACTTTCTGTACAGTACATCACTCTTAAAATCCACAAAACTTACAAAAATGAAGGCTCAGTAGAATTTTGATGGTTAATAATCACTTCTTGAGTTCTTGGAGAGCATGGGCTATTGTGCAATTTGTGATTGTCTTGGCCCTGTCCATAATGCTCTGTTACTGCTAGGTTCAGTATATTTTTACGAACTACATCACCTTTTTTCCACTTGGTTTTTATTGTTGCCCAGTAACAAAGGAAACACAGAAGTAGTAGAATGCAAAATTCTTCTAATGGAACACTGTTATTTTTCAGATTTTATCCTATCACATGCTTTATTTTATAGTTATCGTTTTAGTATATATTTCCTGCCTTTTAAAATTGCCATTGTATTGTAAATTTTCATGGTCCACATAGGTTATGTAAGTATCCTGTTTAATAGCTATATAGTATTTCATGGGGTGTTTGTACTTTAATTTTTTTAAACATTAAACATTGGAGTCACCCTATGGTTTATTTCTTGAATCTCCTCTCTTATTTATACTCACTTCCCAGGTGATTTAGTTAGTCTTATAGATTTATATGCCATCTGTATGATGATGACACCAAATTTCTATCTCTAGCCCAGATCTCTCCTGAACTCCAGACTATATCCAACTGCATGCTTGACATCTCAATAGCTTAATAAGTCTAATCTCACACTTACTATGCCTCAAACTGAACTGGAGATCTTCATCCCAACCCCCAAACCTAGCTCTCTCCTAAACCTGTGTTATCCTTTATTTCTCTTTCTCTCTCATCCCATGTTTAAACCAGTGAATCCTGTGGGCCCAACCTTCAAAATAGTTTGAGGATCTGGTCACTTCTCACCACCTCTCTTAACACCACCTGCTTCGAGCCGCCATCACTCTTGCCTGGATAACTGTGTAACCTCCCAGTTGGTTTTGCTGCTCTTATCCTTGCTCCTCTTCAGTCTGTTCTCAACAGAGGAGCCAGTGACTCTGATAAAATGTAAGTCAATCACTTAGGTTTTCTTCTCAGAGTTCTGCAGTGGCTTCATGCCTCACTCAGGGTAAAAACCAACATCCTTCAAATAGCCTACCACGCATGATGATGTGGCTGCCTGCTGCTCTCGGACCCCACTTTTCTCCTCTCACTCTAATTAACTCTGCTCTAGCCTCATTGGCCTTCTGGATAGTCCTTCAACATCTTAATCATACTCCTTCCTCAGGGCCTTTCCCTTGGCTGCTATTCCTTCCAGAATGTTCTTCCTCCACTTATCTTCCTAGTTTATTTTCTCACCTGCTTCAGAAATCTACTCACTTTATAAGTGGCCTTCCCTGATCTGTCTATTAAAAATTGCAACCCCATCCCATCCTTCTTAGCAGGCTTTATTTTTCTCTGTAGTACTTTTACTGTGTGGCATAACATTCACCACTTTGTTTATTTTTTATCCCCCCTGCTGGAAGGTGAGCTCCATAAAAGCAGGGATTTTGTTCACTGCTGCATCCCCACCACTTAGAGCAGGGCTGATGCATCATAGGTGCTCAATGAGTCATTTGTTAGTGAATCATTAAGCTAGTTACCATTTTTCTCTATTATAAATAATGGTGCATGAAAATCTTTACATTTATGACCTTTTTTTTTGTTTGACAGATTTCCTTAGGTAAATACCTAAAAGTAGGATTACTAAGTGAAAGTGTATGACTGTATCACAAATATTTTAACAATGCCTCTTGAATCAGCTGATCTTTTCTTATTTTAGGGAAAGCCAAAAACTGTTTTTATTAATAGATTATGTTAGGATCGACTGGGTCTAAATTTTGTGTGAGCTGTTTACTTTAAGCTTGAAGACCTTGGGCAGACCCTTTTTACCTTCTTTGAGATTTAGTTTATATTTTTGTAAAATGGGACTAATATTTACTTCAAAGAGTTGTGTTTGGCCAAAAAAGAATAAAACACTGCAAAGCACCTGACACATAGTAACTATCAATAAATATCAGTCTACTGTCTCCATACTGCCCTTCTTTCCACTAAATATTTGTTTTCTTGAAGCAGTTTTATCTTATATAGGATGGTAGGATACATAGTCATACACATGCACATGTGTGTGTCTAAGCATGCACCCATGCATTAGCTCTCAAAATCCAATCTATACTGTTCTCGTAAGTTTTGAATTTTTAATACTTACTGTGATCCTAGACATGGCACACCCATTACTGATGAATGTTGGAGTCTGTGGAAGTGCTGGTCGTCAAGCAATGAATTGAACCAATCACTTCTCCCCATTCTTTCTTTCTTGAATGTTCGCTTGTCCATACTACGCTTTCTTTCCAGCACAGTCTGGGGTGGGACATATGTTATTTCTCATAATTGAGTTTAAGTATTTCATCTATTATTAATTGGTTGTGATTGATTTCAAAGACCTTCCAAGTACTTTTGTGTTTATCAGTATATTTGCCATTTCTGATGTTCTCCTGAACATCAGATTAATTCCTGAAGATTTAAGTTTCCCTCTGGTTTTGCTTCCTTTCTGCCTATAGAACTTCCTTTAGGATTCCTCTGGTGACAGACAAATTCCCTTAGTTTTCCTCTCACCTTCATTCTTTGAAGGATAGTTTTGCTGGACATAGCATTTTGGGGTGACAGTCTTTTATTTTTGTTTTTGTTTCCAACACTTTAAAGATGTTGTTTTACTGTCATTGAGCCTCCTTGTTATTGAGCCTCCATAATATCTGATGAGAAGTCCATTGTCTTTCAAATTATTGTTCCCTGTGTATAATGTGACATTTTGTCTGGTTACTTTTAAAATTTTGTGTTTATCTTTGGTTTTCATTGGTTTGACTATGATTTGTCTAGGTTTTCTTCATTTCAAACTTAAATCTCTTTTTGAAGTTCTTGAGCTTCTTGAATCCATATGTTATATCTTTCATCAGATTTGGGAAGCTGTAAACTATATTTTTTCTAATATTTTCTTCTTCTTCCCCAATGTATCTCCTTTTTTCCTGACACTCAAACTACCCATATATTAGACTTTTTGAAATTGTTCCACAGGTCTCAAAGTCTGTTTATTTTTCCATTCTTTTTTTATTTCTCTTTTTCAGGTTGCATGGTTTCTATTGACTTATCTTCAAGTTCACTGAATGTCTTTGCATGTTTTTTCCCCTAAGAGTGGATATATTTTCTTCACTCTTCATCAGCATATTAGATTGTATCCTGGATTTTGAAAGTTACATTGTGGAGATTCTGGATTTTTTTATATTGTTCTGAAAAGCATTAATGTTCTGTGTTAACAGGCAATTTACATAGCTAGATTCAAATTGTAGCTTGTTGTGCCTGCAGTGGACATTGGCTTCAGTCTCCATTCAGTTCTTTAAACCTTAGCTCCTAGCTGCTTTCAGTTTACCTTGTACATACAAGGTTCAGAGGTCAGCCAGAATCACGCTCAGTTTATACACAAAATTAGGAGTTGACTTCTCTGGGTTTTTCCCTTTCGTGATTCTCTAGTAACTCTCTGATTGCCCTGGGCTCCTTCCCTGGTTCCTGCAGCTGGAAAGAGAGTGTGTTTTCCTATCAAAGTTTTATCTGCTGCTGTGATTGTCTGATCTCAGAGTAGAGCTGTAGTATAAATAGATAAATAAATAAACAGATGGGGAGCTCGCTCTCTGCTGGTTTCTGCTCCAACGTTTGACTCATGTCCAAAGTCTACTCTCTTTTTATTCAGTCTCCAGAGCCCTCAGGTAGTTTTGTTTTGTTTTGTTCAGGGGAGTTGGGCTGTTGTACAGAGTTTTTAAATATGAAAAATCAATTTATTAGGAGTTCATTCCCCCACCTCAAAAACAGAATGCCTCTTGCAATTATTTTTTTAAATGAAATCTTTATTGAGATAGTTGTAGATTCACATGCAGTGGTAAGAAGTGATACACTGAGAGTTTGTGCACACTTTACCAAGTTTTCCCCCAAAGATAACATTTTGTAAAACCATAATATAATATCACAGCCAGGATATTGACATTGACACAATCTGTTGAATTTATTCAGATTTCCCCAGTTGTACTTGTACGCCTTTGTGTATGTGTGAGGTTTAATTCTATACAATTTTATCACACGTGTAGGTTTGTGTATCCACCACCACAGCCTTCCAACTACACTATTTTGAAAAGTATAGGAAATACTAGAGTTAGAAAGGACTAAAAGTCTCTGGCCATGCTCCCCACTGGAGATGATTACATAGTATTCTGTAATTAGAACTGACATATACCCTGTAAACATCTATTTTTTTTTATTAATCTCCTTTTCCATATTGTAAACGTGTTTGAGTGCATTAATCACTTCATGTTTTGTGTATGCCTTTAGCCACACCACAGCCCAGGGCTTACCTCAGTGCTCTATGCAGAGATGTTTAATTCATGTTGAAAATACAAATACATGTGGCTAAGTGGAATTAAAAAGTAGGAATGTCTTAGGTGTTTTCTCTGCTTTTAAATGGAGACTAGTATTTTTCAAAGCTTACATCCTTATTATATTTACTTTCAAATATGTTATTCTACGTGAAAGTACTTTATAGATGTTTGACCTTTTGAAGGTGGTATTGCTGCCTTTGATAAAAAAGTAATTAGGTGAGCATTTCCTGGTAGACGTAATCATCAATGCTTGAAAGTACATATTTCCTTTCATCTATTATATTTGTAGGTACTCTAACCTGCCCACCATCTATCTCTCTTTATTTCTCTCTTTTAAGACAACCCTGGTGAAAGACAGCTTTTGTGAACTTACTTCTGTTAGAGCTAGCATTGGAAAACAAAAATGTCCACCTTTTCTCTAATGGATCATGACAGTAGGTGAGAAAACTATGGTCATTGTGTCATGAATTTTATTTGCTGTCTAATATGCTCTCTGAAAAAAAAAATGCCAACAGTGCTTCACAAATTCTTTGGAGAATAAACACAAATAAAATTTCAATATTTTCATATAATTAGGAATACTATTAGGAAGATAAAGAGAGATTCTTCTCTCATTTGGGATTTGAAATTGTTTTCTACCTCTCTGGTGAAATTTTTTAAATCTAGGAAATTAAGTGTTTGGCCATCTGTACTAGATAAGTTGAAAAGAGAACATCTAGTCAGGGGTTGGTGGAGCCTACACAAGTTCTCTGTGGGGCAGCTTTGACTTCATGGGGACAATGGGAATTATAGAAACGGCTTCTTGTATCAGAATGGTCAGTCTCCCACCCTTTGAGTCCCAAATGGGGACCCTGAGTGGATGTGGGTATTCAAAGGTGTTAAAATGCACAGCCTCTATGGAAAAGATAGGAAGGGCACCTACCATTGTATTTTAGCTGATTTGTTCATTCATTCATTCATCAAATATTCATTGAGTGCCCACAGTATGCTAGGCATGTACATAAAAGTATTCTATGACATAGTAACTTCTCCAAAGAATTCAAGTGGTTTGATTTGTTGTGCATACCCACCATGGTCCATTTAAATGTAAAGAGCTTCAACCTTTAAATTGACTTAAATTCTGTTAAATTTGTCTGTCACTCCTCACACCCCACCTCTCCCCCCAAATCCTCAGAATTTGGGACTTAGCCTGGCCAGTAAATCCAGATGGGGAGCTGATGATAGCGTTGACTTTTCTTGGAAAGAAATATGCCATCCTCTGCTTCCTTTCCCCTGGAGACAGAGGCTTGTCACCTCTCTGCAAAGTGGAGGTGATGATAATCCTGCCTCATCTGGTTTAGGAAGGATTAAATGAGCTCGTGTGCCACGCTCCAGAGATGCGGGCTTTCCCTAAAGCCATTCCTACCGGGCACACGTGGAAGAGGACACATGTTCATACCAATTATCCTGTGCTAAGTGTGGGCACAGTACCCTAGAGGGCCATGGGGATGGGTAGGGGAGATGGACAGGTTTGGGCCTTGAGAGAAGACCAGGTGTGGATGAGCTTGGACCCTGATGGCATTGGTAGTGTGGACTCAGTGTGGACCCACCCCAGGCCTGGGGTTTGATGATGAGGGTCACTACAGTTTATTGTCCAAATGGGGACACTTCGTTTTTTTTTAATTTTTGTGGCAAAATATCAAAGATGCTTTTGTCCATAAAGGTGGTGCCATTAATAATGGTGCTGGGACAACCAGACTGTGAGGGCAAACTGAGGCAAGTGGTCGCTCTACCTGATGACCCTTGTCTTTTTCAGTTGCCTGTCTTAGTTTCTGGTCTCTTCTTCTTCTTCTTCTTTTTTTTTTTTTTGTGAGGAAGATTAGCCCTGAGCTAACCGCTGTTGCCAATTTTACTCTTCTTGCTGAGGAAGATTGGCCCTGGGTTAACATTCATGCCTATCTTCTTCTACTTTATATAGGACGCCACCACAGCGTGGCTTGGCAAGTGGTGTGTCGGTCCACGCCCGGGATCTGACCCTGTGAACCCCGGACCGCTGAAGCGGAGTGCACGAACTTAACCACTGTGCCACCGGGCCAGCCCCTGGTCTCTTCTTTTTTGCTTGATACTTTTAGAACTTGTTGGATGCACAAAGCTTGGCACAGTGTAGTTGAAGCTGAGTGAGTTGCTGGGCCCAAAGAAGTCATGGTGTGTAAATGTTATGGTATGGAACCACACACATGGCTAACATCAAAGATTTTAGACAAAGAGACCATGTGACATTATGTTTTAACATATATGTGTGTTTGTATACACATACAATTTATATACATATGTAATTATTACTATAACTTTTTGAATATGAAGAGATTGAGGCACAGAGAGATTAATTTCTGTAGCTAGGGCTCCATAGCCAGATAGTAACGGATTATTCCAACCCTATCCTTTGAACATTGCTTTAAAAATCTGTTTACGGAGCATCATGTTTATTTGATAATTTTTATTATCAAAATTTGATACGTTTGGTGGTCAAGGGATATGCCTTTTTCAAGGTGCTATTGCACTAGTTCTTGAAATTTAGATAAGAGTTTTTAAAAAGTGGTTTGAAGCTTAAAATGAGAAGGAGAGAGGTGTAAAATGTTATAGTAACAGAGATTCTATTGAGTGAATTTCTTGGCTGTTCTGCTGCCTGCCCGCACATTGTTGTGGGACACACAAACAAGGTCTGTTAGCTTGTCAACAGCACTCAAAACAATGGTAGCAACAGTGAAAACAAATTTACTGAAGATAGCCAACTGGTCAAATTTGACCCTCTCCTGTGTACACCCAGGCTCTGTTGTGGCATATTCAGAAATGAAATGATCAGCCTCTGCATTTAGACTCTTCACTCTTTAGGAGAAGAAAGAAGACCATGTACTAGACCAGGAGGATGTTACAAGGATGATGATGACAAATTCCAAAAGAGAATTTGAACACAATGTATCAGAAGTTGTGGGAATGGGGAAGATGAGAGAGGGCTGGGGAAAATTATCCAACAGGAAAGAGTGGAAGGCAACCATTGGAAGAATTGATTTGGGCCTTTACACCAAATTAATTTTGTTATTTTACCTTGTTTTTTTTTCCCCCAGTTTTGCTGGACCTCATGTCTTTCCACATTCCTCATTATACCTTGTGATGAAAAGGCAAATAACCACAAAGCAGGAAACTTTGTCAAGGAAACAAGTTCTGGATTCTCTTCTGTGGTTGTTACTCATCAACCTTCATTTCTTTCCATTAGCTATAACCATAGCTCCATGATTATTGTTCATAGTGATGACCCAGAGTTATTAGAAAAAGATTACACTTCTCTTTACGAAGGTAGGGGCAGAGGTAATATAGCTTAGAAAGTTTTACAGTAAAAAGAAATGAGAATACAAAAGGTTTGGGAAAACTTTAGTTTCTAGAAGATATATGTACTGGGAAAGAGTGGTTATTCTTTCTTCCTAACTTTGTCCCAGAGAGCCCAGTGAAACAGATATTATATTGCATTTTCTGTGTACGTCTTTCCTGGTTTAGGCTTATGTGTACAGTATTCCATTTTCCTGTGTGAATAAATATCTTCTCTTTTACTTGAAATAGGACCCAGTAGGATATTATGTGGTACTATGTATGCAAACTTTATTAGTCACACTTAAAAAAAAATTCCTTCTGGGGCCGGCCCGGTGGCGCAAGCGGTTAGGTGCGCGCGCTCCGCTGCGGCGGCCCGGGGTTCGCTGGTTCGGATCCCGGGCGCGCACCGACGCACTGCTTGGTAAGCCATGCTGTGGCGGCGTCCCATATAAAGTGGAGGAAGATGGGCACAGATGTTAGCCCAGGGCCGTCTTCCTCAGCAAAAAAAGAGGAGAATTGGCGGATGTTAGCTCAGGGCTGATCTCCTCACAAAAAAAAAAAAAAAAAAAAAAAAAAAAAAAATTCCTTCTTTTTCTACTCTTCTTTAATCTTATCGACTGTTATTAAAGAAGCTTTGTCTGAGATTTACTCGTGATCTGTTTTCTACATTTATCAGTTGTTGCCTTTGGCCAACATTAAATTAACTTGGGTAATACTTTCGTATAATATTATATTATTTTGTATTAGTAGAAAATGTTAAATGTTGCTACTGAAAAGGAACATTTATAGAACCTTATTTCTTGAACATTTAGTCTAAAACAACTGTTAAAGTTATATATGCTTTTTCTTTTTAAAGGGGTTTTGGACATGTCACCATACCTTTGGGGGCCTCATGCCCTCTGCCTGCACTCCTTCGATGCTTCATTCACATATCAAAAATACCTAGAAATCAAGCTAAATCTTCCTATTCTTCTTGACATAGTTATTTGCTTAGGATAAAGTAGCTGATGTTTGAAATCATTTCAGACTTTTCAATTTATCTGAGAAATCGTGCTGTTTGACAGTCTTCATTACTCACTATGAGAAAGAGGCAAATAACCACAAAGCAGAGAATTTTAAAAAGCCATAGGAATTGGGGCTGAATATAGCACACTTTGATTATAGAGACAAAAATGGCCAATGTTATGACTGGGGGTGATCAAAAACACACTCTCCATGTGTAATCAGATGGTTAGTAAACACTTTCTCATAGTAAAAATATAACATGACTATATTGCTAGTCACGTGTTAGAAGAGTATAAATTATATCATTTTAAAATCATGGTTCATTTTGTTTATATTTCTCACTTATGCACTTATATTTGTCCTTTGATAGTTTTTTTATCTGTTCAGTTTCATTAGAACTTGAGGATCAGGAGGTTTAAGTGTTTTAAAAGGATTTCTTTTTTACTGTTACTGCTGGGCAACTAAAGGAGAAGAAACAAGTTAAATCTGTTTTATATTTGCCGACATATGAGTGTTGAAAATGTCCACCCATAAAATCTTATCAGCACTTTATTGGGACAATTGAGTAATGTATAACTGGTAACAACTATAGAAAGAACAACTTCTGACCTTTTCTTTTCTTTTTTTTTTTTTTTAAAGATTTGTAGCCAAACCATGTGCCATAGCCCTCAATATTCAGGCCAATGGACCACAGATTGCTCAGCCAAATGCCATTCTGGAAAAGGTCTTCACTGCAATTACAAAGGTATGATTGTCCTTTTCTGGGATGTGAATTGTCATGACCGCCATTCTCAATCTGCAGTCGTTCAATCCCTTCTCTTCTCGGTTTGAGATCTAACTTTTGTTCAGCCTCATACTGGAAAGTATGCTCGTGGAAAGCACGCAAGTGCTGTGACTAGACCAAGACGGGTAGAAGCTGAATAAATGCGGGCATGTTTGAGACCTGTTTGTTTACTCTCCAGTTGATTTCAGAAGCTATCTGTGAAGAACAGTCTAGATTAGATAGTTATTAGTCTAATTCTATGCCTCTTTTAATCTCACATGACATGAAGCGGTACGTACAACGGTTGGATGGCACTTTGTGGAGGTGACTGGGTAAAGCTAAGGAATATAATGTATGTGTGAAAAAAGGTGCCCGTTTGCTTGTAGCATCATCCATATGTTCTAGCAGTTGTGAGACATGGACAGATGTGCACAAAAAAGGGAATAATTGAAGGAGAGAAGAGCTACAACATGAAGGAATAAAGAGCAAGGGTCAGGAGAGTTATAAGTTATAGATTCACTGTAGAGGAAATAGGAGAGGAGGTAATCACTTTGGTGAGAGTTAAAGTCCAAACCAGTAGTGGGAAGAGGAGAGCAGGGGAGGGGAGGGAGAAGAGATAGGGAGAGATTCCCTGTCCCCTCCAGCCAGTATCTCCATAAGAACAAATAGGGAATGAGAAAGACTGAAATCAGAAACCCTCAGTCTAAGGCCATGAGAAAATAAAGCAAATCACAGCATCTTATTCTTTCTCTTATATCTCTCTTTTATCTTACTCTTGCAGACAAGAAAGAAGAAAAGAACAGAAGTGTAACATTCTATGAGAAGTATTGTGTGTTTGTGTATTAAATAGTTCATTTTCCCTCTTTCATTTTTCTGGGAGAGTTACTCAGGCTTCTAAGATGTGATTTGACAATGTTAGCCAAATTTTATTCTTTTTCTGGAATTTGTGTTGCTAACCATTTGTATTACTTGTCTCTTGTCTTAAAACTATTAATTCAAATATTCACACACTTTTTTTTAAATTATATGCTCTTCATTTCTGCCAAGATCCTCTAGGGTTTTTCCCTCTATCTTTTAAAAATGGTATTTTCCCTGGAAAAGTGGAAGAAAGCACCAGATGTTTTTTACATCTCTGCTAGGAAGAAGAGAAAAGTGAATGGAATTTTAGGAGGAGCTCTTCTGGTAGTTTTGTGGGATGATTTTAGATTGTGAAATTCCAATCTGAAGGAACATATATCCTATGGTATTTAAAGGAAGAAAATATTAAGAAAAAACTTGCATTTTCATTCAACATATCAATTTACTACAGTGAAACACCTTTTTCTCTCTAAAAAAGCAGATGTGTAGGGAATTATCAGGTTAATTTTTTAATGTGATTACAACTCATTTGTATTTATCTTATGAATTACTCTAAATGCACAATAAAACGAGTTTTCTTCCCAAATATTATACCTCCCTTTAGAAATCCCGCAGTGAACATTTTATTTCCCTTCCCTTACGTTTATTATGGTTGCTGGAGAAATTTCTTCGGTAAAGGTAATAAAAGGATTTTGCAGCCAGGTTGACTGCTCTGGAGAATATTTGCTTCGAGCTACTTTAATGATCGTATTCTCTTAGTTTCCACGATGATTCTTTTGAAAATTTGCACGTGATTAAAGCAGAAGCCTCATGTTTTAAATATAAATGCAGCAAAAGTTGGAACTGTTTTTCCTTGAATTCTTTGTAGTTCTCCAGTATTATTTGTGATATGAGAAAGTAGCAAGTCAGTTGACTAGAATAGAAGTAGCAGGACTCGGGGAGTTTGAACAGTGTCTGTATGTGTTTGAGTGATCATTCAGCATCCTGGCCTCGACCATGGTTTCAGGTGACTTTTGGTGAAGGCCATGGTTATCATCTTTCAAGTGTGTAGGGATGTACCCTCAAAACCTACTACTTGTAGGACTGGCTACATAATTTGTAGGGACCAGTGCAGAATGAAAATGTGGGGCCCCTTGTTCAAAAAGCATGAAAAAAGTGCCATTAAAGGCGTAAAATATAAAGCTTTTTCCTTTCTTTCATAGTCTCTCTCTTTTGACCTGTAAAGGTGTTTTATAATTTGCTATTTAATGTCATGCTTCCTGAGGCATGGGGATACTCATGGGGCAAGTACGGACCCTCCCAGGTGCCTGGGGGCCCCACTCTGACTTAGTGCACACACAACCCACCAGCTGTGGGGTTCTGCCTCTCACCAGCTAGTGGGCTGACATGCTATGCCCTGACCAGGGGCAGAGAAGTTGAGGCTGGCCTCTCCCTTTCTATGGGCCCATTGCTCTAACCCATGGTGGATAGATGACCTCCAAGTGTATTGCAGTCTCTGTGCTGGGACACACTAGGTACCCGGATTGGGAGTGGGCAAGAGGCTCATCTCTACCGAGTCACCCACCAAATGCATTGAGGTGCTGCTAGCCCGGGGTGCAGATGGCTGTCCGTATGCTCCACCCCGAGAGACCGTTTAAGCAGCCAAATTGAGTAATAGAAGTACGAGCGTATTTAACAATATAAGAGTAAATTCTAAGAGAGAGAAAATTATTGACTAATATTGGGTGGAGGAGGAAGAGGAAATATACTAGTTGTAAATATTGCTCATATGGAATTATTATTGACTGAAAACAAATAGAAGAAGAGTATTATGATTATATGGATAACCACTAGAGCAAAAATTACCCACAAAAAGAAGGAAAATAAAACAAACCATATTTGATTTGTTAAAATAAAAATATATGTTTTTTAAAATTATCGAAACAGAAAGCATAACATAATTACTGTGAGGGAACTATAAACAAGCTTATCAATTACATCAACACATGTAAATAGGTTTGACTCATCTAATAAAAAACAATTGCAGTTTGGGTCACAGAGCTTATGAGATCCCTTCAGATAAAGTAATTAGAAATATTGAAAATAAGAGTATGAGTAAAGTTATACACCCAGACCTTTCTTTGCTTGCACCCAGGGCAGTAGCAGGCACTAGGCAGGAATGGGAAGGGGGAGGCTGGCAGGACCTGGGGAGCCAGGGAAAAGGGAATTTGTTACCCAGAACTCATCTAGGGGAAGTGGTGGGACTGTGTGTGAGCCAAGACTCTAAGCCCACTTGCTTCCCCGTTCCATTAGACTTCATATACAAAACACCAATTTCGTAACAGAACTATTAAGAATTTCATCATAGCAACCACAGAACTTTAAACCCCAAGTGTGGGCCCTTCTGAATGTGTGACTGTACTAGTCACATGCCCTATGTAGTTCTTATCTGTGAAATTAGCTGATAAATTTGAACCCCTTTATATTCTTCAGCAGTCTTTCCTCTTGAGGTGACATCTGTGCATCTGTCTCTCTCACTCACTATTTCCCCCTAATTCTAAAGTTTTATAAACATTTCAGAGAACCTACCTCTTGTTGCAAAATAATTAGAAGCATTGGTTTTCAAGTCAGTCATACTTGAGTTGTATATTGGAACATCAGCCGTGCTGTTTCCTACCATTGTGGCCTTGGGCTGTAAGTCAGTTAGTAAATGAAGGGGCATCTTTTTGGGCCATGCGTTCCCATACTTTGCATTAGGATCACCTGAGGAGTTAAATGCAGATTGCTGCATCCTATTTTAGAGATTCTGATTCAGCAGACTTGGGATGGGGCACAAGAACCTGCGATTTTGGGTTGTCAGACTCATTCGAATGAACAGAATGATTATTTTTCTTTAGTGAAGATTTGTGAGTTCATGTTTCTTAACTGATTATATCCAGAGTTATCTAGGCATATATATTCTTAATTTTTGAGGATTCTCCTGCCATATTATTGCATGTGTCTATAATCCCATCTCACTTTTTTAGTTAAATCAATTCTTGAGCCATTGAGGGAAGAATATATGTTAGCTAGGAGACCAGGTTTTATGATCCAGAGAAATCATGTCATAATCTACTTTTGGTACGTTTCATTATATTTTAAAAATTATAGGCGGATTTCCTATAATTTGTTCTCCCTCATTCTCCTTCTACGCTTCTCTCTTTTCTTTCCTTTTCCCTCCTAGTCCTGGTTAGAGTTAAGGTTATTAAAATTAACCTAGGTATTTCTAGTATAAAAATGTCTATATAAGTCAGCATTATTCATTTCTTTCCCTGGAAATCTTAAAAAAGGAAACAATTTATGGGGAACAATAAAAAAAACAATAATAAAAACATACAGAAAAAGCAAGAAAAAGAAGGAAAATCTCACAAACTTTATTTTTGGCAAACTAGGACATATGTATCTCTAGATTTCAAAATATCTATAAAGGCTAACAAAAAACAGCTGGGGTTGAGCAGAAGCAAAGTAGGAGGAAGTGAAAAGCGTGAAGTGTGGATGGAGGGCCCAGTGGGGGTGGATTTCAGAAAAGCCCGCAAAAAAGACAGCTCCCGAAGGTGAGGGAGACAAAAGCTCTATCCACTGTTTGCAGCACTAGGTAGAGGAACTGGTGAGCAAGGCCAGAGGATGTCCTCCTGGACTCGGTTTAATTCAGAGAAGCAGAGGAGACATACAGAAAGCCACATGGATGGCACATTTTCAGGAGGCAGTCTACCTGGGTGGCAGCTACACTGCAAGAGCACCCTCCCTTGTTTCCCATTACTACCAGGAGCTGGTCAAGAAAATCCACCTCTTTAAATGATGAGTATAAAGAAGTAAGCCACACAGCATCCAAGACAAGACAAAGAAAGTGGAGTAGTGCTTGTTAACAAAAATTGTCACTAGAAAAATGAGGCCACAGGGCAAGTGAAAATTGTGATCAAATATTTTATCATAGATTTAAAAGAATAATGAAGCAATAACTCTGCGAAGGAAGACCACAAAAAAATATATATGAGAGCTAAAGAAAAAAATTGTTGGTTGACAGGAAGAGAGGCAATGGGAGCTGGTAGGTTCAGGAAAAGAGTACTAAAACCAGCACAGAAATGAAGACAAAGTTGGAAAGAACACAGGAAACACGACACTGCATAAAATTCAGCAAGGAACATGGGAGATAGAAATAATAAAACGAAATTAAATGAAACAAGAAGAGCTACAAATAATTAGATATATAGACCAAGCAGATCCAGCATCTGCATAATTGAAATCTCCTAAGGAAAAGCAAAGTAGAATAAATATTGAAAGATATAATTCAAGAAAATTTTCCTAAAATAAATGGAGATTTATTTTAGTATGTTAATGAAGATGTAGTAAAAATTCACTCAGGAAGCTTAACCTCAAGACTTATTAAAATTATTAGACTTGAAAAATGAAAGAAAGAATTCTTTGAGCTGCCAAGCAAAAATCAAATCACTTATTTAGGGAAAAATATCAGCATGACTTTATATATTCTCTATAGCAACATTCAACAGAACAACATTTCCAATATTTTCAAGGAAAATGTGGACTAAGTATTTTGTCCAAATTGTTTTTTCTGTGTAAAGGCTAAAGACAAGCATTTGAACATGCAAAAATTTGGGGAAATTGTTCCCAAGAGTCTTTCTTGAAGAAGCTATTAAATCATTAATTTCAGCCAACCAAGGGATAAATGGGAATGTTGGCAAGTTTTGAATACATTTAAACTGTAGAACTAAGTTGGAGGGAAATGTGAGAATTAGGATGACAGAACAGAATGAACATTATATACTCTCACGATGTAGAAATGATACAACTAACAGTAATTGAGAGGGGAGGGGGAAAGAAGGTGGGAAGTAGATTAAATTCTCTAATTGCATAATCTCTAGTAGCTGGGAGTCAAAGCATGTCAGTTTAAGCAGCCAAATTGAGTAATAGAAGTACAAGCGTATTTAACAATATAAGAGTAAATTCTAAGAGAGATAAAATTATTGACTAATATTGGGTGGAGGAGGAAGAGGAAATATACTAGTTGTAAATATTGCTCATATGGAATTATTATTGACTGAAAACAAAAAGAAGAAGAGTATTATGATTATATGGATAACCACTAGAACAAAAATTACCCACAAAAAGAAGGAAAATAAAACAAACCATATTTGATTTGTTAAAATAAAAATATATGTTTTTTAAAATTATCGAAACAGAAAGCATAACATAATTACTGTGAGGGAACTATAAACAAGCTTATCAATTACATCAACACATGTAAATAGGTTTGACTCATCTAATAAAAAACAATTGCAGTTTGGGTCACAGAGCTTATGAGATCCCTTCAGATAAAGTAATTAGAAATATTGAAAATAAGAGTATGAGTAAAGTTATACAGGCAAATATAAATAATAAAGTATGGTTTCTATTTTTATATAAAAGTGGTATTTAGGCCAGAAAGGATTAAATAAAATCGATACTGGCTCAAGACAAGGTTGACATAAGGGAAACCATATTGTAGAAACGAAAAACTCTATTGTAACTTTGAATGACTTCTGACAAACTAACCCAGCTGGATACACACCCTCCAGGAGATCTAACTGCTCTGTAGATTTTACGACCCCTGCTTGTGCGTGTACCTCCTAGCTGCGGTAAGATGATAACTTTGTTTTTTTGAGTTCCTTAGGAATATGATGACCCCTGAACAGAGAATCTATGCTGATAGCCATCATCAGTGAAAACTGAAAGATCTGATGTGGCACTCTCAGTCTGTAACACCAGAAGGTCAACATTCCTAACCCCCTCCCCAATAACCCAATGGCCTATATAACTGCTATAAGATTTTGTGCCCCCTTAAGATGGCTCTTTTGGACATGAGTCGGCCATCTTCCCTCTTGCTAGCAAGCTGTAATAAAAAAGTCCCTTTTCTCCTACCACCTTGCCTGTTGACTATTGGCATGTCTTGCGGCGAGCAGAAGGCCCCACATTGTGCGGTAACAAAATGAAGAATTGGCTTTTTATTGCCACAGGATACAATTCACAATGAAGACAAAATAGTTATGACTATATATGCATCGAATAACGGTATATCCATATACTGCTAAAAAAGAATGAAAGAAAAAATAATTTAATAGTAAGAAATTTTAATTTACCTCTGTGTTGTGACAGATCAAGTGAACAAAAAATTCTAAGAAGCATAATTAATGAGGAAGATCTAAGGGGTATATTTGGAACCCTGTATTGGGAATATAGAGACTATACTTTTTTTTTGAGTACCTGATAAATATTTCAAAAATTGGCCTTTTATTGTATATGAAACTGTAATAAATTTCAAAAATAGGCACAATTTAATAATACTGGAAATCAGAAAACAGAAAGCTGCTTGCTTTCTTAATCAACTCTTGGGTGAAAATACAATTTTACAATATTTAGAAAACAGTGATAATGAAAGCGCTGTTCATATGTACTATGCCACAGCAGTGCTCAGATGACAACTCATATATATATATATAAAAATAGTTAACTGCTTACTTAAACATTAGTAAGAGAACAAGAAAATAAATAAAGGCAAGCAGAAGGAAGAAATTAATAAGGATAAATCTAGAAATTGAATTAGGAAGATTATAGAAGTGAAAATCCAAAAGTACCTTTATTTTTTCTTACAGAAAATCACCTAACCCAATCACAAAAAAAAACAAAGCACAAATTCACAACATAATAATCAGCAATCACTGAAATGGAGGAGAATAAAAAGGATATATTTCTATTAACATGGCAAATAAAATATAAAAATTTGGATAAAACAAATTATTCCAGGAAAATATAATTTACCAACTATAATTTATTGGATATGTGTGTGTGTATGTGTATATACATGTGTGTGTGTGTGTCTGTGTGTGTGTATATATGTGTGTGTGTGTGTGTGTGTGTGTGTGTATGTGTGTATATAAAGACAAAATCAAAGAGCTAAACTGCAAAAAGTACCAGGCTCAGATGATCTCACAGGAAAATGCTAACACACTCTTAAAGAGCAGATAATTACAATGCTATTTTAAACTACATCAAAGCATAGAAAATTCAGAAAACTGTCCAAATTCTCTTTTTATGTAGCAATAAAAATTAATAGCAAAGTCTGAAAAGGAAGATTTCCCCAAAAAATAAGACTAGAGACCAATTGTACTTATTAATATTGATGAAAAATCCCAAATAAAAAATTAGCAAATGTGACTTAGCAGCACATTAAAAGAATTATTCATCATTACCAAATAGGGTTCGTTCTAGGAATGCAAGGCTTTACTTGTATTCAATATTAAAAAATCTGTTTATGTAATTCATCATATTAATTGATCTAAGGAGAAAAATTACATGATCATCTCCAGGGATGCTGAAATCTAACATCATTTTGATTAAAATACAATTATTAAACTAGAGATAGGTGGTTTCCTTTACATGGTAAATACATTTGTCCATCAGCCCCAAATCTGGCCTTTGCTTAGTGAGAATCATAGCAGTATTCCCACTAAAGTCTGGAGCAGATAAGGATGCTTGTTATAACCACTATTCTACATTGTGCTAAGTTGTACACTGAATTTGCAGATAGATAAGAAAAAGAAATTAAAGGTATAAACATTAAAAAGAGCTAAAGCTATTGCTCTGTGAAGATTTATTCATTCATTCAAGAAGTATTTATTGAGTCCCTACTATATTCTAGGTATTAGTGAAAAAAGGTAGTAAAAATTTCCTCTTTTTATAGAGTTTATGTTCCAGTAATGTGCTATTATATGACTGTATACTGGGAAAATTAAAGGAATCAAGCGAAAATCTACCACAAAGAATATGAAATGTTATCACAAAATTAGTAACGATATATATATGCAAACTATAAGCAGCTAGAAGATAGAAGAAAATTCCTTATTTACAATAGAAACCAAAAAGATAATATCCCTAGGAATGAATGTAAGAAGAATGTGCAAGGTATGTGAGGAAAATTTTCAAACACTGTTGAAAGACACAAAAGAGAAATTCAGTAAAGATGTTAATTCACCCTATATTAATTTAAGAACTTGGTATAGTCTCATTAAAAATTTCAGTAGGCTGGGCCGACCCGGTGGCTTAGTGGTTAAGTGCGCGAGCTCTGCTGCTGGTGGCCCGGGTTTGGATCCCGGGCGCGCACCGACATACGACCTCTCCGGCCATGCTGAGGCCGCGTCCCACATACAGCAACTAGAAGGATGTGCAGCTATGACATACAACTATCTACTGAGGCTTTGGAGGAAAAAATAAATAAATAAAATTAAAAAAAAAAAAAAATTTTCAATAGGCAATTTTTAAATTTTGAAACGAGGCAAGCTAATTCTAAAGTTCGTATAGAAAAATAAATAAGGATATCTGAGTAAGCTAACTGTATGTACTGGCACATGAGGAAGAACAACGGAAGAATTGGTTCGATTTCTCATAGGAAAAGATAAACGATGGTATTGGGCTATCTGGGTAGCCATTTGGAAAGAAAGAAAATTACATTCATACCTCCCACTGTATACCAGGATATATTCTGAATGCACTAAATATTGAATGTAAAAATCAAATCTGTAAATGTATTAGAATCAGAACTGTAAATGTGGGAGAATTTCTTGAACATTTGGAGTAGGGAAGGCTTTTCTAATTATGACCACAAATTCAGAAGCTGTAACAGCAAAGATTGATAAATTCATGTTTTTAAAAAACTTATGCATGTAAAAAACACAAGCAAAAAACACAATAAGCTAATTCTTTTTTTTTTTAATTTAATTTAATTTTTTCCCCCAAAGCCCCAGTAGATAGTTGTCTGTTATAGTTGCACATTCTTCTAGTTGCTGTATGTGGGACACGGCCCCAGGATGGCCGAGAAGCGTGTGTCCTGCGCACCCGGTATCCGAACCCAGGCCGCCAGCAGCGGAGCGCGCGCACTTAACCGCTAAGCCACGGGGCCGGCCCAATAAGCTAATTCTAAAACAAATACACAGTGGTACAAAGTATGCAACCTTATAATACAGACACAGGTTTAATCACCCTAATAAATGAAGAAATTCTACAAATCAATAAAGAAAATACATACAAATCAAGAAAAAAACGAACAATAAATATGAAAAGACTGTTCATAAAAAGGAAATACAGATGGCTTTTAAAACACATGAAAAGGGCCGGCCCGTGGCTTAGCGGTTAAGTGCGCTCGCTCCGCTGCTGGCGGCCCGTGTTCGCATCCCCGGCGCGCACCGACGCACGGCTTCTCCGCCCATGCTGAGGCCGCGTGCCACATACAGCAACTAGAAGGATGTGCAGCTATGACATACAACTATCTACTGGGGCTTTGGGGGGAAAAATAAATAAATAAAATTAAAAAAAAATTAAAACACATGAAAAGATGCTTCTCATAAAAAGAGGAAATCAAATTAAAAATATAATGAGATGCTGCTTTTTATATATTAGACTGGAAAATAATTGAAATGTCTGGTAACATACTCTGTTGATGAGGCTTTGGGAAATGGGCACTCTTGCTTGTGAGACTATACCTTGGTAAAATCATTAATGAGGGTCATTTTTTAATGTCTAAATAAATTGTGAGTGCAGAGACCCTGTGATCTCCAATGTTCCCTTCCAGGAATTTATCCCTGTATATATGCCTGTATAAAATGATGCATGGCAAGGTTATTTATTGCAGCATTGTTTATAGTAATGGAAGTTTGGGAGCTACTTAAAGGTCCATTAATAGGGGAGTAGATAAGTAAATTATGACATATCCTTATAGTTCTACAAACGAAGGAGGGCATTCTTTATATTTTGATATGGAAATATTCTAAGGTACATTGTAAAGTGAAAAATCCAAAGTTTAGAATGATGTATGTAGTATGCAACCATTGTTTGACAAGGGGGATGTAAGATTAGATATTCAAATTTGCTTATGTTTGCACAAAATAACTCTGGAAAGAAACTGATTTAATAACTGGTTACCTGGTAGGAAGGGGAGAGTGGGAACTGAGAAAATAGTAAGAACAAAGTGGGAAGGTGAGACTTTAGATAATTTAAAATCTGTGAACCATGGGAATATTTTACCTATTCAATAAAGTTAGACAATAAATTGAAATACAAATGAATTCCTTTAGGGAAATGATATAGCCAAGGGATATTGTAGGTTGTGAATTTTCTCTCTCCCATATTTTTTAACTAAGAGAGACACAAAAGGAGAGTGTAGATGGTGTCATGACTACTAAAAAAGCAACTCAAAGTACACGCCTCACTGAAAGTTGGGAAACAACTTTCATAGACGCAAGCTCAGCACATTTTATAACCTCAGTCATAACACGAGGGCCATTTGCTGTGTTTTCTGTGTGTCTGACACCTTGAATTGCTTTAAAAAGATGTCATATGTACATTCCACCCTTATAACTTGAAAGCTGGTCAGCCGCCTTCCTCCACTCCACTTTTGGCTATTTCTTCTGATCACTAACATATTAATATTAAAGCAAAGATAGAACAAATGAACGCATAGAACAGAATTGGCTTAGGTTTGTTTTATGGCAGGTTACCCTCACATGATTGTTGGCAGGATGCTGTCTAAGGCAGTGAGGAGAGGGGAGGGATAGGAAAGAGGAGAACTAACATTTACTGAGTTTTACATACGTTGTTGCATTTGGTCCTCACCACAGTCCCATTTAGGTGGATAAATAACCTTTTTTTTTAATCAGGTGAGGAAACTGAGGCTCAGAGAGGTCATTGGAGGGAGAAATTGAATCCATGTCTGTCGTCTCCTAATGTTACAGAAATGAGCGAGAGGCAGAATAATATCATCATATAGCAAGGCATAAACAGGGTCTCTTTCCACTTGGCCAAGTTCATGTCTTCAAGTAATGCATAGTCATTGTAAAAGGTTTGATGGGAATCTGCTCAAAATGAATGAGCAAGAAAAAGAATAGAAAAGGAATTTGTGAAGAACAGAGGAGAGGGAGAGAGAAGAGGAAGAAAGAGAAAACATGTTTCGTAGTGGAATTAGTACTTTAGGCTAAAGTGAAGTATTTTGGGATTATTCTATGCTTTTTGTCTGTCTTATGTTATCCTGATATGTGATAATTGGTTATAACATTTTTTCCTGAGAAAGCAAAATATTTGATTGATGCCTCTTTGCAAATTCACCTTCACCTAATTCCTTTTCTTGAAGGCTAATGGAGCTGACTCAGCCAGTTGGCTGTTCTGTCGAATCTTCACATTGGAGCAAGATTCATATTTTTCAGTGTCGTTTCAGAAAGAATAACTTTTCTTGTCGTAAGTGGTTATGTTCATGCTGCTAATGGAAGGCCTGGGTCCTCAGTGATAAATATAGAAATCTCAGTAGTAGATATTAAGTATAGGGGGAAAAGTCTCAAATATAGATAAGGGCAGATCTGTTTATGGTGAAGATGAAAGTGATTTTCCTGGTACTCTGTTTCATAGCATCCTGATGAAAAGAGGCTGGAAGGCCTCTCCAAGCAGTTGGACTGGGATGTTCGCAGCATACAACGCTGGTTTCGACAGAGACGCAACCAGGAGAAGCCAAGCACGCTGACGAGGTTCTGCGAGAGCATGTAAGTTGCTGTTTTTCTTTTTGAAAGAAAAACTTGCCTAAGTACTCATACCATCCCTGAGGTGAAAATAATGGCTTGGTGCAGGCTGTGGCAGCCTGTGGAAGGCATGCCATCTGGCGGAAAAATAGTCCGCGAAAAAGCAGGGGAATAGTAGTTTGTAAGAATTTGTAATTTCCACTTTGGATGCAGTAAATGCAGTTCGCTTCCTAATGGATTTCCTACAAAATAGGCAGATTATAGTGGCCTACGGTGGCATTTTCAATCAGCCCCCTCTGGAATATAGCACTGAAAGTCATTACTTTTATAGTTTGAATTTTAATAGAGGAGACTTGGCCAAGATATTCTTTCCACTGATAAAAGCTGAGAAGCTAGGATACATTATCAGAGGGCCATGACGATGTCCTATATTCCTGGAGATTTAGGAAATGGCTATATTATATTCCTGGGTGAGTTTAATAAAGCATTACTTGAAGCTGGGGGAAGGAGTGAAATTCTCTACCATTTCTGAAATGTGAAGTTTATGGCATATAAATTATATATCAATAAAACTGTTAAAAACAATAAAACACCCACAGAAAACTCTTCTAGCACAGTGATCTTTTGAAGTAGTGACACTCAATAAACTTATCTCTAGGAATGTTAGAGAAAGAAATATAGAAGCATTGAGCACATCCCTAACAAAGGGAAGATTCTGCCTGGAGACCCGTTACTCTGTTTGGTCTTCATCCCTCGGGATATGTCTGTGCCTTTGTCTAACAGTTATTTCCTTTGTAACCTTTTTCCTGACACCTGGTCATTTAAACAATAGTGCTGTCAGTGTAGCTCCCTTTATTGCAGGCCCTTTCTATTTGGGATTCAAGTTGCACTTGCAGATTTAGCTTCCAATTATGCCAAAAAAGTATTTTAGCAGTTGCAATCGAAAGCTTAGAGGGAAGCCTAATGTTATAGGAGAAATGAGTGAGAGGCAGAATAATATCATAAATTTAGGCCTGGATAAATATGGGGAGCATAAACAAGGGTCTTCAGAAGGTCAGATATTTATAAAATCTGGAAAAACCACCTAGTAGATACAATCTGCGAAGCCCTTCTTATAACTGAACTTAGTGGCAGTTTATGGAAGAAAGATTTATGCATCTGGGCTCCTGATCAAAAGCCGGAATTGCTTTCTGGCCTGGCCCTGCCACATATACAAAGGGCCTGGATCCATCATTAAGCTGCACATCTGAACAGGGGTGAAGTTGGGTCTAGGCATGTGCCCACATGCTCTAACTCATGTGCCATCTTTCTCCAGCTAACTTCTTTGGTAACTCAGTGCTAGCCCTTTCTATACTATACTGAGTCTACATAGGTTTCTACACCAGTATACGTAGGAATCAGGTGACTACCTGGATCTTATTAAGATGCAGATTCTGATTCAGTTGGTCTGGGATGGCAGCTGAGATTGCATTTATAACAAGTTCCCAGGTGATGCCACTGGTCCATGGACCACACTTGGAATAACGAGGTGCAAAATTATGCCAGTGTCTGTGTTTTCTCTCTGAATTCAGCTGGTCTTTATCTACACACCGTAATCACCAGGATGGTCATAGTTACAATCAGTTAAAATTATATCTAAATGATTGCTAGAGACGTGGCAATGTGAAGGTATAATGGGATGAGGGGGCATAAAGTATTGATTATGATCTCTTCCCTTAAGAAGCTCAGTATAATAGTGTCCAGGAGATATGACATAATATCTGAGTGTGTGTGGGCCTATGATAGATTTTAAAAAATAACCAGATATGTGTGCTAAATGATTGATATGGGCAGTCAGTAACTAGAGATTAAAGGAGAAAGATCAACTGTGGGTTAGGGCACCCAGGGAGGTTGCTGGGACCAGAACTGCGTCAGTACTGGTAGCCTTTGACCTCTCTGTTGCAGAAGACTGTGTTGATGAACTTTGTTTTGAAACTCTTTCTCCCTGGCTTCCGGGTTGCCACTGGATTCTCCTGCCTGTCCGAGGGCTTTCGTTTGCATCAGTTATTCTGCATTTTCCCTCTGGTCTTTAATGGGCTACTTTTCCAGATTCAGTCTTCAACCTCTTATTTCCTCATTCCACCTTCCATCCTCTGTGTAGAAGTTATTTCTTCTCACCCACTTCTTCCACAGCCCTGTGTCCAGTGCAGATGTTGATTCTGAGGCGCTGTTCTGCTAGCTCCAGCTGGCAACTCGGATTTGCTTCCACTCCTGACTCGCCTCTTGCTCCTGCTGTTTGTTGGCCTCTGTTCTCTTACAGGCTGGAAAGTCAAACCCGTCAGCCACTGAGCTCCATTAGTTCTTTGTAAAGCCACTGCCATGGCCCAGATCCTCATTGCTGTCTAGGTCTCCTTATTATTTTTCTCATATTCATAGATGTTTTGTTTGCTACAAAAAAAATACATTTTCCTAAAATATTACTTTCTCCGTGTTCCACTGCTTTAAAATCTTGATGATTTTTCTACAACCATAGGACAAATATTAGGCTCATAGCTAGTCTGACCTTCATCTGCTTGGTGTCAGTCACCCAAATGACCCCTTCTTTCCAGAGGGCTGTGTTTTCCTTGTCTATACTTTGCTCATTCCTGCCTTGGTTTGTGCTGTGTTCCTGGCGTGAAACAGCTACATTCCTCTGCCCTGCCATTTATCCACGACCTATCCTTCAAACCCCAGGCTCTGTCGGAAATGTGGCATGACTGTTGGATCTGGAGTGAGCACTACTTCTTCTGAATTCTTAGAGTCCTTATCGTAACAACTAGGAAGTTAATACTGAATCACATGCTTTCTTATGTGGTTATTTAATTTTTCTTAGCTTGTCTGTATACTTTCACCCTAATTGTATCATACATGCTCCTTGAGGGTACAAGAACCACATTTTGTTTTTCTTGCATTCTTCTCAGCCTGTTATTACAACATATAGACTCTGCTGAATAAATATTTGTGAGAGGACTGTAGGTTAAGATGGCATTGTTTTGGAAGGATTTGCTGATCTAAGTTGGCATCCTGCTCGCCAAAATGAAGAGTGCCTAACATACACTGATTTCGCCTAAAATTGATCTGGGAAAATTACCAAACTGTGGAAACCTCCAAGACAATTTCAAAGACAGAAGTTCAGAGGAAAGAATAGGATGGCAAAGGAGAACATTTAGATAACACCACGAGGAATAAAACAGAATTATATTGGTCTATGTATACACATGTATGTGTCATAGTTATTTCTCATCAGTATAAAAAATGATCTGGAAAAGTTGTTCCTAACCAGGGATGCACTTCACAATCACCTGGCAAGCTTTTCAAAATACGCATGCCCGGGCCCCATCCCAGGATGTCTGATACATTGTAGTGACCTGGGTGGGGTCTGGATGTGTATATCTTGGAAGAAACGCCCTGAGAACTTATGACACATGTTTCTGGTTAAGAAGTACTAATCTCTGAGAAGCAGTGACTGCTGTTCAAAAATACCGCTGTTCTAAAAATCAAATTAGAAAGCAAGACAACACAAATTTGGGTCTTGTAGATCTAGGTCCCAAATGCAAAGATTCCATAGTTTTTCTGTTATATAAGTTACTATTTTAGAAAATATAGAATCCCTTCCAGGAAATTGTATTTCATCTTTCATCAGTGTCAAATAGCACCAATATGCATGCCAAACAGTGCTGGTAACCATCTGCTGGCATGTCCAATTTTTGGCACACCCATTTATTACAGATGGACTGAATAGAAGTTGTTCAGCAAATAGTGTGTTGAAACATTGATATGATATTTTTTTTCTTCATGCTTGATGTCAGTCATTCGCAGCTGTGTTAGTTTTGATGAACCTTTCTTCTTGAAGCATTTACATCCATATTGGCCAATGAAATAGAGATTTTCAAGAGGGAGTGAAGAATTTATAAAAATGAGATATCATGTGAGACATTTTAGGAAAAACTGGTTCTAAATGGAAACCATTTAGCTGGGGGATCATGCTTTGAGGCTGCTGAAGCTTTGCCTTCCTCCTCCAATAATTGCATCAGGATAATATAAAAAATAATATCTGCAATAAAAAATATCTGCAGGATGAAACAGGAAGGGGCAGAGATAAGATATCAGAATAACTGGCTTCCCTCTCATTTGTGTCCTACCTGTGCTCATCATTTTTGAATATTGTGCAGTACATTTAATGGCACATGCCTGGGAGTAAACATTATATATGGCTTTCATTTAAGCAGTCTCCAATTGACTGGACAGGTAAATCTCCCATATGATAACCTGAAGATAGAGGACAAGGAATTTTCACACTTCACAGATTAGTACTCATTTATTTGGATTGAAGTTTACTCCGTATGGAGCCTTGTTGTAAGATGAGGGCCCAAGATTGTCTTTTCTTTAGGAATTCCATTTTAGAGTTGATGCTGATTAAAACTGCCATATTGAAATGCTGCCGTATTTGGATGCTTCTGTTCAGTGGCAACAGACTGAACAAAATCTGGAAACCTTTTGAAATTGTGACTTTATTTCTGCAAAGAAGCCCTGCGATCTTAATTTGTGATTCCATTGACCTAAGGATAATTCAGCAATGAGAAATGAGTGAGTTAAACAATTGCCCTCATGCCACCAACTCCATCACTGTATTTACTTCGTTTAACTGTTTTACTTGGACAAGTCAGCAATGCTGTCTTGTGACTTTAGTAAGAAAGTAGAGCCTAATAATTGAGGGGGGGAAGGGAACAGGGTTGTACAGGAGAAAACAAGTTGAGTCTCATATCCGTTTATTTCAGATCAATCTTTGATCTGAGGAAATTGTGTGGTGAATATATTCAACAAGTTTTCATAAGCCAGTCACCTGTTTGCAAAAAAAAACAACTGAATATTTGTAAACTGTTTTAGAACCTTCCATATATTCCACACTCCGGTGAAGGATGAAATTTTACCAAAGAGAAAATTCGGTTTTGATTACTTTCTCCATCATATCATGACATGAGCATCATTTACAAAGTTTACTGTCAAAGTTCTCCTGAAGGTTGATGCAGTTTTGGAAGGAGAGAATAAGAAAGTTTTATCATCTAGAAAAGTAGCGTCTTCATTTTTTCAGTACTGGGATACATGATCAGCAATGTGTTGGTGTTGATCGTGAGTACGGAAAAAAAAAATCATGAAATTGGAGGACAACCTCTTAGTTCTTGAAAAGTCCTGGGTTGAGTTGTTTTGTTGCTGTTGTGATGGTGGTGATTTCCCACTGATACCCAATAGTCCCTGAACTGATGAACAACTTCCGTCATCCAAAGTACGTCGTTACAGGTTTTTTATTGTTCAGATTTGGTTGAGTCAGTGAACGTCTTGATGTTCAAGACTGCTTTTGACTATTTTAAATGGTTTTAAATCTGTGGGTTGTATTCAGGTCAGTTTTAACTTTGGGGCAGGGGTCAGCAAACTTTTCCTGTAAATGGCCAGAACGTAAAAATTATAGACCACACGAACCTTATTGCAATTACAACTCTGCTGTTGTAGCACAAAAACAGCCGTAGACAAAGCAAATGTGCATGCTGGGTTCCAATAAACCTTTATTTATGGATACTGAAATTTGAATTTATCATTTTCATGTGTCATGAAGCATTATTCTTTAAAAAAGTTTTTTGCGGCTGTTTAAAAATGATTCTAAACTCATAGCCTGGAAAAAAACAGATGATAGGCTGGATTTGGCCAGCGAGCCATAGTTTGCTAAACCCTGCTTTAGGATTACGGTACTATTAGCAGTTCTTTCAGAGTTTCTGAAAGAGAATGTGGTCTTGTAGCACCAGGCACAGGGATCCATTGCTCAGAGTGTGGCCATTTAATAGAAACATTAGGACAGTTTTTTAATTAGTATGCCCATCTCTGGTATTCCCGGAACATGGTGCCTTGATGCTGTGCAGTTTCATTTCACTCAACCAGGCCTTCTTTGAAGTTGTTAGTATTCTTAAGGCACTATAACTTGCATGTACGAATTCTGAAGATTGATGAACTGGACTATAGACAGTCTGCTTTTTGCCTTGAGTAAGCTTTTGAAATCTTTCTCCGTCTTTCTATTCCAGACCTACCATCTGTGGCAAGTGAGCTCAGGTTTTCCATTTAGATCAAGCCTCTCACATTCCTTGCTGGCATATGGCTAGGCCTCTAATTCATGTGTACTGGCTAATTAAGGAAAACAGATTTTTGCTAAAAATATCAGAGAGGCCATACTTTGGTCAGGCTGGCTACATATTAGGTACTGCTGGTCAGTTTTCTTTAAATCCTAAATTTCTCAAGGCTCTGTAAATAATTTTTCTAATGATTTTATTCAACATGCAGTTGGATGGTGATGAAAAGGACAGAGTATATAGAGGAATAACTGAGTTTATTAAGGCCTAATGTTCTTATTTAATTCTTGTCTGCCATTTTTTGAATCTATATGCCATTTCTCTTTGTTGTCTAATCTATTTTAAAAGTTATTTATTTCTTATTTAGAGCAAAATCATGAAAATTATTACAATCAACTTTGATTATAGAGGGTGTATAAAAGTATACATGTTGTTCATAAAATTTGAGGAAAAAACACTCCAAAGCCTACCACCCAGAAATAAATTGTTTAACTTTTACTATTTATACAGTATTGTAGTCTATAGACGTGCCCACGCAAATACACATACGCGCTGTGTATCTAAGCTTGGTGCTTGCCCATCTTGAGATTTTGTATAGATTATGCCTCATCAGAGTGCCTGAAGAAGGCTGTAGAAACACTGTATGTTATGCTTCATCTTCAGAATCTATAAATCATTTACTCCTGAGTGACAGTACAGTTATGCTATAACATGACATATGCATTCCTAAAAATTGCCACACTATGCAAAATTGCACAACAAAGCAAAAATGCAACACAAGGCTTATGAGAGAAATGAGTCAGGGGCATAACACTCAAAAATTTCATCAGTGACACATTTAAAAAAAAGATAGGATCCTAATAAAAACAGTTTTACACATGTTAAATGGTTAAGAAATACAGCAAGACTGTAATAAGTATGACACTTTACCTTGAAAAAGACCTGAAGTTTGCCTGTAAGTTGGTGTTGGTGTCTTGGTTTGCTAGAGCCACCATAGCACAATACCACAGACTAGGTGGCTTACACAACAGAAATTTATTTCTCACGGTTCTGGAGGCTGAAGTCCAAGATCAAGGTGTCACAGGTTGGTTTCCCTTGAGGCCTCACTCCTTGGCTTGCGTATGGCCACCATCTCAGTGTCCTCATGTGGTCTTTTCTCTGTGTATGCTCATCCTTTGTGTCTCTTCCTCTTTTTATAAGGACACCAGTCATATTGGAATAGGGCCCCACTCTTATAACCTCATTTAACCTTAATTACCCCCTTAAAGGCTCTATTTCCAAATAAGTCACATTGGGTGTTAGGGCTTTAATATATGAAATTGGGGGTGAGAGGGACACAATTCAGTCCGTAACAGAGTCGGAAGCTCATAAGTTACTGTGAAGCAGTGGAAGGAGGGTGATCTGAAATCAGAAAGAAAGTTATAACGTTAGGTGGATATATCTCATGAAATGTGTGAACTGAGGTAGCCTGGAGATGTTTGAGGGATGCGTGTGTGTGTGTTATATGTGTGTTTTGTGTATTCCTACACTGCTCAGGTCAACTCACTGCAGTTTTCTGCATTTACCTAGTGTTTCTGGCAGAGATATCACACATAAGCAAATATGAAATTCGTGTTATGCTCACATAGCATTGGAAGACATTCACAGTTTCACAATAGGCCCTACAGCAGGACCGATGGTACAGGGTAGTGGTGTAGGGGGTGAGCTCTGGAGCCAGGCAGTCTGAGTTCAAGTCTTCTCTCTAATAAAAACCTGTGGGGTATTTGGAGAGTCGTATGGCCACTCTAAGCTTCAGTTTCTTTATCTGTAAAATGGGCGTATTGATAGTGCCCACTTCATAGGGTCGTTGTGAAGACTACAGGAGTTAACATATATGAAGTGTTTAGAGAGGTGTCTTGCACACAGTAAGGGATAGTGAATGTTACCTACCTTCAACATCATCGAATTGTCTTTTAGTCAAGTTGGTATAACAAGAGCAGCAACGAATAGTTAGTAGTCTGTCACAACCATGCGCTGGCCATAGGCGCATTCCCTAGCAGAGGTGGCTCTGGTGTTTGTCATTTGGGGAGGAGAGATCCAAGGAGATACAAGGAGAGCAGCTTCTCAATTTAGAATAGAGCTCTTTTATTCTATGGAACCCCAAGGAGGCAGAAACCATGTGGGTTCACAGGGCTGTCAACTTGGGCTTTACTACACACAGAAAAAAGATGCAAAACCCATCTGAGTTCAGAGCCTCAGAGCCCTCGGCTTACTGCTGTGTAGCGACGTGACAGAAGTGGATGAGAAAAGGTGTCCTACTTCAGCAGGGAGCCATGCCTGCTGTGCCTCTAGAAGCCAAGGCTTTTGAAGCCCCACATGAGAAATGTCAGAACACACAGTGAATATCTTTGAACCACAGAGATTTAGAATTTGCCCAGGCGATTCTGAGGACACAGCTTGTCTCTGCCAGGAGGGAGAGAGGAACAAAGCCTGAGCTCAGCGGTGCTGGCTTTAGTAAAGGCACGTCTGCCGGGGCCAGGACAGTGTGATCAGCCTTAGCAGGTCAGCATGGCTTCTGGTACAGAAGTTTGCTGTTAAATGTAATATTTATTGGTTACCTCCTAAGTGCAGGTGAAGGGGCTAAGGAGGCAATTGATCTTGAACAAATTTGAGGATGGAAATCAAATGTGCCTGGTTTATGTCCTGGCTCAAGGTATGTTACTCTTAGTGAGTAATTTAACTTTCCCAGATGCCTCTTCTGTAAAGGGGAAATAACTCCTGTTTATAGGGTCGTTCTGGGGATTAAATGAGAGGGTGTATGTATGATGTACATCTCTTGGTGCCTGGTTCCCTTTCAACTGCAAAGTTGAGTAAGCAACGATTTCTGACCTTGTGGGATTCTCCAGGGGCAGCTGAATCTCCTTATTAGTAAAGTTGTTCAGTACCTTAGATAGGGAGCCATAACCTGTAACACTTAACGTGATGTGGCTCCTTTCCAGGGCCTCTTCCTTATTGCCCCAACCATGCGGTTTTCTGGGTCTTGTATCTTAATTTGCCATCAGGAGAACTATATTTTAGATTATTGAGAAGGCAGCACTCTGTTGCTCCCTCTTGGGAATCAAGTCTGGTCTGCCCTCTCTTTTTCTCCTTCTTTTTTGTCCTCCCTCCCTCCCTTGCACTCACCTCCAACCTCCCGCTGTTACAGGGGCAGGTGCCTTCTGCTTCTTCCTGGCTATTCACCCTTCTGTGATTAGTTCATGGCAGCCACATCCCTTGGCAAGGGGCCAACAGAAGGCTTAAAAGAATCCTCACCCATTACCAATTTGACTATAAATGTCTTAAAAGTTGGCACATTGCACGTGACTCCTGATGTTTGAATGTAGCACCTAGTAATGTAAGGGGTTAATGTGGTCGTGTGTAAAATGGTGGAGGCAGGGAGGGTAGCTACTGGGACAAAGCAACAGGATACCCAGCCGTTTTTCCTTTGGGAAAATTTGAGCAGATTCCAAGTGACTACTGGGGAAGCAGGTCTTTGAGGTTTATTTATAGGCCTCCCCAAATCTAAATTTATAATCCAAATTCAATCTACCCAAGATTGGAAACTTAACTAAAAGCAGTTAAGGCCAATTATTTTCATTTTAAATACGAGTTGAGCTGTTGGCAATGTCTATGAGGCTATTGTGATTTGAGAGAATTAAAGTATTTTAGAAAAAGCACTTTAAATTTGGCCAATATTTCTTGTTCTGCCTATAGATTGTCTCATAGCAGTTGCCAACTGATGGGAGGCTGTATACTGCTCTTAGGGCTCAACTATGTAGAAAATTAATGGTACTGTTCTGCAGAGGCTATGTTGTGAGTGAGGCGATTGGTGCACTATCACACACATGGTGCATCATGACACAGGTCAAGGTTAGCAGCAGAACTGACATTAAAGGTTACTGTGTAAGTTTTGGCCATATCACTTAATTCTGCAGAGTTCTGATAACTCCTGTACTCCCTTTATTTAGCCACAGATGTAATGAAAGTGCATATTTTCGTCTTATATTTGATTATATAATAGTAGGTTTTCTTGGAGATATAGTAGACACTTAATGTTACTAGGAGACTTAGACCCTAAGCAGGGAGGGGAAAGAAATGTTTACCGAGGTTATGTATGTTATATTCCAGATGCTGTAATAGAGCCTTTGCAGTAAATCTTCACAACTGTCCTGTGTAATATGTTAGGTATTAAAAGCCCTTCTCACCACTGAAAAAATTGAAGCAAAGACAAGTGGAGTAACTGACCTAGTGCCACACAGCTAGTAAGTGACAGAGCTGAGATTTGTACCCAGGGGCTTGTGTTGTTTCAACTGCACAATGTTAGAGAAAGCTCAGGAACATTATATGTCACCACATTCAGAGAAAATACAGAAAGGGGGCACTTTGTGTTCTATTTGCACATCATGGCCTCCTTCTCTTTCCTTTCCCCTCCAGTTCATGAAATTTCGTTGCTTTCTTCTTGGCACACCGATTGTACTTTTAGTCATTCTTTGCTAGGGCACTTGGAGACGTATTTTCACTATTTGCATCTCTCTCTGCCATTAAACTGTCCAACACCTTGACTTCTGGGCCTGTCTTATTCATCTTTTCATCCCCACAGCTCAGCACAATGCCTGGTGCTTTGTAAGACTCCCAAAAATGTCTACCGAATGAATCAAATTTGGATTAGGGACTGGATTGAACTGCTAGGGACTAGAGAACTGAATTTAATTGGAAGAAGCTCAAGTTTATTGTCTTTCAAATAGTCTTAGGGCAGGCTGAGGTGGGGAGGGAGGAGGCAGGGAAGGTTTTCTGGAAGAGGTGACCCAGCTGAATTTTTAAGGATGGTTACATTGGCCAGGTAGAGAAGGAGAATGAGGGTGCCAAAGGCTGCTCCACGGAATGGACATCTCCTGAGGAGTATGTCGTGTTTGGGGAACTCCAATTAGCATGAAGGGTGAGCGGGAAAGGGAAAGCCAAGTGGCAGGTGCAGCCCTGTTGCCAGGCTAAGGCCCTGGGCTTTCCTTCCCACCCTCTCCTCTCTACCTATCTGGGGCTGTCTGACCTTCTGCTCCAAAATGTCTTCGCTTTGCCTGCTTTCACAAAAATCTCATGTTTACTAAGTGCTTGGCTCATTGAAGAATGGAACTGGCTTTCATTCTCAGTGTCGCATACTAGTGTATGACTAAATTTGAACCGTTTTTTTGTTGTTAAAAAAACTTGCTCTTTGAGTAAAAATCTCTCATTGGTAGATATGTAATAGAGATGATTTTGAGCAGACATCTTCCTGTGTTCCTTGTGTGGTCTGCTTTCCAGCCTTGATCTTGTCTTCTGAAGGGATAATATAGTGCATAGAAATGGCATGATGACCTCTCCCCTTTTCTTCACCACCCCCCACACAAACATGCGGAAGTTAAACATCCAAAGGAAAAAGAAAGAAAGCCAAATTAAATTGTCACCTCTCTCGGATATCCCAACTGTATCATATTTTACAGAAAAAAAAAAAATCGGAGTACAGGCGCCGTGATAACTGGTAGTATGCCATCAACTCAGCACTCTGCAATGAAGGTCCAACATTAAAAAAACAAACCCAAACTAGGACGTGCAGTCAAGAAGCATGAATGTGCTTGTAGGCTTTTGGGGACAATTGAACGTTTGCAATCAAGAATAGCCAGAAAATCCAGGAAAAATCCATGCACCCACAGGACTTAATTCACTTCCATTTCCCAAAAGGTTACAGAGGGCCTTTATGTGGCAGGGGCTAGGTGCTGGGAGATTTAAAGGTAGAAAGGACAAAATTACTGTTCTCTGGTGGTCAGAGTTTAGGAAGGGGAAAAGGCACAGCGATTTGGAAAAGAGCCACAGGCGCATCTAGCTCTCCCTGGGGACAGGGCTGAGTCATTGTACTGTAATGACACTCGTGGGTTAGCAAACCAAATTTGAGAAGCAAATCTAAGAGTTGGTCAATGTGGAGAGCTTCTTGTGACTGCATCTTATGATGTATTTAGGGAACAGAATTAATATTGAAGTCTGTAAGCTGAGTGGGTTATATCACAATTTTATTTATGGATATTTTATCTTTCAAAGGAACAGTATTTGTCTAGTGATATCCATGGAATAACAAATGACCATCTTGTAATGGGATTCTGCCAGACCTTCCTTCAGTGAAGCATATACCCCTAAGCCTCACTTTGTTTGTTATTTTTCTAGGTGCTAGCAGAGTCACTAAACACGAAAATTCCTTACTTATGCTGGACCTTATTTTGTGTTCCTTGTCAATGGAAAGCAGCTTTCATCCATAGCTATCACTGATTTTTTTTAGGGTTGCCAATTTTTATTTTGTCAAGTAACAATATTAAATATACATATACACCATTTATTAGGACAATGATTATACCAGACTTAGGATATTTTAATAGATTAAAGTAATAATGTCAAAATCACATAATAACAGTTTTATTGAATTTGCAGTGTGGTTTGCAGAATTCCAGTCCTAGCATCACGAAGCAGAGAATAGAGGGTGAGTTTGAAGTTGAGTAACAGTAGCTTAATAACCAGCTCACTTGCTGGGCATGGAGGAGACTTGATGAGCTCTAGTTGCTTTAGGTTTAGGTCTCCAAATCTTGTACTCTAAGGAGTAAGCATGAACTGGAGTTTGAAAACCTATCACAGGGGCTGGAACTCAGTTTTTCTATCCCAATCCTTGAAAATTAAGGTGAACACACAGTGCCAAGCACCTGGCAGCAGCAAATGTCAATCTGAGTGATCTTTCTTTTTGGTCTCTCTTTCTTCTCTGTGGGTGGATGGGTAGGGCAGGAATAGGTGAGGGGCTAAAGGGTGTAGGAATAGTGGAAGTGCTTTCTGGCTGCTATCAGGTCCAACCCAGTGATCTGAAGATTGGGATACTGTTTGCAGAAAAAATGGAAACCAAGGGAGAAATTCTCAATGTATGGGGAATGTGGTCCATGCTGTGATTTGGGAGGTAAGTATTAGAGGCTTAAACCTGCACCCATAGCACTAGTTGATAGGCCCATACAGATCTCAAGAAGTCGCCAAATACAGAATTTCCTCCCAAGTTGTTCTTTATGTATACTTTTCAACTGACGTTCTTGTTTTTCTTTCATTATTTGTCGAGATGGTAGTCCTCATCTACTATTTTCTTTCTCATTATTAATTTTCATTGTGGAAATGTGTCCAACTTGAACGGATTTCAGTTCTAATTGATTCTAATTCTGAAATAGGACTTGAACCTGTGTGCATTGTTTCCATTTTATTGATTCAAAATAAAATATTGTTTTATCTTGAATTATGAAGTGTTTACATGCCTCCTGGCTAAACCTCTGGTGTACTAAAATCTAAAAGCTTCTCTTACTTCATGACTTGAAGTGGTCTTATTTCTGTTTCTTCCCAATACTTATGTGGTTCAATAAACATTTTTTGAAAGTTTACTACATGCTGGGTTCTGTATCAGATGTTAGTTGGAAAAATAGGACCTCCTCCCTTGATGGATAAATGACAGAATCTCTTTACTTTTACCCTCTAAACCTTAGTTTCCTTATCTGTAAGACAGGGCTAATAATCTTAAAAACTTGACAGAGTTGTTATACAATTAAAAAAAAACTTTCTATAAAGCATGTAGGATATTCCTAACACAGCAAGAATTCAGAAAAGTAGTTACTTTTTTTTTCCGTGTGTGTGAGGAAGATCAGCCCTGAGCTAACATCCATGCCAATCCTCGTCTTTTTGCTGAGGAAGACCGGCCCTAAGCTAACATCTATTGCCAATCCTCCTCCTCTTTTTTTCCCTTTTTCTCCCCAAAGGCCCAGTAGATAGTTGTATGTCATAGTTGCACATCCTTCTAGTTGCTGTATGTGGGACGCCGCCTCAGCATGGCCTGACAAGTGGTGCGTTGACGCGTGCCTGGGATCCGAACCTGGGCCGCCGGTAGTGGAGCAGGCGCACCCAACCGCCAAGCCATGGGGCCAGCCCCAGCAAAGTAGTTACTTTTGATCCATTTGAATTTCTGTGTATTAGAGGCTGGCAAAATGAACTGAATTCCCCTACCTAGTCAAATAATATCGTTCCAAGTTTGCTTTACCCTAGGGTACCACATTACTATCACTCGTTTTATCTAGGCTTTATTTCTATTAAATCCCAATGTCTGAAGATGTAATTATTTTGTAGGTTTGGTGTGATGACTTTTGTTGGAGGAACGAAAACTCATAATTTTAATTTCTTCCTTCCTTTCTTTAAAGAAAAGCTTCTTGGAGATTGGAGTGAGAACATGGTTTTCTGGCTTTCTGACTTTTCGAGTGGCATGTAATTTGAAACCACAATCCTTCACTTGTCTAGAACAGCAGGATAAGGCCCTTGTGGTAGAACTAGGAGGTTTATATCTTAGGCGAAGAGGCCAGAGCACACGGGGGCCAGCAGGCATCGGGGTCTAGGGGGCCAGCTCCACCTGCCTGTCTCTACCACTTACCAACTGGCCCAGCCTCAGTTTCTTGAAACTTAACGTGGGTCAAAATAGTACTTCAGATTTAAAGTGGGGCCGTAGAGTTATCCTGAACATATAAGGCACTCATGCTTTGCAAGCGTTTTAAGAAATATTAGCCATTATCCTACTAATGGTCATTAGTCATAGCACTATAACTATCACTGAAGCAAAGCAGGACCTCCTCTGTGTGGACTTGCTTCCTGAACAAGTTTTAGCTTTTCCTAAGAATTTAGTGAGGATTTATAAAAATTCATTCCTTTGTGGCTTATACTGCTAGCTGGAGGCGCCACGCTTGTTTCTGCCCCTTGGCCTTTGCTCGTGCTGTCACCATTCCCAACTCTCCCACTCCTGTTAGGATGCCCTTCCCCCTGCCTTATCCACTTGACAGATATCTGATCATCTCTCAAGACGCAGTTCACCTTCATTCAGCAAACTGTGGGCATTTATTGAGTGACTAATTTATGCCAGGCTCTGTGCTTAGTGTCTGGTGGAGCGCAGACCTGGAAACTGATCATTGTAACCTGTGTGGCCTTATCTGCTCTCTGTGACAGAGGCATCATACTGCCATTCTCTTTTTCCCAAGTAGAACTGACAATCCCCTCTTTTGTTTACCACTTTAATAATGACAATAATAGTTCATTGCTCTTACTTATATTTCTTCTTATCTGCTAACCTATAAACTCCTTTAGGGCGAAGAGTCCATCTTACCCCTCTTTGAATACCCAGCACCTAGGACTGTGCCTGCACGTGCAAGGTGCCCAGTAAATGTTTTTAGAATGAGTGAACACGTATTTTAGGGCTAATGATATTCTAGAGATTGTTTGCCAAGTCATTGTTTCATGTGTTGCCCAAATATATTTTGAGTGCCTACTGTATGCCAGGGTGATAGTTTATATTTCATTGAGGGAAGAGACAATAGACAAATAAGTAAAATACTGTATATAGGATGTCAGTTGGCTCCAAGTGCTATGGAGGAAGATAAAGCTGGAAAGAAAGATCAGGAATGTGTGTACATGCGTAGAGGCATGGGTATGAGCGTATGAGCATTTAGGGGTGGTTGGGAAGTCCTTCCTGAGAAGGTAACATTGAACCAAGGCCTGAAGGAGGTGAGGAGACCTCATCCAAGGCAGAGGAGGAGCAATTGCAAATACCCTGAGGAGGAGTGTACCTGGCCTCTGTGAGGTCAGGGGTGTCTGGGGTTGAGGGGGAGTGCGGGGGAGAGGAGTAGAAGGTGAGGTAAGGGGGTGGCCAGATTGTGCAGAGCTCTGTAGACCCCTGGAAAGACTTTGGTGTTTTCCTCTGAGAAGGGAACCCATTGGAGGATTTTGAACTGAGGAGCGATGTGGTCTGATGAACATTCCAACAGTGTTCTGCTGGCTGCTGTGTTCACAGTGGATTGTAGGGAGGTGAAAGCAGGCACGGGAGACCAGATGGGAAGCTGCCACTGTCATCCAGGGGAGGGTTCTTGGTGGCTTCAACGAAGGTGGTTGTAATGGAAGTAATGAGAAGAGTTCAGGTTCAGGATTTTTAAAAACTTTAATTTGGAAACATTTCAAGCATATGAAAAAGGAAAACAGTAGTTGAGTGAACACCAATTTATTCATCAACATTTTGACATGTTTGCTTTACCTATATACCTTTTTTTGCTGAACCATTTCAAAGTAAATTAAAGACATCATAAGACTTTGTGCTTCAGCATGAATCTCCAGGAAATAAAGATGTTCTCCTGCATGAACAGAATTCTGTTATCATACCAAACTAATGCACAGTTCATATTCAGAATTCCCCAATTGTCCTCCCCAACACCTCTTTTATATCTGTATTTTCTTTCGAGATAGAATTCAGTCAAGATTCATTCATTATATTTGGTTGTTATATCTCTTAAATCGTTCTTTCATTTTAACTTTTTTTACTTTGAAATAATTTTAAACTTACAGAAACGTTTCAAGAATCATAAAGAAATCTTGTATAAACTTCACCCAGATTCACCAATTGTTAACATTATGCTGTACTTTAATATTCTTTCTGTGTAAGTTTCAGATCAGGATTTATTTTGAAGATAGAGTAAACAGAATTTGCTAAGATATTGGTTGTGTTGTATGAGAGAAAGTGAGGACTCAGGGGTGACCCTCAGGTTTTTGGCCTGAGTAGTTAGAAGGAAGGAGTTGCCACTTACTGAGTTGAGAAAGGTGAGGGAAAGCGGGTCTGGGAACAAGCTTGGCATCTCAATTTTGGTCCTGTCGGGTTTGAGATATCTGTTAGATGTCCATATTGGAGGGGTGTTATAGGCAGCTGCATATATGAATAGGGAGTTCAGGGACAAGGCTGCAGATATAAATGTGGCAGTTGTCAGTGAATAGATGGTATTTAAAGCCCTGAGACTGTGAGATCAGGAAGAAAATGAGGATAAGTAGAGAAAACGTCTGAAGACTGAGCCTTAGGTTGTGCTCGTGTTAGAGAGGGTGGAGTTAAGAAGGAGCTAATGAAGGAGACTGGAAGGAGGGAGGAGTGAGTAGGAGGAAGCCAAGAGAAGAAGAGGTTAACAATCAACTATGTCAGATGCTACTGATGGGTTGTGTAAGTTGTAGACTGAGAAGTGACCATAGGATGTGGTTATTGGTGTCACAGATGTTATTGGTGTCCTTGACAAGAGCAGTTTGGATGGAGTGGTGGGGATGAAACCTCAATCTAAGAGGGCTCAAGAGAAAATGGGAGGAGAGAAATCGTAATATGGGGAACTCTCAAGAAATTTCTTGTAAAAGGCTGGTTTGGAGAAAGAGGGTGGTAATTGCAAGAGGAATGCAGGGTTAAGTTTTTTTTAAGAAGGGAAAAATTATGGCATCTTTGTATGCTGATGGGAGTGATCCAGCAGAGAAGGAGAAATTGATGAGAGAGGGGAAAGATGCCAAGAGCCTACCCTTGCCTAGTCAGGTGGAGCTGGGAGTGGTGCACACGCACCTGTTGCCTTATGAGCATGGACTGTTCCTTCGTGGTAACAGGAGGGAAGCCAGAGTTCCTGGGCCAGGATGCAGGCAGGTAGAGTTGTGTTAAGAGCTCGTGGCAAGTCAAGAGATTGCTTCTGTCGTCTCAGTGAAATAGGAAACACAGTAATCAGCAGAGAGTAAGTAGGGAGGAGGAGTTTTTGGAATTTTGAGGAGAGAGAAGAAAGTGTGAGATAGTTGTCTGGAAGTATATCTATTAATTTCTCTGGATGAAGTATGTTTATCTGCGTGTGGAGTGGCAGGCAGTGAGGGCATGGGACATCTGTAGATTGCCTTTTCTGAGAATGAGGTGTCAGTAGAGTGTGGTCACCCACAAGTCCCCCGCTCCAATCCAGAAAGCTGCTGGGTTGGGACAGGCCTTCATTCACAGTGCAGTGAATGGTTACGTAAATTGAAAGGTTGAAAGCAGAGCTGGGAGATTTAGGGCCCTGGCTCTGGGATTTGGTGCAGCTTCAGTGCAGACATTTATCAGTCCAGACTGCGGAACTGGTATTAACCAATGTTATGGACTGAATGTTTCTGTCCCTCCAAAATTCATATGTTGAAGCGCAACCCCCCATTGTGATGGTATTTGGAGGTGGAGCCTTTGAGAGAGAATTAGGTTTAGATGTGGCCATGGGATGATGCCCCCATGATATCAGTGCCCTTATAAGGAAGAAGAGACACCAGAGCTCGCTCTCTCTGCTCACACAAAGAGCACACAGCTAGATGGTGGCCATCTCTAAGCCAGGAAGAGGACCCTGAACAAAAACTGAATCTGCTGGCACCTTGATCTTGGACTTCCCAGCCTCCAGAACTGTGAGAAATTAATGTCTGTTGTTTAAGCCCCCCAGTCTATGGTGTTTTATTATAGCTGAGACAACTGGCAAGCGTTTACTCATTCTTTATCATTTCCACATTCATTGTTTACAGGAGATATTTCCTAGGGGAGGAAGGGCGAGTCACTTACGTCCTTCAGTCCGTCTGTAACTTTGGAGATACTGAGGGGACAAAACTGACCCATAAAGCCTATTATGTATATGGTTACGTTTGAGGAAAATGTCGCCATCTTAATACAGCACTATTGAATCTTTTAGTTCATTATCCTGTGAGCTGCTGAGGTAGTAAATTCTTGTTAAATTGGATGGTGTTCCATTCCAAACTCCCTTCTGTCCTAAGAAATTTTGTACCACATGCTGAAGATTCTTAAGCTCCCACATGGATTTCTCTTGAGCTTTGGGTGGTTTGGTGCATTAGATATTTTTATTTAATTTATGCTTTTAATTTTTTTTTTCTTCTTTTTTTGTGAGGGAGATCAGCCCTCAGCTAACATCCGTGCTAATCCTCCTCTTTTTGCTGAGGAAGACCGGCCCTGAGCTAACATCTATTGCCAATCCTCCTCCTTTTTTCTCCCCAAAGCCCCAGTAGATAGTTGTATGTCATAGTTGCACATCCTTCTAGTTGCTGTATGTGGGACGCGGCCTCAGCATGGCTGGAGAAGCAGTGCGTCGGTGCGCGCCCAGGATCCCAACCCTGGGCCGCCAGTAGCGGAGCGCGCACACCTAACCGCTAAGCCACTGGGCCGGCCCTATGCTTTTAATTTTAAGAAACACATGCAGATATGCCTGCAGCCAGCCAGCCAGTTTTCTAAATCTGCATATAAATAAGAGAGAAGAGAAAATAGAAAAAACAGCAAGCAGCAGGTTTTGTTCTTTCCCAGTTTTTTCTCTTTATACTTGCACATTGTATGCTCATTAAGTGTTTTAGATTCAGGTTTCTCACTTTAAAAATAAGGAATTCATTAGGAAGACAATCAATTAAGCAAATCAAAAATGTAAGGGATGCATTTTTGTAAAATCCCACGAGTGTAACTTTTTTGATACATTAAAAAATAATCCTATGCCTCTGATAATTATCTCGAATAAAATCCTTTTTCCCCTAAAATTATTAAATGTTTAATTAAATGTCTGCAAGATATAATTTGATGGCTTGACTCAAATCAAAGGTTTATATACTATAAATATAATAAAGTTTTAATAGCATCAAAGTAATCATTCCTTCAGTTAATTTTAACTTTTTATTATAGAAATTTTAACACATGCACAAAAGAAGAAAGAATAGTGTAGTGAATTTCCATGTATCCATCGTACAGCTTCAACAATGATACACCTTCTGCCATCTCCTTATGATGATAATTCTTAAACTGAAAGTTACAAAAATTATTACAAACTTTTTTTTAGACAAAACATTAATGTGGGTATAAGAGAAGATGCTTAATATGCTTTAGCGGGGGAACCTCCAAATTAGAGACCTAGGGCCTGCAAAGGTTTTAAAATGGCCCTGACCTTAGTTCTGATGGCCTCAAGTTCCCAGGGCTCACTGATGCTTCTTGTTTGGACCCTTCCTTGCGTGTTATGCTCTGGTGATAGGTAACAGCTCAGAATTCTCTGCACATTCTGTCCCAGGGCCCTCCACGCTCTCTTTTTCCCTGCTTTTGACTCTTGCTCTTTCTTTGAAGTCCAGCGCAGGTGCTCTCTCCTCTGAGGTTTCCTCTCATCCCCCGCCCCTTGCCTGGCACAGGTGTACCCACCTGGAGCTCCCGTAAGAGCCCAGCCTCTCTCCCTGTCTCTGCCCTGGAGTAAAATCTAATCCAGTCACCCTGGCCTGCAGGGCTCTCTATCATCTGGATCTTGGATGTCTACCCCTCTGACTTCATCCCCTCTGCCTGCTCCTCTCACTCAGTACGCTCCAGTGACATCGATACGCTCTCTCTCTGTGTGGCAAGCTCATTCCTGCCTACAGGCGTTTGCACTTGCTGTCCCCTCTATCTGGAATATTCTGCCCCACATCTTTGATTGTCTGGCTGGTGCTCCCCAGAATCCCCCCAAGAACCTCTCCCTAATCACAACATTGCCTTTCTTCCCAAGAAATAAACATTATATCATTTTTATGGTAATCATTTTCTTACTGTTACTTTCAGTCTTACCAAGACTGGTAAGTCTTGGTTACACGTATTCCAAGACAACATAGTTTAGTTCTGCCTATTTTTGAACTTAATGTAAGTAGAATCCTACTGTTTGTTTTCTTTTGTGCCTTGCCTCTTTGCTCAGAAGTGTGCTTCTAAGGTCTAGCCATGCTGATTTCTGTATGTGTTATTGGCAGGAGTTCATTTATTTTCACTGCTGTATGCTATTTCATTGTATAGACATACTACAATACTGTATCGCTTCTACTATTGTTGGATGCTTGGGTTGTTTCCAGTTTTGGACTGTTATAAGAAGTAATGCTATGAATATTCTTGTATACATATCTGGGCACCCTGTTGTGAGTTTCTCTACTGTGTAAGTAGGTGGAGAATTTGGGCATAGACAGGGAAACCATAAATTAATGTTTCAACTAGGACATTTTTGTGTGGGATAAATGCTAAACTTGACAGGACGCCAGGAAATAGATGTAAACTGGGATTATCCCAGGTGAACTGAGAGATGTGGAGCTATATTAAAAGTGTATTCGTATCTTCAAACTTACAGATAATATTAATCTGTTTCCTAAAGGGATTGTACAAATACACACCCCTAGTAGAAGTGTACAAGAACCTCTGTTGCTTCACATTCTCACCAACACTTAGTATTTTCAAATTTCATATTGTTTACCAATCTTGTAGTTTTAATTAGCATTTCTCTCATTGATAATAAGACCGACTTGTGAAGATCTGTTTAAATCTTTTCTAATAAATATATTTGAAGCTATAAACTTCTTTTTTAGCTTGGTTTTAGCTACATCTCACAATTTTAATATTTGTTTTTTATTACTATGTTATATAAAATATTTTCTATTTTCTAGCATGGTTTTTCTTTGACAACACTTATTTGGAAATCGAAAACACATTTCTAAATATGTGGGGATTTTTCAAGATATTTTTAAATGATTTCTAGCTCATAGTAAAAGATCCTCCTCCATATGGTTTTTCTCCTTAGAAATTTGTTGAGATTGCTTTAAAGTCCAGTATATGGCCAATATTTATAAAGGTTCTGTGTATGCTTTTAAAAAAATGTGAATTCTTCACCATTTGGTGAAGATTTTTATCATGATCCTCAAATCTCTTGTATTCTTACTGATTTTTTTTTTTGGTCTGCTTATTCTGTCAATTACTGAGGAAAATGTTTAAAATCTTCCACTATGATTATGAATTCTCCTATTTTTTTCTTGTAGTTCTGTTAATTATTGCATTATAAATATTTTAGGCTATATTATTAGACATATGCACATTTTAAATTATAATATCTTCCTGGTAAATTGAGTGTTTTATTAGTATGAAGTGATTCTCATTATATCTAATAATGCTCTGTACCTTAAAGTCAATTTTGTCTCATATTAATGTAGCTATACCAGTTTTCTTTTAATGGTTATTTGCATAGTATATATTTTTCCAAATTTTTATTTAACCCTTTTGTGCTCTTGTGTTTTAGATGTGTTTCCTGTAGATAACATATGGTAGGATTTTGTTTTAATTCAGTTTGAAAATCCTTGTTCTCTTTGTTTCCATTGGAGCTTAGCTCATATATACCTAATGTCAGCACTTTTAAATCTCTGTCTTAGTTTGTGCTTTCTATTGTTTTGTCTATTTTTAGGTTTCTTTTTCTCTTTCTTGACTTCTGGATTTATTATTATTTTTATGATTCCATTTTCTCCCCTGGTTTTGAAATTGTAGGCTCAATTTTTAATTATTTGGTGGTGACCCTAGAAATTACAATGGGTATACCTAACTTATCAAAATTGAATGTTGATCAGACTTTTACCCTCCTCCCAGAAAATATGAGATGTTTAGAATACTTTATCTCCTCGTACCCACTCCTGTCTTATGTTATTTTTGTCATGCCTTTTATTCTGTGTTTTTTAATCTGAAAGACATTGTTAACCTTACAGAACATATGGTTAATGTTCTTTTAGGTTTGCGCACATATTTACCTTTTTTTTTTTGTTCTTTATTCTTTTTTTTTTTTTGTGAGGAAGATCAGCCCTGAGCTAACATCCATGCTAATCCTCCTCTTTTTGCTGAGGAAGACCGGCTCTGAGCTAACATCTATTGCCAATCCTCCTTCTTTTTTTTTTCCGCAAAGCCCCAGTAGATAATTGTATGTCATAGCTGCACATCCTTCTTGTTGCTATATGTGGGGCGTGGCCTCAGCGTGGCGGGAGAAGCGGTGCGTCGGTGGGCGCCCAGGATCCGAACCCGGGCCACCAGTAGCGGAGCGCGTGCACTTAACCGCCATGGCGGGCCCCTGTTCTTTATTCTTTTTCGTATTTAGACTTTCCATCTGGAATCACTTAATTCTTATCTGAAGATCCTTGAGGCTTGCTAGAGATGAAGTCTCTTAGTTTTTGTTTTCTGAAAATGAATGTATTTATCCCTCATTCTTGAAAATTTTTTCTCTATGTAGAGAAGACTAGGTAGGCAGTTATTTTCTTTCAGCACATTGATGATATCATTCCACTGTCTTCTTGCTTACATTGGTGCTATAGAGAAGTTGATGGTAAGTCTATCATTCCTTTGAAGATAATGCCTTTGTCTCCTGTCCTTCAAGATTTTTTTCTTAGTCTTTTCTGTGTTTTTCTGTATTTTCAGTATGCTAAGTATAGTTTTTTTATTTGTTAAAAATTATTCTCAAAAAATTATTCAATCTCAAGATTCTCTGGGCTTCTTAAATCTATGGATTGTTATCTTTTATCAGTTCTGGAAAACTCTCAGTCATTACCACTTCAAATATTGCCTCTTTCCTGTCCTATTTCCTTCTTCTGTAAATACAATTAAATGTGTTTTAGATCATCTCACTCTATCTTCAATGCATCTTAACTTCCCTTCCATATTTTCCACTTTTTTGTTTCTCTGGCTGTACGCTAGATATCATCTGACCTATCTTCCAAATCACGAATTCTCCTATTAACCCTCTCTAATTTATTATTTCCTTCTCCTCCTACTTTTTAATTTGGTTCTCTTTTTTATTTGTAGAAGTTCTATGTGGTCTTTTAAAAACCTGCTTGGTCACTTTTTATAGTTTCCTATTCTCTGCAGATACATTTTACCTGGTCTTTCATTTCTTTACATAGGGTAAACACAGATGTTCTATAATCTGTATTTGACAGTTCCAATATTTGTGGGTCTGTTACTCATTCTGATTCATGGTATCTTTTTTTCCGTGTGTGCTTTAATTTTGTGTTCCTCTTTGTTCTTGAAAAATATTGGGGTGATTCTTGAGGCCTAGGAAGAAGAGGCCTTTCTCCAGAGAGTTTGTACTCATGCTTCTGTCAAACATTTTCAGATACTGCCAGTCTGGGGTCACCTTAAACCAAGTCCATGGTCTAAGATTACCAGGACCACCAAGGCATGGTGAACTTAGATTCTAGTCATGGTTACGGGTCTTTGACCACAGCTTCTCATGAAATTGTTTTTCCTTTCCTTCTTTCTTCTATTCTTCTTAGTGCTAAGGCAACCAGCCTTGCAGTTTCCTAGAGTTAGAAGTAGGAAAAGGGTTTCTGTGCGGTTCACACTTATCCTATGGATGTAATCCTTTGGGGTCCCAGCTTAACCTTAGCAATGGTCCCCTCTAATATCCCCCACTTTGGGCCTTGATTCTTTCCCCTTTCCTCCAGGAGGCTGCCAAAATAGAAATCCAGGATTACTGGCTGTGGCAAATACCCTTGGGATGAAAAGAACTATGGTGCTCTACTTAGGTCTTTGAGTTCCCAGTTTCTCTTAGATTTTTTTGTCCTGATAGCTTTTTACTATATTGTCACCTCTGCTGTTTTTGGGGATTTTTTTTTTTAATTGAGAAGCTTAGTTGTTTTTTATAGATCAGGGTAGCAAGGGATTAGTCTGAATAGCCTAGCCTGCTATTTCTGGAAAAGGAAGTATTAAAAAGACCTTAAGTCTAATAAGTATCATCTGCTGAAAAAAAAATTATGTGTGCTATGCATAAAAGAATTTGAATATGTTAAATAAAGGATTTGGAAAACTAGAATTTTCATACGCTTTTATGTGATATGTCATTTTATTACTGATATGGAGTTAAACAAGGTCAGTTCAATATGACTCCCAATTTAACTGCAGCAATTTTCTAAAACTGCAGACAAGAAAATTCCTGATGATCCAGTGAAATAGCCATCTTTGCTAAGCACCCACAGTGTACGATTATGGTATTAGAGAGGTCTTGAGGGACATGGCCTTTCAAAGACATGGAAGATACAGATTTGCCTACATTGTTGTCTGGTGTATATTAGGCAATACCTGACAAAGAGATTTTTGGCTAGTAAGCACCAGACAACAATGTAGGCAAGGCTTGCTCTTACAAAGTTATGCACAGACAAATGTAAATTTAATCGAATTTAGCTGGTTTGGGGAAGGCTGGTTATATGCAGGACAGATTGATCAATTTGGTAATATTAAGCAGAAAATCTCTCTTAGAGGATGGAAATCTTGAGTAAAATTTTGAACCTTAGAAATATATGTTAGTGACAGTGTGACATGTGAATTGGTAGAGAAGAGGAGGGAAGTAGAGACAGGTACAAACAAGTAGTGGATGGGGACTGACAAGCGTGTTCTTGTGACAAGGATTGAGACTCCACCAGGAAAGTGTTGGAAAATGAACCAGCTAAGAAAGGTGTGAGAGAAGAAAACACTTGAGTTCTGACATTCAAGAAACAGCCCCAGCCCTATTTGGATGGGGGCAAAGGCCAACACGAGCTGGTTTCGCAGCCAGCCACAGAGTCTGTTCAGCCTTCTTTGCTTCTTTTCCACTTGCTTTCTCTTTTGACTTTGGGGAAAGGGCTGTAGTTTAACTAGATACAGTGAACCGAGACCTCTTGGGTGGCCTTTCTGGGTCTTAAACCAAGCGAGTCATTAGGCCTTCAGAGAATAGGTCAAAAATACCAACCCTTGATATTGTCAGGGTTGTTTGAACTTTGGGAAGAGGATGATGAACATGAAGCAGGACTTTCAGAGGGCTAGTTAGTTGAAAGGCTACAAGATCAATTTATTTATGTAATTTTATTTGCCCTCCCACTCTGATGTATCATTATTTCTCATCCATGGGTATGGAATGCATTCTATCATTCAATAAAATGAACCCTGACTCTGTGCGGGGGGCTTGTCTTTGGTAATTATTTTAACAATATTTTGCCATCATGATAGCATAAGCATTTATTGAATACCTATTATGCAGAATCTCTACCTACGTCATCTTATTTAATCCTCACAACACTTCCATTGGATAGATGTGTATATATGTTATGTATATGTATAGTGAGAACCAGAATCCATGTGTGACTGACCCTAATACCCATGCTTCTTCCACCATACAACCACTGAGATCGTAACTTTAGAAGTCAATTTTAATGGAGTCGAATTCCTAAGTAGTTTCTATCAGAGCTGGCTTTAGAGTTGACTCTCTCTAAAGATGTGGGTATTGCTCATTCTTCTTTTATTGCTGAGTCGCAGACATAATGGGTACTCCCAGGAGCTGCAATGAGATTGTATCTTTAAAAGAAGAATGTTTTTGAAGTCTCTGAACTCCCATGTTTTTGGTGTTTGTGTGACACCTATCTGTAGAAAATACCAGACCCTTTGCAATTGGTTTTTCAGAAACATGTACACAGAAAAACTTCACAGTGGAGTCTGTGTGTGGCACGTGTCACAGAGACAGACAGATGTAGTGATACCATGTTAACATATGTATGACCAAATTGTAGGAGCACACGCATGAAGCTTCTGTGGGTTTCACCAAGACTAAATTTGGCCCCATTTCCTAATTTCTTTTTACACAATTTCTGCAGTTCACTGGGACCTCTCCCCTAATATAGGGTCCTCTGTGCTCTGCATTTTATCCCAACAACTGTCAAAATAGACAGTGGTGTGATACCAATCACTTGAAGTTGGATAACACTATTTGAATTAAAATCTGTTTGTATACTTCAAGGCGTTATTTCCTTGAAGTTGGGAGGTGCTAATTAGCAGTTTGCTATGGAGAATTTGAGGCTAGGTCTTTCCTTTTTCTACCCTAGACATTAAAAAACAAAAACAGCTGCAAGTTTGTTTGTTTTTTGTTTTATGGCATAAAATAAAGTGGTTAAGAGCAAGTTTAGATCATTTTCCTATGATATGGTTACAGGAAGTAGAAAATAAGTAAGTAACTATCTCTAGATTAATGGCTGCATTAGTTGTCAGTCTTTGGAATGCTTTAAATGAAACTGACAGAGTTACCAGGATTTCAATTCCTGTCTTAAGAATTTGACAAAAACAAAGGTCAAATCTCTCTCTGCTGTGCTACAAGAAGTGGTTGCTTCTTCTAGTTGAAATGGTGGTGAGCATGCAAGTGGTCTGTGTTCTTTGACCATTTCAGGAAATACATGACTCACTGCTTCTCTGGGGCCCAGCCATTAATAACAGTGGATATACGTGCTCACAGGATGCTGAGCGAACACCGCCTGCCTGAGTCTGGGTGGTGAGGTTAAGACTACATTCTTGGTTACTCTGTTTATTATGGTGTTATTTCATTCATTCAATAAATATTCACCAAGCACCTCCTGTGTGCTGGGCAATAGGTGCAGGCTAGACAGTTATGGACAAGACCTGGTGTCAGCCCGCATGCATCGCGTGTTCTACATTCTTCCCCTATCACTGTCTCTCCACTGAAAACTATGATCTAATGGTTACATGCTCGGGCTCTGAAGTCAGACAGACCTGGATTCAAGTCCTCTACTTACAATAGATGCATGACATTAGCCAAGCCACTTTTGCCCCAGTAGACTCCGTTTCTCCATCTGTAACATGGGCGTTTCTCCGTCTGTAACATGGGCGTATGGCAGATCCTGCAGGTAAAGGGCTTTTCACAGTGCCTTTGGCAGAGGAAGCGCTCCATGGATAGGAACTATCTCTGCTGTTGTTTTCATTGTTATGGTTATATTCTGGCCTCAGGGTTTGAGGAAAAGGAAAATGTTTGAAATAAATTGGAAGAATGTGGCTGCTAGGTATGCCAGAGGGAAGAACCAGAGGCTCATAAAGATACAGTTCCAGCCCACCAGGGAAGAAGGTAAGGCTGATCCTTTGCAAATGTGTCTTCCTATATAACTTCTTTCCCCTTCCAGGCATTATTTTAATTTGATTTTTTTAGGTTCAAATGTTTGGGCAGTTAGAAAGGGAAACTCAGTGTGATTTGCCCTGAATCTTTCACCACGTTAAACACAGATGTGTCTGGGCCTGGGCACCCAAAGGGGGAGAAATAGAGGTGGCTCTTGGTAGAAAATACCTGTGTATTGGGCAATCCTCCTAAATATTTAGCCTAAAGGAAAAGTTGCAGAAAGGCGTTTAGATCTTTCAGTAAGTTATCATGAATGGCATTGCTTGATAGTGGCAGTTTAAGATAATAAAAAACAAACAAAAAAAAAAAAAGGGAAAAGAAAGCTTACCACATATCCTGCTGTCTTTTAGATATTCAAAGGTAAGACTTTGACTTAGAATTCAAGAAAATCAGGCCTAAAATAACATTCCTTTCCTTTGCCCATTATAAAACACTTTTAAAAAATATTTATATAAAATGTCCCTCATTTATTATTTGATGGAAGCCATTCTATTTCAGTGGAAATTGGATGATTAGGATAATTGCAAATCAAATTTTGCCTAAATATATAAATGAGATATCCAGGTACTGTTTTTCCTCCTTTGCTTATTGTCCCTCAAAGAAGTTTAAAAGGTTGTTTGGCCTTCAAAAATAGCAAAAACCATGTTTATTGGAAATGTTTAACTGTGGAGCTACCTAACAGTAGACACATAGAAAAAATGATTATTTAGGGACTGTTCCATTTTTTTCATTTTATTTTCCTTATGTTCTTGCTCATTATCATTGGTCTTGGAGTTGTGAAATCTAGGTTTGAATTCTGGCTATCCTCCTAATTAGTACATGTCTCTGAGGAAATCACGTAATTTTCTGAGTGTACTTCCTGACTTAGAAAATGGGAATAATGTTATGTATTTCATAGGTCAGTTGTGAGCTTTAAATAATATAATGTGTCAAATTTCTTGGCACGTTCTTTGTACACTACTGGTACTTAATAAATGTTAGTTGAATCTGAATCAATGTCTTTGAATTCTGCTTTCTCCATACTGGGATGCATATTACACTTCAAGATACCCCTCTCTGGGGATCTCATGATGATGTTGTGTTAAAAACTACCAAGGAGGGGCCGGCCCGGTGGCGCAAGCGGTTAGGTGCGCGCGCTCCGCTGCGGCGGCCCGGGGTTCGCTGGTTCGGATCCCGGGCGCGCACCGACGCACTGCTTGGTAAGCCATGCTGTGGCGGCGTCCCATATAAAGTGGAGGAAGATGGGCACAGATGTTAGCCCAGGGCCGTCTTCCTCAGCAAAAAAAGAGGAGGATTGGCGGATGTTAGCACAGGGCTGATCTCCTCACAAAAAAAAAAAAAAAAAAAAAAAAAAAAAAAAATTACCAAGGAGGGGCTGGCTGGATGGCATAGCGGTTAAGTTCGTGCGCTCTGCTTTGGCGGCCTGGGGTTCGCCAGTTCAGATCCTGGACGCAGACCTACGTACCGCTCATCAAGCCATGCTGTGGTGGCGTCCCACATAGAGCAGCTAGAAGGACAACTATGACATACAACTATCTACTGGGGCTTTGGGGAGAAAAAAGGAAAAAAAAGGAGGAAAATTGGCAACAGATGTTAGCTCAGGGCCAATCTTCCTCCAAAAAAAAAAAAACTACCAAGGAGATCATATTCTATGGTAGCTACACTGTGTCATATGGTATGGTAGAACACTGTGTAATATGACAATATTATTTTGGTGGTGGCTGAGATACACCAGTTTAGGAGATAGAGATGGAGCTGAAAATAAGAGCAGAACAGTGCTGCTCCTTGCCCAGGGCCTATACATCATGAGAGTTTTCTTGGCCTCTGCCTTGATCCTGAGTGATGATTGTGTCAAATAGTTTTTCTTCTCTTTCCTTTTGGCCAGAAGTAGTAGCTAAGTGTCAGCTCCTGGCTGTGGAAAACCTTCTTTGCCTTACTGGAAGGGGTGCAGTTTGAGCAAAGAAGCTTCAGTGAAGCCATTTCATGTCTATAAATGCATTTGATGTTTATCAAGGCATTTGATGCAAAGTTAGTGTGATTAATATAAAATTGTTGAAAACCTGAATTGTGGGTAGGTGAGGGTTTTCATGTTAGCCTATTTTTTTTTAAAAAATCTCGTTTTTAAAATGCAAAAGTAGAATATAATGATAGTATTGCATTATTATTACTGCTAAAATTTATAGAGCATTTACTTTGGGCAAGGTACTGCTCTAAGAGCTTTATTTATTTAAAAATTTTTTTAATTGTGGTAAAATGCACATAACATAAAATTTACCATCTTAACCATTTTTAAGTGTACAGTTAAGTGGCATTAAGTACATTCACATTGTTGTACACCCATCACTGCCATCCATTTCTAGATCTCTTTTTATCTTGCAAAACTGAAACTCTATACTTGTTAAACACTAACTCCCCATTCCCTCTTCCCCCAGTCCATGACAACTATCACTTTATTGTCTGTCTCTATGAATTTCACTACTCTAGGTACCTCATATAAGTAGAATCATACAGTATTTGACCTTTTATGCCTGGCTTATTTCACTTAGCATAATGTCCTTGAGGTTCATCCATGTTGTAGCATGTGTCAGAGTTCCCCTCCTTTGTTAAGGTTGAATAATATTCCATTTTTTGTATATACCACATTTTGTTTACCCATTCATTCTTCGATGGACACTTCAGTTGCTTCCACTTCTTGGCTATTGTAAATAATACTGTTTTGAGCATGGCTGTACAAGTATCTGTTCGAGACCCTGCTTTCAGTTCTTTTGGGTATATAGCCAGAAGTGGAATTGTTGAATCATGGGGTAATTCTGTTTTTAATTTTTTGAAGAACCCACCAGACTGTTTTCCATAGAGGCTGTACCATTTTGTATTCCACCAGCAGTGAACAATCCATATCCTCACCAATACTTATTTTCTCTTTCTTTCTCTTTCTTTCTTTTTTGATACGAGACATCCTAATAGATGTGAGGTTAAGGAATTTATTTTAAATGTACTAACTCATTTAACCTGTTAACATCCTAGAGGGAGATCATATCATTATCTCAATTTGAAAGAAGAGGAAAGAGAGGAACAGAGGTGTTGGCTAGTAAGTAGTAGAGCTGAGATTTGAGCCCATGCAGCGTGGTTTTGGGGCCTGAGCTCCTACTATCCTGCTTCACAGCCTCTCTCATTATACAGTCAGTGCGGCAAATTAAAATGACTGAGAAGTACTTGTGATAACCACTGAACTTTTGGCCTAGCTCCAATACCATGCATGCCTTAGAATTACTCTCTGAGAAGTTTGGTGTGTTTCCTTCCAAGCATGGGTGTATTTCTATGTTTTTATATATATAATTTTTAAAAGGGCTCATGCTTTGCACTTTTTTCTGGTACTTCTTCTGCCTCACTTATTGATTTATTAAAGACATCTTTCTAGGTCACTACATATAAATGTACCTCATTTCTGACTAATGACTGCATTTGGCAGAAACTCAATTTGTTAATCATTGCTTTATTGGTATAACCATTAGAAAGAGGGCTTCAAGGAACATTCTTATGTACATATTTCATGTTAGTTTTTGTGCAGAATAAGTTCCTAAAATGGAATATCTGGGTTAAAGAGTATATTTGTTTTACGTTTGATCATAGAGTTAAAAGCTGACTCACATAGACCGTGAGTTGAATGCAGACCTAGCCAGGTGAAAGACCTTGACTGCGTCAAACTTGTTAAACAAGTACGGTCCCTGGGAGAAGACTCCAGAACTGAGCAGATGACTGGAACCCAGCCTGAGAGAGTTTCAGCTGAGCAAGGCCAGCTTCAGGGAGTCCAACAAATCAGCTGAATATTTGACCCAGTACCTCTGTCCAAATTACCCAGAGCTTTCATGCTGTGCAGTTTCTTTCACCTGGGCAACCAGAAGAGGTCATAGTCATGGTTAAAAGAAATAGAAGAATTGGGGCCGGCTCCGTGGCGTAGTGGTTAAGTGCGCGCGCTCTGCGCCTGGCAGCCCGGGTTCAGATCCCATGCGCACACCAATGCACCGCTTGTCAGGCCATGCTGTGGCGGCGTCCCATATAAAGTGAGGGAAGATGGGCACAGATGTTAGCCCAGGGCCACTCTTCCTCAGCAAAAAGAGGAGAATTGGCATGGATGTTAGCTCAGGGCTGATCTTCCTCACACAAACAAACAAAAGAAATAGAAGAATGAAACCTATTTTTTTGTTGGAAGGATATGGCTTAATTTGATCTTTCAGCCATTTCTAACTTAAGTTCAGTTAACTAATTTAAATAGGCTATCATATAAGTCATGTTATCAGAGAAAAATTACTACTAAATAAAAATGATATTTAAATTAAACTCAAACATGTATATACATATGTATATATATGTATGTATGCAGGTACATATCTTAATGCAAGCCTCTTGGAGGTGAAGTTTTAAAGTAAAATTGATTGCTTTTTTTTACCCACATTATGTAAGAATATGTAAAAATTATAGAATTTTGGAGAGTAAAAATGAGGGGAATATTTTAGTATAACTAAAGCATTTTTCAATATATAATTTTATGTTTTTTATGTAGTTGTGGGATCATATTGCATATACAATTTTATCTCGCACTCTTTTAAAGCACTAGACTTGAAAGTGTACTGTTAGTGAATGGCCAACACTGGGCTAAGCATCCTATATTCATTAACTTGTTTAATCTTTACAATGCTCATCTGTGGTAGGCTCTGTTTTCATTCTCATTTTACAGTCAAGGAAATTGACACTTAGAGAATCTGAGTAACTTTCCCAAAGTCCATAACCAGGAAAGTCTATTACGAAGAACAAATCGAAATAACTTGCCCGTGTTCTTCACCTATTGAGGGACAGGTGGGATTTGCATGGCGCTGCCTCTCATAGCATTAATATCCCATGTCAATGCCCTTTCTTTCTAAATGTTTGCTTAAATAGCTATATAAATTGCATCTAGTGGATTTCCCAAGGTTTATTTTATTATTCCCCTATTATCTAGGGCCATTCTTAATATATTTTTTATTATTATAAATGTCTTAGAGTCATTTATAATGGCTCAGGTGTCAGGTTCATGTCTGTGAATGATGAACATTTCTGCATATATACTTTTTTCCCCTGTATTTTGGAGTATCCTTGGAATAGAGTCCAAGTAATTGCTTGGTCAAAATAACCAAACTTCTACAGAAATAAAGATGATTTTTAAGTTATTCATAGACTTTTATGTTATATTGTTTGTGCTATTTCCCATTGTCTCTAGAAGACAGCAGAACACAAACAACTTCACTATCCACAGCAGGAAATTTCACATTGTCCCTGGAGGAAAAATAATTTCTTCACTAGCAGCTACAAAAAATGACTGACGGCATGAGAGTTTTGTTGCTCAAGTTGAGATTACTGGCATTTAAATGAAATCACACTTCTAAATGACTTGGTTAATAGCGTTACCTAGTATATGTGTGGCTTATCCTTGAAATACTCTGTGACTAATGCTTATGCAACCACTAGTCTTAATGTTATCTTAAAATCAACATTATTTATTCACCAAAAACCTTCACTGAGGAAAATTTATTATTTTTCGTAGTAGACCATCTTTTTTCATAGACACTTAAATTGTGTCAATTTAACTACTGGCTGTTGCAGTGCCCCTAGCAAAAGATTTTATTTCCCCCTTAATAATGCTTCTTGGTTTACTTTTATTGTTATAAAGATTCATAAAGATTCCAGAGAAAAGTGTTAAAGTATGAAATATTTGAATTCTGAGAAGTATAATTCAAAAGGAACGGTAACCTAGGTTTTCCCAACCCTCCCTAGGTTTTAGGTAAGGGGACCAGGGAGGGAGAAAGACACACACTTGCTAAAGGAAGAGAGTGGTCCTGCCCACGGACGCCCCAGGCTGGGATGCAGACTGACATCAGAATAGGAGGACCAGGGTCGAGGCATCCATTTAAGAGTAAGGCCACCCAACTCTCCACCTTGTGTTGGCACTTGTCAACTGGGTTTCACATCAAATATAAGTGAAGACGGTTCTGAGGAAACTGGATTTAGGAGCAGGGAGATGAGATGAGAATAAAAGAAATGCTCCAAATGAGAGGGATGTGTGTCATGCCAGGCATTGTGCTAGGACTTTATTTACAAAAGGCCATAGGGCTTCAATGAGGTGAGAGAGCCGTGTTTTTAGGGATACGGTGGCTTAATGGGGAGGTGATGTTTCAGGTAGGCCAGGGAAAATAGATTGAAGTTTGACAGGCAAAAAAATTGAGAATAGGTAGAAAGAGCATTCTAGCCAGGGAAAAGAGCATGAGCCAAGGCACAGCCCAGGAAAGCCCTGGAGAGCCTGAACCTCCCATTGGCTGGCGCTCAGGCTATGGAAGGGAGGTGAGGCTAGAGAGACAGGTGGGGCCTCTCGGGCAGAGTCCTGAAAGCCAACAGCAAAGTCAAGCGGTTGGCGGGGCTTGGGGGTGGGCTGGGGGGGTGGGCAATGGCAGTCGTTGAAAGTTCTGGGCAGGAAAGGGAGTTGACGGGAGTGACACATGAACCTGACGGTAGTGTGCAGTGTGGATTGAAGGCAGGCTTTCAATGTGGTCCCCTGGAGAGTTACTGAGGGACTGGAAGGCTGGGGGCAGTGTAGGGGAGAGTTCAGGGACGGTGGAAGTTCAGCTCCATGACCAGTATCTACTGGGATGCAGAGCCCGGCTTTTACCCCTCCCCAGTGTGGAGGAGGAGCAGAGGTTCCTGGACAGTTGTGCAGCTATGTAACAGAGGGAGAGCCTGGGACGCCATCAGCGTTAGGACAAAAATATTCACTCCTATAATAACAGCTTCACTAAAGTGACCCATTTTGAGTGTTATTACTTATATTAGTTCCTATCAAGGCTGTAACAAATTACCAAAAACTTAGTGGCTTAAAACAACATAAATTTATTACCTTATGGTTCTGGAGGTCCGAAGTCCAAAATGGTTTCACTGGGATAAAATCTGGATGTCTGCAGGGGTTCTTCTGGAGGCCGCTTGCATTCCTTGGCTCGTGGACCCTTCTTCCACCTTTAAAGCCAGCAGCATAGCATCTTCAAATCTCCCTCTGACTCAGATCCTCCTGTTTCAGTCTTCACATCCCCTTCTCTGACTTTTTTACTTCCGTTATAAGGACTCTTGAGATTACATTGGGTCCACCCAGATGATCTAGGATAATCTCCCCATCTCAAAATCCTTAACTTAATCACATCAGCAAAGCCTCTTTTGCCATGTAAAGTAATACTTTTTTTGTCCCCTTATTATGTACTTGAAAAGTTAAAAAAAAATGCATACTAATATGATATGTAAAATCAGTGTTTTAATTTCACTTAATTATTAGTAAAACTAAGTGAATTTCCTCCCTGAATTATTATTATTGTTATTTTTTTAAAAGATTTTATTTATTTATTTATTTTCCCCCCAAAGCCCCAGTAGATAGTTGTATGTCATAGCTGCACATCCCTCCAGTCGCTGCATGTGGGACGCGGCGTCAGCATGGCCAGAGAAGCGGTGCGTTGATGTGCGCCCGGGATCCGAACCCTGGGCCGCCAGCAGCGGAGCACGCGCACTCAACTGCTAAGCCACGGGGCCGGCCTGTCCCTGAATTATTTATGTCCTTTGTTTTTTTTATTGGGAAGATAGTCTTTGTCATTTTACATATAGAAGATATTGGCCCATTCTCTGTCACTTGTTATAAGCCTTTTAGCTGTAAAGAGTTTATTACAATCAGAATTTTTTTTTCCTTTTTTTGTGTCACAAAACTTTGTAGTACATCTTAACTTTTTCTTTCTTTTTTTAAAAACAGCTTTATAGGGCCCGGCCCTGTAGCGTAGCAGTTAAGTGCACGCGCTCCGCTGCTGGTGGCCCGGGTTTGGATCCCAGGCGTGTACCGATGCACCGCTTGTCAAGCCATGCTGTGGTGGTGTCCCATATAAAAGTGGAGGAAGATAGGCACAGATGTTAGCCCAGGGCCAGTCTTCCTCCGCAAAAAGAGGAGGATTGGTATGGATGTTAGCTCAGGGCTGATCTTCCTCACAAAAAAAAAAAAAAAGAAAAGGAAAGAAAACAGCTTTGTATAATGAACATAGGTAATGATCACACCATAGTATAATGATCACACCATAAAATTTACTTGTTTTAAGCATACAGTTCAATGATTTTTAGTAAATATACAGAATTGTGCAACCATCACCATAATTCAGTTTTAGAACACTTCCATCAGCCCAAAAATGTCCCTCATGGCACCAAATTTTAGAAGGAAATTATCATGATTAATCTTTTCTGACCAAAAAGAATAAGTAATAAGGAACAAGATCTTCAGTAGTTATTTTGCAGAAAATGCAAACTGACTACTTCTTATTTGACCATCAGTAAAAGCTGGTCATAATTTTTTTCTTCCAGCTTTATTGAGATATAATTGACATATAATATTGTGTAAGTTTAAGGTGTACAGTGTAATGATTTGACATGTATATACATTGCAAAATGATTACCGCAGTAAGGTCAGTTAACACATCCATTACCTCACACAGTTACAGTTTTTTTGTTTTTCTTTTTTGTGGTGAGAACTTTTAAAATCTACTCTCTTAGCATCTTTCAAAATATATAGTACAGTATTGTTAACTGTAGTTACCATGCTGTACATTACACACCCAGAATTTATTCATCTTATAACTGGAAGTTTGTACCTTTTGACTATCTTCATCCATTTCTCCCATCCCCCAGCCCCTGCCCCTGGCAACCACCAATCTCTTCTCTATTTCTGAGTTCAGTTTTTTTAGATTCCACATATAGGTAAGAGCATACAGTATTTCTCTTTGTCTGTCTGACTTATTTCGCTTAGCATAATGCCCTCGAAGTCCATCCATGTTGTCACAAATGGTAGGATTTCCTTCTTTTTTATGGCTAAATAACATTTCATTGTATATATATCTTTCACCTTTTGTTTATCCATTCAACCATTGATGGCCAGTTAGGTTGTTTCCATGTCTTGGCTATTGTAAATAATGCTGCAATGAACATGGGGGTGCAGATATCTTTTCGAGTTAGTGTTTTCGTTTTCTTCAGATAAATACCCAGAAGGGGAATTGCTGGATCATATGGTAGTTCTATTTTTAATTTCTTGAGGAATCCCTATACTCTTCCATATCTCTGTACCAATTTACATTCCCACCAACAGTACCCAAGGGTTTCCTTTTCTCCACATCCTCGCCAACACTTGTCTCTTGTCTTTTTGATGATAGCCATCCTAACAGGTATAGGTAATATCTCACTGGTTTTGACTTGTATTTCCCTGATGATTAGTATTGTTGAGCAAGTTTTCATGTACCTGTTGGCCATTTGTACATCTTCTTTGGGAAACTGTCTATTTGGGTCCTTTCCTCTTTTTTTAGATTGGATTATTTGGTGTTTTGGTATTCAGTTATATAAGTTACTTATATATTTTGGATATTAACCACTTATCAGATATGTGGTTTCCAAATGTTTTCTCCATTTCCATAAGAATGACCCCGTTTCATTTTGTTGTTGCTTTCCTTTGCTGCGCAGAAGCTTTTTAGTTTGATTTAGCCCCACTTGTTTATTTTTGCCTTTGTTGTTTATGCTTTGGGTGTCATATCCATGAAATCATTGCCAAGACCAATGTCAAGGAGCTTTTCCATATGTTGTCTTCTAGGAGTTTCATAGTTTCAGGTCTTACGTTTAAGTCTTTAATCCATTTCGAGTTAATTTTTGTGAGTGGTATAAGATAGGGGTCCAGTTTTATTCTTTTGTGTGTGAATATCCAGTTTTCCCAAATCCATTTATTGAAAAGATTATCTTTTCTCCGTTGAATATTCTTGGCTCTCTTGTCAAATATTGGTTGACTTAACTATATTATTATAGTTCCCTTTCAGAATCTGATAAAAAATTTTCCCTAGAAAAATTTATATTTATATGTTTCCTAATTTTGCATAAAATTTCCAGTGGCTTCTAGGATCCTAAACTAAGTAAGATTCAAAGGTCTCGGTTCCCTTTCAGAATCTGATGAAAAATTTCCCCTAGAAAAATTTGTATTTATACATATTTCCTAATTTTGCATAAAATTTCCAATGGTTCCTAGGATCCTAAACTAAGTAAGATTCCTTTGTCTTAGTACAGAAATTGCCTTGTAAACTTGAACCAGCCCTAAGTATTATCATAAATACTTTGTAACTCTGCTTTGTGTGTCAACAAGCACCAAGAATGGTGTTGCCAGGTTGCTTTTAGTTGTGCTTTCAAATATACCAACTATCTGATATTTTTGTTTTGTTTTAACTCAAACTCATTTTCGATGCTTTGACTTTGGGCTTATGTTAATATTCATGATTACTTATTCTATATACAGATAACTTCCTGAATATTTTCCTCTTAATAAAGAAAAAAATATGCTTTGTGAAAATACTGTTTTATTTACAAGAGTTATTTCTAAAGCAGTGGTTATAAAATTTCCTGAATTCCTTACTGTTAGTATCTTATGTAAATCACTTGGTATTTGCTTGCTTCATTTAGTGACTCATTCATAATAGGAATACTTATTATATAGCAATACAAGATGAATGGTGAAGAGTCATTCATTCAAAAATATTTACTGCATGCCTGCTCTGCACCAGACATTGTTCTAGTCTCTGGGGATGCAGCAGAGGACAGAGCACAGGTCCTGCCCTGGTGGCACTCTGGAGTAGAAGAGAGACGGGTGTAAACCCAGGCTCTGGTACTCAGTTCCTATATGACCCCCAGCAAGGCATTTCCCATTGCTGATCCTTGGCTTCCTTGTGCATCAAATGAAGAAAACAATAAACACTTGCAATTAAATAGCTCGTATATATAAGTCATGCACTACAGGATATGGCTCAAAGTAAGCTTTCAGTAGTCTTTGGTTATTTCTATCATTACGACAAGCCCTGTGCCGTATCCTGGGCATATAGTGAAGTAACTCATATTTTAGTGGAGGAAGTTGAGATATTATATTCACATGTATCTATTTTCCTTACATTCTATTTATTATTTTCTATTTAATCCTTCCCTATCCAGCCTCTCCTTAATCCTCTCCTTACCTCTCTGTCCATTTCCACGTTCCTTACAGCCGTCTAGAATCTAGCTCCACGTGCTCTCTTCTCTCACACGGTTCCACCTTCTTATCTTCTAGGTGAACAGGTCCCTTACCCTTTGCTGCACATCCCTGCTTGTTTCTCTTTCTCTTTCTTAGCTCTGCTATTCTCCCTTCCTCCCCTATGTAAGTCCTACTTGTCCTTCAAGGCCCAACCCAAGTCCTGTTCTTACCATGAGCCCTCTCTGCTATTCTTGCTCACACAAATCTCTCCAAAGACATTCTTCCCTGAACTCCTGTGATACTAATAATTAACTCTACCTGTTTTAGCCATTAGCTAAATATTTATTAGCTATTATATATTAGCTAAATATTTAGACTTATTCCCTACTTGTTTCATGTGTCTTAATTGTTTGTTTTCTCCCCAGCTAGACTGGGGAGATAAATGCAGGGTATGTTTAGTGAATATATGGTGGTTTGTTGATTGACTCAGAGTGGGCCTAAGGAATACATTTCCTTCCTTTGAGATTAAGAGAGTTGCCTAGTGCTGTAAGGATGTGGGGCTATAGCCTGCAGCTGACTCTGCAGTTCAGCGAGGCATCATTAATGAAGTGACCATTGCCCTCTTTTGCAGGTAAACCATCGGTGTTACAAAGAGCCCCCCAATGTGGCCCTCTTGGGCTGTCTGGTTGTTCCTTTCTGGTTGGCAGAGCGAGTCCCTGCCTTTCTAATAGTATCCTACTAAGTAAACATCTCACATGAGGCTTCTGGGTCAAGACCCAAAACTATTGATGCTCCCCTTCCCTCTGGGGGGTGTGGTGAGGACCAGTGGATACCAGGACTCAAGATGCCGAGAAGAGGGCAGACTGTCCGTGCATGAGTACCCATACTTTCAGCTCATTTCATGGTTGATTTTAGGAAAGTTTGCTGGATCCAGTTTCTGTGGCTCTCACCAGCGGAAGCATTACACAAGAGGACAAGGAGCAGATGTCTTTACATGCAGCGCTTCAGAATAATTCCACTCCCAACTCCTGACTGTCAGGTGGTGAGATGTTTGGGAGGACATTTCAGACTAAAGAGAGGAATTATTGTTTAGTCTGAGATTTTAGCCTGCACTTTCTTTTCATGTGGTTTCTGCTTGAGAATTCTTTGACCAAGGTTAAATTAAATGATGAGGCACTTTGGGGACTGGAAAAATCATTGAAAGAAAGAAAAAGGTATAAATGCCATAACTGCATCCATTCATTGCCTCCGTTACTCTTTTTTTTCTTTTTTATTCCTATGTCTCCTTACATTGGATTACTTACAGTACCAGCATTGACTGATTGAGTGACATAGCATTAATATGTTAACTTAAATTTAATATAAGGCTGATGGTACTTAGGAAGAACATCTCTCATTTAACCTTACTGTTATACTTTCATATATATTGCAGCAAATGAATTTTAATGGTGTGGATTGATATCATCTTTACCTTTTCTTTATACAGACGTTAAATTACGTCTCCTAATGTTTGACTCCTGTGTATGTTGCCTTAAAATTGGGAAAACATTTATGCTGCTGTTTACATAGTTATTTAAGATTTGAGGAGGTGATCAAAGGGAAGAATTTTATATTTTTTCTTTTTGGTGGACTTTGTTGTTCAATGTAAGTAGCCTTCAGTAGGCTTCATATTTTCTTTCTTAAGGGAAAGGTGCCCAATATAGCAAGACTTTTAAAATTATTACTGTGAGAGCTGTCAAAACTCAGTATTTGTTGATAAGTTTTCACACATCTCGACTTGTATTCTGTTCTGTTCACAAAGGGAAGAAACTCAGTTTGTTGTAAAATGAGTGGGTTTGGTTTTGGATCTCATTGAGGGCATTTGATTCATTGTTGATCACGGGGTCATGTGAAATGAACCTTAATAGGCTGGAGACTAGGTTATGGCAAGGGTGGTTTGGGCTCTTGGGCCAGTTTTTACCTGACTTGACCACCTCCCTGCAGAATGCATTGTTCAGGGAAGTGTAGATGGATGGCCTTGGCGAACACAATGGGAGTGGAGGAATGTGAGGCTAAAAGAAAAACTCCCAGTTCAGTACAGTGGCTTTTTTTCTTGCCTTGTCAATCCATTGAACTGTTGTTTCAGGGCCCTTTCTTCTGGTAGTACACAAAGTTTGGAGTTAACAGCAAATGCTTTGGAGTTAGTGCAACTTTTTGTGCGTTTTTTTGCTCTAATAGGAAATTTGAGTGCGAGAATTCTTTCATCACGGCAAAAGTGATAATCTACCTGGTCTCTTTAAAATGCGATGCTCTGGGGACCGGCCCCGTGGCTTAGCAGTTAAGTGCTCGGGGTCCGCTACTGGCGGCCCGGGTTCGGATTCCGGGCGTGCACCGACCCACTGCTTGTCTGGCCATGCTGAGGCGGCGTCCCACATACAGCAACTAGAAGGATGTGCAACTATAACATACAACTATCTACTGGGGCTTTGGGGAGAAAAAGGAGGAGGATTGGCAATAGATGTTAGCTCAGGGCCGGTCTTCCTCAGCGAAAGGAGGAGGATTGGCATGGGTATTAGCTCCAGGCTGATCTCCCTCACAAAAAAATAAATAAATAAATAAAATAAAATACAATGCTCTGTTTCCCATATCTTTGCTTTTTCTTGAACTCTAGCAGTTGAGCATTGAATTCAATATTCTAACTGATCACTAATCACTTTCACACTCCTGGGATCTTAGCTTCTACTTTTTTCAATTGCCAGATACCATAGATGGGCAAAGGTGGGGTGCCCTCAGATATAAGACAGGTCCTCCCGTTTCCCAATGATAAGAAAAAATTATATTGTGGGGCCAACTTGAACATATAAACTTTTGGAGATGGAGTTATATCGCACATATATTAATAACATTAATCAATGATGTATTTATTTAGAAATAATGTTTTTTCCTATTCACTTTCATGAAATAATTTATTCAAAGCCTACTTTTACATCTTCGACATCATGCCTTTAACATCGCTGGAGCTACTTTGAAGTCATCTAGCACAGTGTGCCAGACTACAGTTTCTTCACTCCCATCCAAACTGCATGTTTTTGGTATCCATGTATGAAGTTATTTCTGTAAATTTTATCCCAGGCCCTAGCACTCATTTCAGACTTTTTTTTTGCCCTCTATCTGTAGATGTATACTGGAGATCCAAAGTGTAACTATTTTCTGTACTGTTTTTAAAAGAGATCTTTAAAAGGCTTGTTTACAATGGCATCTAATATGAACATAATTGTGAGGTCACAACCCTATAGATAATGACTAAGTTTTTATTAAATTTCTTTGCTTTCTTAAAATAGCTGATTCCTTCAGCTGACCTTCTTAAGCATCCTAGACTATCATTGATTGAGATTGTTTCAGATTTGAGCGTCTCCATTGAAAGAATACTTCTTTGTTCAAAATAAAATACTTTAGAGACTACTCTGTAAATAAGAGATGGTGTAAGGACTTGAATATGTGGCAACCCTCTTTTTGGGGGAGAGAAAAGAAATCCTCAGTTTATATGTGGCATGATAATTAACCAAAGGGTTTTCTTCTTTTTTGCACATCTACTGGCAAAACAGATTATTTTCTTGTCGTATTTTCATATACATTTTTTGGAGATAAAAACATAGTTGCAAAGGTATGGTTTACTGGAAAAATAGGGAATTTAAATAGGCTAATGATTATCACATGTTGCTTGTATAACCTTAATACTTAATATGTGGCAATCGAAGAATATAATGCCATCATGGAAAATAAAATTGCAGAATTAGTGGAAAAATAGGTCACAATTCCCCAACCAGTACAGAAAGAAAAACTAATGGCTTTACTTACAAGATTTTCATTAGTCTTCACTTCTCCAATATAGATCTCTCTCTTGATCTTTGTATCTTAATTGCCATTTAAAGTGGTGTCAAGTATTTGGTGATATAACATAGGAAAAAAATATAGAATCTGAGCATTTTCTCAAGATAATCTGTAAGTTTGGGAAGAGGAGGTATATACAGGAGAAGAATTTTACTGGAAATGACCACAACTAATTCTCCTCCCTTGAGACCTTTTCCTGGCTCTCCAGCAAGAAAAATACGTCAGAAGAGGCTGATGAGAGTAAGTGGGTGTGTTGTAATTACAGTATCTTGACATTTGTATATCTCTGTAATTTTCGAGGAACTTTTGTGAGCGTTATTTAATTACATCTTCACAACAACCCTGAGATGTAGACTAAGGACTTAGAGAGATTCCCACCTCTTCCTCCTCCTCCTCCTTTTCCTTCTCTTCCTCTGCTTTCTTTTTAACATTTAAGGAAACTGAGGCTCTGAGAGGTTAAGCAAATTGACCCAGGTCACCTTGTAGAAGATGGGAAAACAGGAACCAGTCTGCTTCTCTGGGTAGAGGAAAAATACTGGTACGCTTGTGCTGTATGTTTTTTTTTCCCCTATCCCCTGAAATCCTATTTCTCATTCCCGTTCCTTCTAGGGACATGTAAAACATAGTTATGAATGTGTTTTAGAGGTGATTATCCTAGAAATGCTTCCCATGAGTCATTACTTTTTGAAGAAGGGCAGTAAATTCTTTCCTTTCTGTATTTTGCTCTCTGAATTTTTACTCTTGCCAATAATAAGAATGCAGGTACACTTAAGAACAAAGGAGACATCAATATATTTTAAAATGAACATTGTCAGAGTAAATCCAACTGTGAACTGCCAGGGTTTATTATCTCATTCTGAAAGACTTCTGAATTGAAGTAATTTAGTAACTCTTCCCCCACTCCCCCTGAATCTCCTAGATTAAAAAACGGTGTTTTCTAGACATAATTTTAGGAAAGAGACAATTTGCTGACATTCTTTTGAGATCTGTGTAACATTTGTTTGAGACCTTTGTATGTGGTTTTATGTATGTTTGAGGTCTTTAGGTATAGTTTGAGGACCATATGAACCCTTCTAGACTGTAAAGTACCCACTTTATTAACAACATTGTCTGGAACTTAACATGTGGAACCTGGTTGACAGTCTTGGGTAAATTTAATTAAATGTCACAAATATTTATTGAATTCTGAATATAAGCATGAAGTGGAGCTGGATATATCCATGAAGTGGATATAGAGATGAACTCTTTCCCTTAAAGGGGGCTAACACACTGGTAGCAGGCATAAGACAAGAACAAAAATGACTCCAGGGCAAAAGAGAAATATAAAGTAAGCCCTTCAAGGGTTCAGAGGGAGTGTGCACATCAGGTTGGTGATATCAGGATGGAGCTCCATAATCTGGGATGGGCTCTGGGGGAAGTGTGGTTTTTTGATGGTGATTGATGGAGATTTCCACTGGAGGAAACAGCATGTGCAAAGGCATGGAAGCAGGAATGTATAGGATGTATTTGGGAAGTGAGGACTGAGTTCAGAATGGTAGGAAGGAAATAGAGTGGATGATTGTGGATGTGGCACTTTCCAAGGAGTAATGAATGTATTCATGACCATTAGGTGAATTTTGATTTTCTTGTGAATTAGGGAGAAAATTCCTTTCCCTTAAAAGATTTTGGAAAGAAAGAAGGAAAGAAGGAAGGAAGCTAGCTGTGTTTGGAGTTTAGACATATTTTAACTATATGAACAAAATATTTAATACCTATGTTGGCTACTGGTACATTGCTTCTGCTGCATCAAACTCAATTTGACAAAGAGATGAGTCTTTGTTGCATCTTGACCTTTCTCCTTTTAACCAGAACCTTCTTGCTACCAAAGACTCAGCATGCGGGAGAGACACAGAAGTCTCCTCTGTCTGGCTCTTGCCCTGTTTCCCTCCATTAACCTTCAAAGATATACCTCCTCTATTATCCTTCAAAGGTATACTTCCAACTTCCTTACAAATTAATTTAGCAAGAGTTTTAATACTTAATAATGCTTTAATGTGTGGTTTGACCCAGGGATATTTACATTTTTATAGCCGGTCATTCCTTATCCAAGGTTTTTTGTCTCCAGTAGTAGAATTTTAAAATACTGGCCACATACTGGTGGGAATTTGGGACCAAAATGGGCTTTGGTGTCAGATTCACCTGAGTTGAAGTCTGGCTTCCCCTCATATGAGCCTTTCTGAGACCCCCCTTGACAGGTGATACAGTGATGCTTACTTCATTGGGTTGTTACAGCATTTGTAACTTGCACGTGGAAGGCTTTAATACATCCTAGCTTCCCTTCCCCTTCCTCTTTTCGCTTCTCACTATAAACATAAATGACAGTGGTGTCTGCTTAGTCATGGGTAAACTTATCCAACTTCTCCCCCAGCGATTAGGAAATGACTGTACTTTTCTTCAAGCGAGAGATGCTCCAAGTCCATGTTGTTGTTCCAGACTGTTTTCATATGTCCCCTCAGCCCTGAAGCATTTCTACTGCTCAGCCACTTGACATCTCACTCCTCTGAAATCTAAAGGCACCTTGATAGTGTTTATCTCATGTGTCTTCCTGAGTTGTGGTTATTTGTTTATTTATTCCATCCCACTTCTTGACTGGAGGTTCTAGACTCTATATTCCTTAAAGGCATCTTTCCATGTCCTATGGTATCTAATACAATGCCTTGCACACATTAAATCTTAGGGTTAAATTAAATTTATCTGATGTCTTTGTAATGCTCACATATAAATGGTAGCCAAGTCCAGTTTCTACTTTTATGTGGCACTCAGCAAAGTTAACCACCACACTGTCTGTTTACCAATATACTGCAAAATTGCTTCACTGTGTCTAGAAACATCACACCCAAACGACCTCATAGATTGATTTCCTCTACTCTCCAGAGCAAATGCGGAATTATTACTGTGGAATTCGAGGCTCCTCTATCATTCTTCACCCTTCCCACCACCCAGTACTTATTACACTGCAGCCTACGCCCTGTGATTCAACCAGGCAGATTGGCTAGATGTACCCCCCTTCACAAAGGTAGATAAAAATATCCATTGTCAGCTGATATAGCAGGTGGCTTTCTCTTACCATCTAGAATTCCATAAAAAATGTTGGCACAGTCTCCCACATAAGGTCATGGCCTAATCTGGGAAACAGTTTTGAACCAGCCCCAGTACAATTATGACTCTCAATATATCTGATGTCTTTCATTCCTTGATGTTAACTCATCATTTAAATTAAAGTTAATTTGTATTTATTGGCAGTATTGCGTGCTCATTTGCTGGTTGCTTGTTGACCTCTGCTTTCTGAAGACAAAGACCAATGGTGAACTCTGATTAAACAGTTTCCTAGCACTAGCGTTCACATATTGCAGCGATTTCATTTTATAGGGAGGAAATTGAAACTTCTCAGGTAGATACCAGTTTCTTGGTTTTATCTTGGACCTTTAAAAAACAAATTTAATTCATGGGCCTTATATTTGCGTGCAAGTTTGAGCTTGAAAATACGGAAATAGAATATTTTAAATGACTTCCAGAAAAGGAAGCAGAGATAAAGTAAAATTTACTGCCCTTCTAAACCACAAAATCATAAATTCCTTAAATGAAATGTCAAGCCAATGAAGTTGATTTAGACAGGGTTCTGGGAGGCAGTCGGTATGCTATGTACATATTTTGATAGTAATAATGAGATAAAGAAGGTGGTAGTCACAAATACCAAGGGTATTGTATAATATAAGCATTGGTTGATTATTTTTTTTCCTTTCTCTCATTTAAAAAATATAAGGAAATTGATTTTCACAAACTTTTTTAGATCCAGTGACTTATTAAAAGTCAGTTGAGCAAAAATTAAAGAACTTTAATACCTATATCTCTGGGTGCAGCTAATAGATAAGATACATGAATTATCTGCCTGCTATAGTACTTTATTCCCTATAATTTCAGTATCTTTACTAAATGTAATAGTGTTAAAATGATATTGGCCCATTTCTCAAAGCAGTAGCTTTAGTTTAATCCAAGTCTTTATAGCTTTAATAAATAAGAAATCACCCAGATCAACCTACCTACATGTATAGACTTTTTAACAGATGAACATGTAGTCAAATAACATTTTTGAGCATCCAGAATTATGCAGAGCCTAGTATTCAGAGAGTTTAAATTAAGAATTCTGATATATTGTTTGCTTCCAGGAAGCAGAGAAGAATAAGTAATATCTACACATGCGATGCAGTCAATGGCTATAAATTAACTTGAATTCATCAATCTCATGAGTTAACATCAAGGATAGGGGAAAATCTGATCTCGTGAAGTTCAGGGTTGTGGTTATTAGTGTGTGCATCAAGGAATGGACTTTGGGGTTTGACCTTGGTAGTCACTTCTTGGGGCTTGGACAGTGTTTGACTCCCAGCCCCAGCCTCTTAGATCTGAACAGGCCAGCATTCAAAAAGAAGTTTCTTATAACGCTGCAATTTCAGGGAAACTCTTTTGGGCACAGTAGAGTCTCCAAACCAGTGTGAAACATGTTGCAGCTAATTTATTCAATGAATTTACATTTTGTGATTGTAATGTAATGTAATGTATAGATTATCTACTTTTATATAGTTCAAAGGGAGTGGAAAAATCATCCAATCACTCCACTTCAACATTCCCATGTAGTGAGCTGTCAACAGTGATCTTCCATTCTATTGAAAGAGAAACAGAAGCTCAGAGTTCCTGATTTCTTTATTACTCAACTGCTGCTTGCTGGGTTCCCCTTTGTTCAAGTGATGTTTGTAACACTAAGTTTTTGCTGAGTATCTTAGCATTTTGGGAAAAGAGAAGTAAACTGTGCCCAAAGGCACATTGGGGTTAGGGAGAGTGGAGACCCTTCCTCCATATTTGAACGTTTCCCTTTCCATCAGCCACGTTGAATCACACTGACTTGGATGGCTACGTGTGTTATCTTGATAAGTGAGGAATTCAAGAGCTACTGGGTACCCCAATGAATACCTGTAACAATTATGGAAAACAAATACAAGGAATGATTATAAATAGTCCTGTAGATAGATCAGCATCTGGGCATTGATTCTGAACAATTAAAAAAAAATCGAAGAATGATTTGGCAAAATATTGTCTTGATTTTATGAGATTTTAATGTTTGTGGATGTGCCAGATTTCACTGAAGCCTGTTTCTCCATGCGCTGGCAGCAGCCCTCCCAGCAGCCACTCAGCATGCTTTTAACATCTTTCACCTGTGACCTGGGCCACAGGGGTAGCTCAGCATCTCATAAGGCCGTATTCTCTCACAGATGTCAGTGAGAGACCTGATTGTATTTATAGCTTCCGTGGAGTCTTTAGAAGCAAAGCTAGAGCCAGGGGAGTTGAAGAAATGGAATTGAGGCAAGTGAGCCTCGTCTGTGGATTGGTTGTCTCTCTGGTGCATAGTCTACATCCAAGTATGTCTCTAGGTTTTAATCTCAGCATTTTATTGACTTTGAGCCTGAGATAAGTAGTGAAACAATAAATCTTTTGGTTTATTTGCACAGTGGAATTATGGAGAACTGTTATTAGATATGGTTTGAAATGAAAATGAAAAAACTTGTTAGAAAGAAGTCAAACGTGTTTAAGGGAGTCAGTCTCTTAGAGAAGACAAAACAAAGACTTAAATATTTGTACTTTACTTGGAGCCATTCTTAATTAGGGTACCTTTGGTTTTAGTCCTTTCTGTTAACCCTATTTCCCCTCCAACTTGAAAGTAACAAGCAATGTATGCTTATAGTGGTAGTAGGCTTTGGCTGCTTAAAATGATATGGCTTTCAAAAACCCAACTTTGGATGTGACATCAGCATCATGGCAGAGTGAGTTGTTCACTTTGTCTCTCCCCTCAGTTACAACCAGTAGGACATCCATTGACCAACAAAGGACTCCCTACGTAGCACATTAGAATACCTAAGAGATCCATACATCTATACATCTGAAAGTGGGTGGACTGGACCTCTGGAAGGCAGTGGAACTAGGGGAGCAGCCCCCTTCTCCTCCCCTGGTGGCAGCAGTCCAAAACACAGATATCCTTGGCAGTGGCAGTGGTGCCCTGATCTGAAGTTTCAAAAAGCATGCTAGTGCCAGAGACCAGAGGCGGCAGGATCAGCAACGGCATTTGTGGCTTAGCCCCCCTCCTCCTCCCCCAGCAGTGGCGAGTGGCACCTGTGACCTGACATTTCAGGAAACACAGGGTGCTGGCGACCCAGCCTCCTCCGTCTCCCCAGCAGCAGTGACACTGAAACCAGTCTTTCCAGCAGCAAGGGCTGCATTTAAAATGCAGATACCCCTGGGAGTGGCAGTGGGGCCGTGACCTGAGGTTTCAAAAAGTGTACCAGTGCCAGAGACCAGAGACTGCAAGAGCAGCAGTGGCACTCACAGCTTAACCCCTTCCCGTCCCCCAGCAGTGGCAGGTGGCACCTATGACCTGAGGCTGCAGGAGCCACAAAAGTACCTGTGATCCAGCCCCTAGTGGCATCACCCCTGACATTGCCCATACCAGCAGCAGGGGCTGCATACAAGATCCTGGGAGCTTGGCAGTGGCAGTGACACCTGTGAACCCAGTGCCCCCAACAGTGGTGCTGCCAGCACTCCCAGATAACCTGGGAGCAGCAGCGCAGGTGGTAGCAGCACCCAAGCCTGTGGGAGCCCGCAGAGAGCCCATAGGAAAACATGAGACCCAGGTGGCCCAGGAAGCAGCAGATGTGCTCGCATCCTGGTGACCCCAGTGGTGACACCTGCAACGGCAGTGACATTATAAGCAGCAAGGCACCAGCAACCTTGGAGGCACAAGTGGCACAAGGAGGGCACTGACAATGCCTCTGGCAGAGGTAGTGGAGGGTGGAAAGTGCAGGTTCTCAAATGCAACCAGAAGCAGCTCAGAATCAAAGTAACCAAAGCTGTACCCAAATAAGAAAGGTGTTTACTACCACAAATGTGCCAGCAGAAGAACATCTCATCAAGCACAATAAAGAACTACAGTAACACAGTAGCACAGAAAGAAAAGGACAACTCTCCAGAAACCAAACTTGAAGTCACAGAAGATTGTGATCTACCTGACAGAGAATTCAAAATAGCTGTCATGAAGGAACTCAATGAGTTACAAGAAAACTCAGAAAGATAGTTCAATGAGCTCAGCAATAAAATTAATGAACAGAAGGACTACTTCACTAAAGAGATTGAAACTCTAAAAAAAAAACCAAACAGAAATTCTGGAGATGAAGAACATAATTAATGAGATGAAAAATAAAGTAGGAATCATTAGAAATAGAGCAGACCATATGGAAGAGAGTTAGGGATCTCAAAGATAGAAATCTAGAAATGATTCAAGTGAAAGAGGAGAGAGAACTAAGATTTTTAAAAAATGAAGAAATTCTATGAGAAATATCTAACTCAATTAGGAAAAACAACATAAGGATAATGAGCATCCCAGAAAGAGAAGAGAGGGAGAAATGAGCAGAGAGCTTATTCAACGAAATAATAGCCAAGAACTTCCCAAACCTGGGGAAGGAACTGGATATACAAGTACATGGAGCTAATAGTTCTATTAGGAGTTCTCCTAATTATCTCAGAGCAAAAGGAACTTGTCCATGGCACATGATGTTAAAACTATCAAAAGTCAATGGCAAAGAAATAATATTAAGGGTGGCCTGAGACAAGAAAATAATTTACAAAGGAAGCCCACCAGGCTTTCAGCGGATTTCTCAGCAGAAATTCTACAGGCTGGGAGAGAGTATGATATATTCAAAATACTGAGAGAAAAAAACTATTAGCCAAGAATACTCTATCCAGCAAAGTTACCCTTCAGATATGAAGGAGAAATAAAGGCTTTCCCAGACAAACAAAAGCGGAGGGAATTCATTGCCACTAGACCTGTGTTATAAGAAATGTTGAAAGGAGCCCTCTTACCTGAAACAAAAAGACAAAGGTATACAAAGCTTTGAGCAAGGTGATAAATAGACAGAATCAGAAAATTGCAACTGTATATCAGAATAGGTTAGTAAATACTTAATTATAACATCAAGGCTAAAGGAAAAGAAAGCATCAAAAATAACCATAACTACTTCAATTTGGTCACAAACTCACAAAAAAGGATAATTTGTGACCAAACAAAACGTAGAGAGAGAAGAGGAAAAGGACAGAACTTGCATAGGCTAATGGAGATAAGATGCTATCAGCAGAAAAAGGTCTATCATTTACAAGATCTTTTATACAAACCTCATGGTAACCACAAAACAAAAACTCAGACCAGAGTTACAAAACATATAAAAAGAGGAAACTGAGAAAAATATTTCAGAAAACCACCAAACTGAAATGACATTCAGAAATACAAGGAAAAAGAAACAATGGAAATATGGAACAACCAGAAAACAAAAGATAAAATGGCAGTATTAAGCCCTCATATATCAAAAATCACTCTAAATGTAAATGGTTTGAATTCTCCAATCAAAAGACACAGAGTGGCTGGCTGGATTAAAAAATAAGACCCTACAGTATTCGGCCTCCAGGAGACCCATCTCAGCTCTAAAGACAAACACAGCCTCAGAGTGAAAGGATGGAAGATGATACTCCAAGCAAATGGGAACTGAAAGAAAGCAGGTATAGCCGTACTTATATCAGACAAAATAGACTTCAAGCCAAAACAGACAGGAGAAGAGATGGACATTATATAATGATAAAAGGGACATTCTGCCAAGAACACATAACACTTATTAATATATATGCACCTAATATAGAAGCACCAAAGTGTATAAAGCAACTATTAACAGACCTAAAGGGAGAAATTGACAGCAACACACTTTAACACCCCACTTACATCAATGGATAGATCTTCCAGACAGAAAGTCAACAAGGAAACATTCACCTTAAATGAAACACTAGACTAGGTGGAACTTAATCGATATATATATATATATAGAACATTCCATCCAAAAGCAGCAGAATACATATTCTTCTCTAGTGCACATGGAACCGTAAAAATATGGTAAACAAAACAAACCTCAGCAAATTTAAGAAGATTGAAATCACATCAACTGTCTTTTCTGACCAGAGTGTTGGGAAACTAGAAATCAACTACAAGAAGAAAGCTAGGGGCCAGCCCCGTTGGCCTACTGGTTAAGTTTGGCATGCTCCACTTCAGTGGCCCGGGTTCAGTTCTCAGGCACAGACCTACACCACTTGTCTATCAGTGGCCATGCTGTGGTGGTGGCTCACAGACAAAAAATAGAGGAAGATTGGCAACAGATGTTAGCTCAAGGCAAGTCTTCCTCAGCAAAAAAAAAAAGAAAGAAAGAAAGAAAGCTGGAAGAGTCACAAATATGTGGAGACTAAACAACATGCTACTGTACAACTATTGGATCAATGAAGAAATCAAAAAATACCTGGACACAAATGAAAAGGAAAACACAACATACCAAAAACTTATGGGATGCAGCAAAAGTGATACTAAGAGGGAAGTATATAGCAATACAGGTCTACCTCAGAAAACAAGAAAAATCTGAAATAATCTAACACTATACCTAAAAGAACTAGAAAAAGAAGAACAAATGAAGCTGAAAATGAAGGAAGGAAATAATAAAAATCAGAACAGAAATAAATGAAATAGAGACTAAAAAGACATTAGAAAGGATCCATGAAACTAAGAGGTGGTTCTTTGAAAAGATAAACCAAATTGACAAACCTTTAGTGATACTCACTAAGAAAGAAAGAGAGAAGGCTCAAATAAATAAAATCAGAAATGAAAGAGGAGAAATTACAACAGATACTACAGAAATACAAATACTATGAAAAGCTGTACATCAACAGATTGAATAACCCAGGAGAAATGGATAAATTCTTAGAATCATACAACCTCCCAAAACTGAATCAAGAAGAAGTAGAGAATCTGAATAGATCAATCACAGATAAAGAAATTGAAACTGTAATCAAAAACTTCCCAAAAAACAAAAGTCCTGGACCAGACAGCTTCTCTGGGGAATTCTACTAAACATTCAAAGATTTAATACCTATCCTTCTCAAACTCTTCCAAAAAATTGAAGAGGACAGGACACTTCCTAACTCATTTTATGAGGCCAACATTACCCTGATACCAAAACCAGACAAAGTCAACGCAAAAAAGGAAAATTATAGGCCAATATTGCTGATGAACATAAATGCAAAAATCCTCAACAAAATATTAGCAAATGGAGTACAACAATATATTAATAGGATCATACACCATAGTCAAGTGGGATTTATCCCAGGGACACAGGGATAGTTCCACATCCACAAATCAATCAATGTGATACACCACATTAACAAAATAAAGAGTAAAAATCACATGATCATCTCATTAGATGCAGAGAAAGCATTTGACAAGATCCAACATCCATTTATGATAAAAACTCTGAATAAAATGAGTATAAAAGGAAAGTACCTCAACATAGTAAGGACCTTATATGACAAACCCACAGCCGAGGTTGTACTCAATGGTGAAAAAAATGAAAGCTGTTCCTCTAAGAACAGGAACAAGACAAGGATGCCCACTCTCACCACTCTTATTCAACGTAGCATTGGAAGTTTTAACCAGAGCAGTTAGATAAGAAAAAGAAATAAAAGGGATCCAAATTGGAAAGGAAGAAGTAAAACTGTCACTGTTTGCAGATCACATGATTCTATATAGAGAAAACCCTAAAGAATCCACCAAAAAACTATTAGAAATAGTTAACAAATACAATAAAGTTGCAGAGTACAAGACCAAGATACCAAAATCAGTCACATTCATATACACTAACAACAAACTAGCAGAAAGAGAAATGAAGAATACAAATCCCACTTACAATCACATCAAAAAGAATAAAATACCTAGGAATAAATTCAAGGAGGTGAAAGACATATACGCTGAAAACTATAAGATATTATTGAAGGAAGTTGAAGAAGACATAAAGAAATGGAAAGATATTCCACGCTCATGGATTGGAAGAATAAACATAGTTAAAATGTCCATATTACCTAAAGCAATCTACAGATTCAATGCAATCCCATTCAGAATCCCAATGACATTTTTCACAGAAATAGAACAAAGAATCCTAAAATTTATGTGGAACCACAGAAGACTCCAAATAGCCAGAGCATTACTGAGAACAAAGAACAAGGCTAGAGGTGTCACACTCCCTGATTTCAAAATATACTGCAAAGCTATAGTAACCAAAACAGCATGGTACTGGCAGAACAACAAACACACAGATCAATGGAACAGAAATGAGAACGCAGAAATAAAATCAGACATCTATGGACAGCTAATTTTCAACAGTGGAGCCAAGAACATACAATGGAGAGAGGAAAGCTTCTTCAGTAAATGATGTTAAGAAAACTGGATAGCCACGTGCAAGAGAATGAAAGTAGACCGTTATCTTATACCATACACAATAATTAACTCAAAATGGATTAAAGACTTGCATGGAACATCTGAAACCATAAAACTCCCAGAAGAAAACATAAGTAGTATGCTCTTTGACATTGGTATTAACAGTATCTTTTTGTTTTTTTGTTTTTTGTTTTTTTTTTAAAGAAATGGTTCTTTTTTTTTTTTTAATTTGATTTATTTATTTTTTTCCCCCAAAGCCCCAGTAGATAGTTGTATGTCATAGCTGCACATCCTTCTAGTTGCTGTATGTGGGACACGGCCTCAGCATGGCCAGAGAAGCGGTGCGTCGGTGCGCGCCCGGGATCCGAACCCGGGCCGCCAGCAGCAGAGCGCGCGCACTTAACTGCTAAGCCACGGGGCCGGCCCAGCAGTATCTTTTTGAATATCATGTCTCCTCAGGCAAGGGAAACAAAAGAAAAAATAAACAAATGGGACTACATCAAACTACAAAACTTCTGCATGGCAAAGGAAACCAGCAACAAAATGAAAAGACAACCCACCAACTGGGAGAAAGTATTTGCAAATCATGTATCTGATAAGGGGTTCATATTTAAAATATGTAAAGAACTCACACAACTCAAAAAACAAAAACATGAACAACCTGTTCAAAAAATGCGCAGAGGATCTGAACAGACATTTTTTTTTTCAAAGAAGGTATACAGATGGCCAACAGGCACATGAAAAGATGTTCATCATCACTAATTGTTAGGGAAATGCAAATCACAATTACCATGAGATATCATCTAATACCTGTCAGAATGGTTATTGTTAAAAAGATAAGAAATAACCAGTGTTGGAGAGGATGTGGAGAAAAAGGAACCCTCATGCATTGCTGGTGGGAATGTAAATTGGTGCAGTCACTATGGAAACAGTATGGAGATTTCTCAAAAAATTAAAAATAGAAATACCGTATGGTTCAGCTGTTCCACTTCTGGGTATTTCTCCAAAGAACGTGAAAATGCTAATTCAAACAGGTGTATGCACCCATATGTTCATTGCAGCATTATTTGCAATAGCCAGGACTTGGAAGCAACCTAAGTGACCATCAACAGATGAATGGATAAAGAAGATGTGGCATATAATATATATAATGGAATACTACTCAGCCATAAAAAATATGAAATTTTGTCATTTGCGACAACATGGATGGAACTTGAGGGTATTATGCTAAGCAAAATAAGTCAGATGGAGAAAAACAATTACCGTTTGATTTCACTCATGTGGAAGATAAACAAACACATAGATACAGAGAACAGATTGGTGATTACCAGAGGGGAAGGGGGTGGGGGGAGGGTGAAAGGGGTAAAGGGGTCCATGTATATGGTAACAGATGGAAACGAGACTTTTGGTGGTGAACACAATGCAATCTATACAGAAGTCAAAACATGACGATGTACACCTTAAATTTATATAGTGTTAAAAACCAATGTGACCTCAATTAAAAAAAACTCAACTTCACAAAGGTCTAATTCCACATGCCATAGAAAAGAATGTTTGAAAAGATTGGTGTGGCGTGTTGTGGTGTGATATGCATGTGTGTGTTTGGAGTGTGTCTAGGGCAGAGGTTGGCAAACTATGATCATATCTGGCTTGTTGCCAGTTTTTGTATGATCTGTGAGATAAGAATGGTTTTTACATTTTTAAATGGTTACATTTTAAATGGTTATATAACTACTTACATAATATCTTTGATTTTGCCTCTTGGCTCACAAATCCTAAAATATTTTACTATTTGGCTCTTCTGGAAAAATTTTGCCAACCCCCAATCTAGGAAATGATGTCACAGGCATCTCTCCTGATTTTGATCATAAGAAATGTTCCTTTTGTTCTACTCTTTTAAATTACTCTTCCTAGTTATCAAAACTAGTATCTTCTAATAGAAATGTCTCACATTTTTGCAGTCTTTTCAGGGGTCAATGAAGAGGGCACAAAAGGTTTGATCAACATATTAACTTTGGTCTTTTTTTTTTTTTTTTTTTTGGTGAGGAAGATCAGCCCTGAGCTAACATCCATGCTAATCCTCCTCTTTTTGCTGAGGAAGACCAGCTCTGAGCTAACATCTATTGCCAATCCTCCTCCTTTTTTTCCCCAAAGCCCCAGTAGATAGTTGTATGTCGTAGTTGCACATCCTTCTAGTTGCTGTATGTGGGACGCGGCCTCAGCATGGCTGGAGAAGCTGTGCATCGGTGCGCGCCCAGGATCCGAACCCAGGCCGCCAGTAGCAGAGCGCGCGCACTCAACCACTAAGCCACGGGGCCGGCCCTGATCGACATATTAAAAAAACCAATTAGTAGTTCTTATATCATATTTTAGAAATGTAGAAGAAGAGAATTACAGAATGCCCTCACCATATGAAGGAGTTGGCTTCAGAGCTCACACTGAATGAAAACATTCCCTAAGTTTTCGCTTCCATCATGAAATACTTTGGGTATCAGTTCTCTCTTCTTCAATGTTTTTGAATGCATCAAAGAGACAGCCTCAGTTGTGAGCTGATTCTCCTTTGGAGCAGACAGAATAATGACAGACAGCTACGGTAGGCAGACCTGCATTCAGCAAAAAATGCTGGAGTGGAGGCAATGTTGTTGGTTTGTTTTGACAGCTTTATTGAAGTACAATTTACATATCATAAAATTCATCTATTTTAAGAGTACTACTCAATGATTTTTAGTAAATTTACAGAGTCATACAAGCTTTGCCGTCTAATTTTAGAACTTTTCCATTACCCCAAAAAGAACACCTGTGTCCATTTGCCGTCACTCCCCATTCCCTTTTACCCCCAGCCCCAAGCAACCACTAGTCTATTTTCTGTCTTAATAGATTTGCCCTTTTCTGGACATTTCGTATAAATGGAATCCTCCAGTATGTAGTCTTTTGCAGCTGACTTCTTCCACTCGGCATAATGTTTTTGAGTTTCTTACATCTTGTAGCATGTATCAGTACTTTGTTTGAATGGATATACCTCATTTTGTTTATCCATTCACTAATGGGTGGACATTTGGATTGGTTGTGCTTTTTGGCTATTATGAATAATACTGCTGTGAACATTCACATACAGGTCTTGTGTGACATACGTTTTTATTTCTCTTGGGTAATACTTAAAAGAGGAATTACTGGGTCATATGGTAAATTTATGTCTGACTTTCTAAGAAACTATCAAGCTGTTATCCAAAGTGGCTACACCATTTCCATTTCTCTCCTTTCCTCTCCCACCTCTTCCTTGCACTCATCGCTTTTAAAAATTTGTTTTCCTCTCAAGACTTCCCTTTATGATGTCAAAAAAATGATAGGAAATATAGAGAGATAGATTGAACATAAGAGCTAGCTATAGAAGTCTCAGGAAGCAGTTGGTGGCACTATTCGACAGTAGGTGGGGCAGTATGGCATATTTGTTAAGAGCATGGACTTGTCACTTACAAGGCATGTGAGCTCAAGCAAATTTCTTGACCTTACCATATCTCCTTCCACGTCTCTAAAATGGGAGTAATAATATATCTGCTTGTTGTGAGGATTAATGAATTAGAACATGTCAAGTGCTTAGAAGTGTATCCATTGATAATTACTCAGTAAGTGTTAGCTATTATTTTTATTATTGTTGTTATTATTGTTAAATGATGAGTAGAGTGCTGTTGTTCAGAAAGCACAGGCTTTCGCATCAGATATCTTCAGTGACCTCTTGAGTTTGGTTTCCTGCTCCTATATTTACTGTGTGACCTCAGACAAGCCATGTTTGCTCTCTGTGCCATAATCTCATTTGTGTAAGGGGAAAATACCAGCTGCCTGGAAGAGTTGCTGTGATGTATAAAATGGAATTACAAACAGTGATGACTTAACAGTGACAGGAAAATAGTAGGTGGTCAATAAATATTTTTTGTTGTTGCTGTTTGTTTGCTGGCTTGTTTTCTGTGTTAAGGAGGCAACGATTAACAGAGCGAAAGAATCCTATCATCTTCTGTGCAGAGAGAGAGAGGACGGAATGAGTTGGAGAAAGAGAGAAAGTCTTGCAGAGAATTGATAAGTGGGGCTTGTAGGGGAGGTTGGTTTTGGAGAGATGATGAAGGGTGGTCCGGGCAGCAGCAGGCCCAGATCGGATGTTTCAGGAGCCACACACGTTGGGCTAGTGGGGACCAAGGTAGGAATCTAACGGTGGTGTTTGATTATTGAAAGCCTTGAAGGCCAGACTCAATTCATAACAGCGACTTCAGAGTTGTTCTTTTAGGAACCTCAATCTGCCTATAAATGGGCAAAATCTTGGCGGCAGAGACCACTTCCAGGAATACTGCAGGCTTTAATTATTTATCCATTTAGAAAGAAGTCCTAGGGGCTGACCCCGTGGCTTAGCAGTTAAGTGCGCGTGCTCTGCTGCTGGCGGCCCGGGTTCGGAACCCCGGGCGCGCACCGACGCACCGCTTCTCCGGCCGTGCTGAGGCCGTGTCCCGCATACAGCAACTAGAAGGATGTGCAGCTATGACATGCCACTATCTACTGGGGCTTTGGGGGGGAAAATAAATAAATAAAATCTTTAAAAAAAAAAAAAAAAGAAGTCCTGTTCTCTAGGCTTGGTTCTGAGAAAATCTGCATGCCATTCCTTCACTAAAGACATGCTTGCCTCCCTACCTATCTCCTTTCTTGGCAGTGCTACCTCAGTTAACCTGAGGTTCTATATGAAAGAGCTTTTACAGCTCCAGGAAATAATGTTACTCTAAAGCATGCAACAGAGAAGAGAAGGAATGTGTATTTATTACATTAGCCATTAAATCCCAAATATATACAAGTGATTACAAGGAACCACTTGAGGATCGATTTGCTATATGATTGTGTATCTCTGCCTTGGATTACATAGTATAGATATTCCAGGAAAATTGCAAATACAAAATTACAAAAAATTTTATTTTTGTAATTTGAATGGTTTTCACATTAACATCTGCCACCATTTATTAGATGCTTTGAGAGACTGATTGCTGTAGTTCTCTAGTTGTAAATTTCTTACCTGTCACCTCCCTACAGCCCCCACCTCACACTCCTCATGCCCTTCCTCCTTTCTTTATACATTTTCAAACTTAAGAAAGTCTATGATCAAAACTTTGACAATGCGATAAATATTTTTGTAATAATTACCCTTTTTTGTTGTTTTCCAAAGTGTGAACATTGACATACCTTTGCCATCCTTTTTGCTTGAAAAGGAAAGGGAAATATAAGAATATAGTTCATTCTTGATAAATGTTTGATTATGTCAAGAATCCTTTAGCCCAAGTCCTTTTCTGGTTCAGAAAAGTACCAGAACGGGCCCTGCCACCCTTAGCTCCCATCCCCGTGAGGTCTCCCTCCACTATTCCACTAACGTGGAGCAGGGACCTCCAGACTCTTAATGACAGCCCCTGGTGTTGGAGCCACTGATCCCCTAACCATTTCTTTCTACTCTACGTTACTGCAAAAGTCTTCAGAGAGTTTGGACATTGGGGAAACTACTGGGCCCAATGGAACTTTCTCTTAGGTTTGTATTCGGCCTGGTCCTCCATTGCATCTCTATCCCACCACTCCCTCACCCCAGCTCTCCCAGAGAAGGGACAGAGTGTGATACCATGTCTATCTTAACAAGATTTCCAGATCTGACGTGGAAATACTGAGTTCTCCAGGCACTTTTTCCTAGTGACTCTAGGGCACGATGACTTTGAGATAGAAGTTACTATCTGGATATTTTCACAATCTGGAAGTACGTACAGAGGATGTGAATGACTCCTTAGAATAGGTAAGGCTTCCTTATATTTGCAACTCTAGCCCATCAAGAAACTATTACTTTGTAGATTGTCAGCTCCTTGATGAAGGAGTCATGACTTATTCATATTTATATTCCCAGCATCTAGTAATATGTCTTGGCATTTAGTTAATCCTTAACATATCTTCCTTAATGAATGGCTGTCTGTTTGTTAGCATAATTACAAATAGACTTTCTTTGATTTGACTTCTCTCCATTTTTGTTGGGTGGACATTTTCTGAGAACTGAGCAATAGTTAATTAGGTCATCAGAAAATGAGGGTGAAATTTTACCCAGGAAAATTCCATTCCTCAGGAAAGCAGAGAATTCCATTCTGGCTTATTCATATAGTTTAGAGAGTAAGAGTTAGGAATAAGACATCCCACCCATCTCTGCCACATACAGAAGTACAAAGCTTAGAGCAAGGGTTGTGAACTAGTGACCCCCCCCAAGTTAAATCCAGTGTGCGAGATGTGTTTTGATCTTATTTTTAATCTAATTATTGTCAGCATTTATAAAAAGTCAGATTTCATATAAAATATCTAAAATATCAGATTGCAGCTTTCTCTGAAAAATGGGAAAAACCTAGTAACACTTGAGTTTGCATTTTTTCTTGACATTTGACCAGCCGTTATTTCAGTGGGGTATTGACTTGCCACAGCCCACAGTACCACCTATCACGTTGCCAACACAGAAACTGTGTACCAGTCATCATTCATCCTAGTACTCAGAGTTAAGCCCAGCCATCTCCTTGTTTGCCTGACCTGCCTGGTCCCTGCAGGATTTAAGTTTGCGACTCCTTGTTTAGAGGCTTTGGGATTAAAGCTTTTAGATGATGACCTTGAAGTTTAGATAGTTAATTTTGTGGCTGTCAAGTATCTGAATGCAAAGGAGTTTAAAAACGCATGAATAAACATAAACTCATTTTATTCGTCTGTACGTCTTCAGTGGTCGATTTCTCCACGTGTCATGTCTTATTTATAATACCACATTGCCATGGAAATTCACTGCTGTACTTTTCACTTCCCAGTTCTACTAAATTTTACTCTTAACATTTTCAGAGCTGCTTGTACAATGTGCAGATTTAGTGTGGTAGCAAGCTCAAGTGGTTTTGTAATATTAAATATTAAATAACTTTAAAACAGCAAACAAGGGAAAAATAAGAAGCCAGCCAAATCTTGACACATGAATTTAATAAAGAAGCAACGAAGAGTCTCTCATTTACATGACCTACTGCTTAACCCCTATAGTAGAATGAAGGCTTCCTCCACACTTGTAACTTTTTCAGATCTCATATGAAATGTCTGTCCTAGAGTCATATTCTAGTTTAGTAGTCTGTCTAGCCATTGGCACTGGCCCATCCAGTTAATCATAAAACTTGGCTGAGAAATCACTTACTGGGTGCGTGTCCTATACCTCCTGTATAAAGATAGTAATGATAGTTGAGTTATTGAATGCTTGCCTTGTGTTGAAATGCTATTCTATATACTTTACAAGTATCATCTCATTTAATCTTCACTCCAACCCTTTGAAGTAGGTGTTATCTTCATTTTATAGATGAGATGATAGAGGCACAGGGAATGCCCAAGGTCACACAGACTCTGTAAACCTGTGGATACAGTATTCCAGCCCAGGACGTGAACATAGCCTCCCTAGTGCTCATCCTGGGTAGATCTAAGACAGATCTTTCACTCGAACTGAAAATCCAACTGGTTTTTGGTCACTTAAAGGATAATGATAATATACATTATCTTAATATTAGAACAATATATTATGGGTACAAATACTTCTGCCCTGGGAGGTGGAAACCAGAGAAAACTTTAGAAAGATCATGATAAATTGAATTGGATAAAGAGAAGAAGAAGTCCCGGGAGCAGAGATAGGTATGAACAAAGTACTGAGGCATGAACGTGAATGGGCTGTTCAGGAGGAAGGCGACCCTGATACCTGGGAGATCATATTTGTAGGCAATATGTGGAGACAACTATGTATTCATTATTTTCAAACTTAGGGTTAAGGTTAAAAAAAACATGGAATCAACATGTCAGGAATGAGATTTGTCAAGTCACCTTGAAGAGGTGATTCCAGGGATGGCTTGGGCAACATTTGGTTAGCTTCACCCAGCTAAGGAAAGGGGAGGGGCATGGAGACATTATAATTTCCCCATTGTAGAGGACATTCTGAGATACAGGTTTGCTGAGTATACAAAAGCACTGGGGAAAAGGAGTGTTGGCTTTGGGAATGGTAAGACTCGCTCTTTGGTGAAAGTGCCTTAGGCCAGCTGAAGGTCGCCAGCTCCTCTTGTTCTATGTTTTGCAGTCAGTCTCTCAATTATACTCTAGATTTCTGTGTAGATTTCCCTGAAGGAAAAGAAACTCTCCTTCATGCCAAAGCAATATTCTGGACTGTGTGAATATTTTCTTTTTCATGATTAAATTAATCATTTGGCATGCTGTCTTAAATGTCTGTCTGTGGATCTCAGCGAAGGCTAGCCCACCTCTGCAAGAAAGATGAAGACTAGAGGTGCTGGACTAGGGCAGAGACTGAGGAGAGGGAGCAAAGGAAATAAATGAAATAAACATTTCCAAGGTGGAATTTTGAGATTTGATGAATGATGTAACAGAGGGGTTGAAGGAGGGGGAAGAGTCACAAATAGGAAACTGAGTGGATAATGTCCTTGACAGAGATGGAAAGAAGAAATAGAGTGGATTTCTGCGAGAAAAATAACAAATGTTTCATTTTTGAATTTTGAGTTCGAGGTGCCTATGTTGGTGGAGAGGTCCAGTGTTTGGGTGTCCAGGGTTATAAAGCCGGTTAGAGACAGCGACTGCACAGCATACAGGGAGTGGGCGAGTCATCTAGATGGGGCATATGGAGTGAAAAGCAGGCTGAGGATGGAACCTTGGGTATCACTCACATCAGAGAAGAGCAAGGGCGGTCTGTGCAAGAGGCGAGAGAGGCAGAGAGTATGTCATACCAGGTAATACTAGCCGGCACGAGAGATCATGATGCTATTATAAAGTGGGCAGCTCAGTCTCACTGTGTCCCCATGCTCGCAGTGAAAAGAGGGTCCTAGTTTTTTAAAATATGAGGTGCTGCAGTATGAATATAGCTGCTGTACGGGCAACTCATTACTCTTGCAGTCAGCACATAATTCCTGTGGTGTCAGCCAGTCAGCCAAGAATTTCATTGTGTGTGTTGTAAGTGGGTTTAATTTTGTGAAATGGCTTATTCTCCTATGCAGGAGTGCAGGTTGACTGACTTATGTTGAAAAAAACCTCAGTGATGACAGATTGTTAGTCTAATTATGTCCCTTTCTCTAAAAGAGGAAGGAGTAAGAACATGATCCTCCTAAGTAGGAGATATTAAAGTTAGAAGCCTACCCACCTATATTTGTTTCTGATTGGAATATCCTTGGCATTCATGGACTTAACTTTTATACATACACACATACATAGATATATCCATATAAAGACATACATATACTTACATAATATACATATGTGTATGTATATATGTGTGTACATAAATATACACATACATACACATCTACATCTACAAATATATATTCTTCACAGACAACTTAAAAGTCTCGGAGGTGAGACATGATTTTAAATGTTTCCATGGTGAGACTGGTATGTCAGGGTAAGTAAATTAAGAATGAGCCTAGTCAGCAACCTAGGATCCATTCCTGTCCATCTCTCTCTGTTTTTAGATCTTTCTTCCCCTGCTCACTAAATTCTCCTAACAACCCTGAGAAATAGGTATTTTAGTCCCCATCTTCAGATGAGAAAACTAAAGAAATTTTATGCTAGAGTTGAAGGCAGGATTTAGGGATACATGAAGGTCTCCATACAAATCCCTGTGGAAGGTCTGCTGCTCAGTCTCGTATCCACTTACGAGATATGCAGTAGAGCCTGTGGCAGAAAACTGACACCAAACAGGGCAATAGAAAGAGGCAAATTAATTTCTTTCTTAAACTCAAAAGGACACATATTTTGAAAACTTAAGTACCATTAGTTCCCATTTTCTTCTTTCCATGCAATTACAGCATCAGTGCTGAACAAATGACTCTGTCTTCCATCTGCTTTCAGATGAGAAAAAAAATTACATATAGACTATGAAAGCACTTGATGTTCAAGGGACACATAACATTAGTTTGACTCTAGATGATAATAAATATTTGGCTGCTTTTACCTTAACCACATACTTAAGAATTGTGACATTTGCGAGTACGTGCTCCAAAGTCATATTGACTAAATTTATTTTTGGCAACAGGAGAGCAATCTTGGCTTTATTCCTTTTTTTATCCTTACCCTAGATGAGTGTTACTTGGAAAAATGCTCATTTATCTTTTTCTGATTTCCACAAATTATGGCCTTTCAAACTTGAGTATACATGGACTTTAAGCTCACAATTATAAGTTTGGTCTATAGTCAGGGGAATTCTAGGATTAATGAGAGATATTTCATAGGCAGAATGACTTAACAGAAGTGTTACTGGGGCCATTGATTTTTGGCAGATATATTTTGAGTAGATTGTAGGGGACTGGATCTGGTGTTGGAAAGACTGACAGAAAGGGACAAATACCAGTGATGCTGAATTCTACTTTACTGGGTACTTGACAAAGGAAGTCAACCTGGAGAGAAAAGGATGGATCCCAAGAAAGAATTGAAGAGACAATCAATATAATTTAATTGCTAATAGAACCTATGAACAAAGCATTAAAAAAAATCCAAATCAAAGTAGTTAAATCTAAGAAACTGAGCACAATAGATTTAGAACTAAGTGTGAAAAGCATACAATATCTGAAACACTTCTAATGGCAGTTTTAGCCCTAAAAGCATGAGTATAAGGACAGGAAAAGAGTGAAATTAGTTATGATGCTTAGAAAAGCATGCTTGGGGTAATGGCATAAAGAATAAGTCATTCATAGTTTCTAGGTGTGAGAGAAAGGAAACACAGTCATTTAATATGCTTTTAGTGGGCCGGCCCCGTGGCTTAGCGGTTAAGTGCGCGTGCTCCGCTACTGGCGGCCCGGGTTCGGATCCCAGGCATGCACCGATGCACCGCTTCTCCGGCCATGCTGAGGACGCGTCCCACATACAGCAACTAGAAGGATGTGCAACTATGACAAAAAAAAAAAAAGGAGGAGGATTGGCAATAGATGTTAGCTCAGAGCCGATCTTCCTCAGCAAAAAGAGGAAGATTAGCATGGATGTTAGCTCAGGGCTGATCTTCCTCACACACACACACACACACACACACACACACAATATGCTTTTAGTGAGCATAGTTCTTATTCACACTATCTTTTTCATAATGAAATATTTTAAAATACAGGGACTAATATAACAAAGACCCACTCAGCTCTATATAATGCTGTTTTAAAGGACTAAAATATTATGGAAGCAGCTGAAGTCCCCTGTATACCCCTTCTCTGTTCTCTACTCCTGGAGGTAATCTTTATCCTGAATTTGGTATTTATATTTCCTTCTTTATTTTTATGCTACATATATGTGTGTGTGTGTATGAACATTATATATATATTCATGAAATATATAGCATTGTTTTGCATATTACCAAACTTTATGTAAGTGCTTAATCTATTTTTTTGAATCAATGCTTTAGTCAAGACTGTTCTGCTTAAATTAAGTAAGTTCACATTTGACCTGAGAATGACAAGTGAGGGCCGGCCCCGTGGCTTAGCGGTTAAGTGCGCGCGCTCCGCTGCTGGCGGCCCGGGTTCGGATCCCAGGTGCACACCGAGGCACCGCTTCTCCGGCCGTGCTGAGGCCGCGTCCCACATACAGCAACTAGAAGGATGTGCAACTATGACATACAACTATCTACTGGGGCTTTGGGGGAAAAATAAATAAATAAATAAAATTATAAAAAAAAAAAGAATGACAAGTGATTAGGTTTGACTTACCTCCAACCTCAGTGACTTTGCATTGGTAAGTCTGTTGCTTCTCAGAGAAACAGCTGAGCCTTCAGCAAATGAGGAAAACTATTTGGAGTCACAGAGTTAATTATTGATGGAGGTAGAAATAATTTCAGGAAATGTTTACTTTGAGGCTAAAACTCAAGTCTGCGTGATTGGTCCACGAGATGAGTCACATCTTTTCCCCTAGCTAGAGTATTTAGTTGTACTACTAAACTAATGAAGGTTTGAAAGCTATCTTGGTTATTTAGATTGTATATCAGAGTTTCCAAAAAAGGAATCTTTAATCTCACCTTTATTTCATTCTTTAAGATATATGGGATGTTTTTCAAACTAGAGTCAATTTACTTTCTCCCTAGTTGATGAGCATCTCTATTGTACTCATGTAATAAATTTAGTGTCCCAGTAACAGTTTGAAAAGGAGAATATTGACCTAAAAATCATGTTACATCTTCTAAAAAATGTTCTCAGATGAAACCTATCAGTTAGTTAACTAAAACTTCAGGTCTATCCCTCACTTCGAAATACTGCATCCTAAATATAAAGAAAAATAATCTTTGGAGGGAGATATTTTGGCTAAAATCCTGTGGAACAAGAAAGAAATATGTGTCGGCATCATTAATATGATTCAATAATGTCTGATGGCTTTGTTAGACTTACTAAATGCAAAATAATTGAAGGGCCTTATTTTATTCTACAAACCAAAAATCTAGCCAACCCACCAAACCACCCAAACAAACAAACAGAAATCTGAAACCTGTAAAAAATTTGGGTGTTGGTTTAATTTGAGACATTCGATGTCTATACACTAATGGACATTATATTGCCTCCTCAGAGAATAGGCAGTGTATCAGGTAGCTTCTGAGTATTTTCTGAAACTTATGATGTAGTTATCCATTTCCAGCCTTGACTTTATGATCTTAGGGCCACAAGATGCTGGGGAAGGAGATCTGGTGTGAAAAATAGGGAGACCTGTTTTCTTTCACCAAGTTACTTGCAAATGTAGAGAAGTTGCACAATTCTCTGGACCCAGTGTTTTCATCTCTAGAACAAAGATGTGGATAGATTTCCAGGGGTCACTGCCTAGCTGTTAAGAACAACCTCGGTTTTGAGGAAATAAAATCTGGAGGATGGATACCTCTGCCATGTGCACAGAAATATACTAATGTTACAATAAAACACCCATCAGACCAAATCCTTGCCTTCACTGAGCTGTTTTCCTGCTAGGGTAAGCAGCATACATTCATGACACCTAACTAGGACTCAAGCTAAGTCATTTCACTTTGTGTGCGCCTTACATTATGCAGAGAAAGGGAAAGAAGACAACAGGGAAAGTCTTATTTGGCCTCTTGCCTTAGCACAGACAAGGTGCTAAAGTGGAGGAGATGGCTGCTGTCAAGAGTAATTCCACTGATTTTGTTTAATGTGATAGGAAAAAAAACTGCAGAGTAATGTTATTCACAGTAAGAAATAAGTTTTCATTTTTGTGTTAAAATAAAGGGGCAATATTCAGTAGTAAGGAGCATGGTCTGTAGAATCAGATTGCCTAGATTTGAATCCCAAATGCTCTACTTGCTGTGTTTTTAGGCGAGTTACCTAAATTCTCTCTTCTTGTCTGTAAGATGGGAATGATAGTAGCATCAACCTCATAGGGTTCTCATAAGATGTAAATGAATTATGCATACAAAACTCTTATGATGTTCCAAGAATGAAGTAAGTACTCAAGAAATGCCAGCTATTATTGTTTTATAAAAATACATATGTGATCCTCAAAGAAAACCTAGTAAGTAGAAGTACTGTTTACTTCATAAAGATGACTATTGCTGTTAAGCTTGAAACCACAATTACTTCACTTCAAAACCTTGTGGAAGTGAGTACGTCAGATATAATACGGAAACCCCTTTGAAAGCTTTTTATAAGTCCAGTTGTACTTGACTGAAGAAGTGATAAAATATGAGTGTAATATGTTTATATTGTAGCTTTGTTCATATCTTATGAAAGTCATCAGCTCTGAGTTTTTAGTAGAAAAATAGGAATTCAAGCTACTTTGTGCTTAGAGGTAAAAAGATAGACATATATTTTAAAGTATCGATATAATAAAGTCTATACTAATTTATTTCAAAATATATTCTACTCATTTATCTAACTCCGTAGTTTTACTTCATTTGTAATAATTTGCAATATACAGTGGCATGATTTATATTAAATGTTAAATTTTATGAAAGAAAAGATATAAGCCCTACTTCTCTTTATGTATTTGATAAGAAATGAATTAATCTTTTTTTTAGCTTAGATGATGGAATAGCTAAAATGAGAAATGTCTCAAAATTAATAAATTGAATCAGAATCATAGGAACTATATACTATATTTTATTCTCTAACAATGTATCCTAGTTTTGCACTCAATAATAGTATTTTTCATTATTTAGACCATTCCAGAGTTGACTCTCTTTGATTCCAAATTCCTACTATATTGATCATTTAAAAATTGCGTTAGCAGTATATGGAGTGTCTTTCCTCTTTCTTTTTCATATTTTGCACAGTTCCTGGAAATAGTTGATAAAATTGTTTGACTAAGAACTATTTGGGTTAAAATAAACTTAAAAGTAAATAAATGGAAGCCCTTGTACCTTTAATAAAAATTTGGATGTCAATTTAGGGGCAATTCCTTATAAAACACTGTGTTTGCTATCAGAAATACAAAGATAGGTAAGACTCAGTCTTACCCACTTGGAATTCACAAGCAAGTCAGAGGTTTGTTGCTGTAATCAAAGATGAGTTGAGGAGGTGAGAAACACACCGTCAGAGAATTACAATGCTTTCAATGTTGTGGTGTTCAGAAAAGGTGGCTGTATGGAATAACTAGCATTTGACATAAATCCCGAGGGAGGGATACTGTTGTAGCACGGAGAGAGGAGGAGTGGGTAAGACGGAGAAAGGCCCCCTGGGTAATTATTATTATTATTTTTTTAAAGATTTTATTTATTTATTTATTTTCCCCCCAAAGCCCAAGTAGATAGTTGTATGTCATAGCTGCACATCCTTCTAGCTGCTGCATGTGGGACAGGGACTCAGCATGGCTGGAGAAGCGGTGCGATGGTGCGCGCCCGGGATCCGAACCTGGGCTGCCAGCAGCGGAGTGCGCACACTTAACCGCCAAGCCACGGGGCCGGCCCAACCCTGGGTAATTACTGTTGACTTCAGTTGACAAGCTCAATGTTATTTTAGCTGCCCTCATGTTGAAAAATGTGACAGTGCAGTCCTTCCCTATCCCCGGTTTTGCAAGTAGCCAGTTTCTGGATAGTCTATTCTCATTACGTGGTGTTCATTAATGTCCCCTCAATTAGAAACACCATTTTAGCTGGATACATTGTCTTCAATTTTCAGGTGTATAAAATTGGCAAGAGGCAGCATAGCCTACTAGTCCAGAGCTGGATACTGGAGCCAAACTGCCTGGTTTCCAATCCTGGCTCTCTCCCTTACTAGCTCTGTGACCTTTGTCAAGTTATTAAACCACTCTGTGCTTATTTCCTCATCTAAAAAACAATAAAGATGATGAAAATAGTTCCTACCTTGTTGTGTGGAATAGATTCACTCAATGACTTCCTACTTCAAAAGTGCTTAGAACAGCTCCTGGCACAGAGGCGGCATTCCAGAAATGTTGTAAATAAGATAGCCCCATGTGCCTTCCCTGCTCTCTCTAGAATGTTGTGCTGACTTGAGCTCATGGGGCTGCTCTGGATGTTTTTCCCTGCTTCTGCCTCCTCTATAGATTAGGATCCTGGTGCCATTTGGGTGACACCTGGCAGCAAGACACAAGACCTCAACGCTCTAATTCCCTGCTTTTATGGCACATTTTATTAGTCTTGATTTTAACAAAGAGCCCTTTCAGCCTTGTTGTATAAGGACAATAAACCAGATTCAGTGGGTGCTAGTTTTAACTAGCTTTCCATTCTAATTTTCAGGATTGATGGATATAAAAGGTTTCCATGTCCCAACAAATGTAGTGGAACACATTGACTTTTCTAGGCAAAGAAGTGTGCTCTAATTCTGTGGAATTTTAGATGGGGCTTTAGAGTCAGCTCTGCGCTAGGTGTGTGTCCTGGTTTTGCCACTTAGAACAGTGTGGCCTTGAGCAAGCTAATCCCAGGGCCTCAGTTTCCAATAGAGGTTCCTACCTTGCAGAGTCCATTCTTCATCTGGAGCCTTTCTGGGATTCCATGGTGCTTCTGAGCATCCTCCACAGACAGCTTAGGCTCCAGGTCCTGGTTCTGCTAACCAGACTCCAAAATGGGATGGTTGTCCTCACTCCTGTTTTCTGTGTCCTTGTGAATTTATACTTTACTTAACAAAATCCCTCTTCTGCCTGTTTAGTGCTGCATTCATAAAGGCAGAGAGGTACGTTCATGCATTCAATTTGCCATCTTTAACCAGGAGTCATCGTTAGGTTTTTAAAGAAATATTCTTTATTTCTCTTATTATCATAACAGTCTCTTTTGAAATTTCTCTGTAAGAATAAATTTACTGCTTCCATTCTCCATTCCCTGCTTTCATTAATATAATCTGAGGATTCATCCTGTGGTTATTATTGTTAAATATTTTATATTAAATTGTCCCAAAAGAATAATTACATTTAATTTGGTAATGAAATTTAGGGTAATTATTTATGTTGCTAACTATAGTCCTTTTATTCTAAAGTTATGCTTTTCAAATTCTTAGTTTTTATTTGTATCTGGTAGGTTGGAATTGACCTAATTTTCTAGTAAAAGTTAATGAGTAATATATTTTCAGAGCCTCTGAATGTATGAGACTATTTTTCATATTCCTTCACAAATGATAGGAAGTTTGGCTGGCAATGGCTTTCTTTGATTGAGTCTTCTCTTTCTTCTGTAATTTAGTAATATAGAGGATAAATTTAAGACCAGTTGGACATTTGTTCCTTTGATAGTGACTTATTTTCATTTGATTTGTGTGTTGACTTGTTTTTGTTTTCATGCCTGGATACTAAAGGATTTTTTTTTTTTTTTTAACCCTAAGGTCAAAAATTTTGACAGAATGTGTGTTTTAATTGATATATGTTTGGAATACAATTTAGTCTTCTTTTCTTTTTTTCAGTTCAGATTTTTTTTCAATTGTGTCTTTGATTATTACTTCTATTTCCATTCTTCACTTGTGTTTTCTCAGAAACAGCTATAATTAAACTTGTTTTTTCTGGTCCTCCAGATCTAGGATCTTTTTTCATGTATTGGTTCTTTTCTGCAGCCTTATGGGAAGGTTTATCTTCTATGTCAATGATTTAATTTTACACAGTGTGTGTCTACATTTTTCTCCCTCCCCTAATGTGGATAATATTGTCGCTTAATTTTTAGAATCCTTGTAATGCTTCTTTACTTTACCTATAGTCTCTTTTTATCTTACCCAGTAGTCTTTTATTGATTTATGGCTGTCTACTTTTGTTTTTAGGGGACATATTAAAAATGCCAAACACTTTTCTAAAATTTACTTCTGATTCCTCTAGGAAGTCATTTTTAGGAGACAGTTCATTTTTTTTTTTTTTTAAAGATTTTCTTTATTTATTCCCCCCCCACCCCCCAAAAGCCCCAGTAGATAGTTGTATGTCATAGTTGCACATCCTTCTAGTTGCTGTATGTGGGACGCGGCCTCAGCATGGCCGGAGAAGCGGTGCGTCGGTGCGCGCCTGGGATCCGAACCCGGGCACCAGTAGCAGAGCATGCGCACTTAACCGCTAAGCCACGGGGCCGGCCCTAGGAGACAGTTCTTCCTTGGAATCTTTAGCATGCTCTTTTCTTTCCATACTTATGCAATACTTCTTAGTTGACCTATACTGACATTTTTCTGTTATTTTCATTCCTGAATTTGGAAATATCCATCTAGACCTGCTCCAGTGAGGGTGCATGGGTTGCTCTTGGCCCCACTCCCTGTCCTCTTGTTTGCCTGTGAAAATCCTCTTTTAGATCTCTGACTTTGTAGCAGATAGGCTTTGGCCCATTCTCAATGGACTAGAAGAATTTCATCTAAAACAGCTATCTCCAATGCCTTGTTCTCTGTCACTCTGCATATGGATTATATAAGAACAGCAACTCCCAGAATGCAACACCATCTTAGATCATCTTGTCCCTAAATCTGCTTTTCTGCAACTAAAACTTCCAGAGTGCTAACTCCTTCCCTTTCTTCCCACTCATCTTTTGAAAGTAGCAGTCATAATTGATGGGATGGGGAGATTCTTCTACTGCCTCAAAAGTATCATTCATGACAGAGAGCTGTCTAGTTTTCTGACTGATATAGATTTTTGCATTTCTGTACAAGACGGCAGAAAGTGGAGAAAGGGACATATACAAAGATTTTCTTACTTCCTTCAAGACCCATAGCTTGTTTCTCGTTTCCTCCAATTACATTTTTAAATCTAATTTTATTCTTTTTTTTGGCTGTAAGAATTCCTATCTGATCTTTCGATAGGTTGAAGGTCATTTCTTCCTTTTTGTGGTTGCATGCATGTTTATTTACCGCTCTTTTTATAGATATTTTAGTGGAGAGAGGCTATAACAGGGGCTGGTAGCTAGACACCATTTAAAACTGTAACTTATATGAAACTACACAAATAAAAAAAGTACTTTTTGCATGTGGCAAAGTGCTGGAAAATATTGCTTCCTGCAGATATTTTGTGGAAATAAACCCTGCCTTGTAAATATTCATCACAAGTTGTTATTCAGATGATGGAGGCATTGATGTTCCTGTAATAGAACCTATGTCTTATGAAAACTGGGTCATTTTAGTGATGAAATAAAATGTAGATACATAAGTGATTGTAGGAATTCCAATGACCTCCATAACATTTTTTTTATACATAAAAATTGCCTGATCACTGCCTACTAACAAAAGGGTCTTAGAGCTCAAACAGCTGTTATAAATCATTTAATATAGGAGTTGCAAATTCAATTGCCTTCAGGGGCCCAAAAAGTAATCTGTAAATGCGTGAGGTAGATTGGTTTAATACAGTAGAGAGTGGGCAGTATAATATAAACCCACTCTCCCATTGTAGAGATGGACCTGAGGTCAAGGGATATTAATAGATTTGCCCAAAGTTAGGAGAATCTATGTGTCTTAATCATAACCAGCTACATAATTTGCAGGGCCCAATGCAAAATAAAATATGGGCCCCCTTGTTCAACAATTATGAAGAATTTCAAGATAGTGGCAGCAAAGCATTAACCAGGCATGAGACCCTATGTTGACTATGCACGAGTTAGTTATACGCCCTCGAAGCTGTCCCTGGTCTTAACTTCTGATCTAGAATTTGTACATCCAAATAGAAAGAAACACACAGAGTCTCACACACAACCACCAAAAAATTTATAATAGAAATGGGGTTAAAATTTAAGTCCTTGACTGATACTGCAATAAGTAAACCGCCTTTACTTACAAGAGGGCTTTTTGAATGAGGTTTTAGAATCATTGCTCTTCTATATTCTTTGGAAGCTTTCATTGAATCATTACTGCTTACATCAGTTTTTATTGTTCCCTCCTGAATTCAGGTTTTATGAATAATTAGTTGAAGATGTTCAACCCTGAAGTTCAAACCTCTTCTCTAAATGTTGGTTCTGACTTGAATTCCAGAATGTTTGAAGAGTCAATCAGCCCAGGAATGAAACTGAGGGACACTGTGTCTGCTGTTGGGTCTTACTCAGCTCTGGGAGGCCCCCACCATTATTCTTTTCCTCTTAGCCAAAGATAGCTGTCATTTCTTCCAGAAAATTTTATCCATAACTTGAATCATCTCCTAAAATAACCTTTTTTTTTTTTTTTTTTTTACCCCATTTGAAATTTTTGTGTGGCTTGCAAACACAAAAAGCAATTCGCTTCCTGACAGATTGAAGCTGACTAGTCACTTTCTCCTTTGTGTTCATTTACCATTTATACCCACGGTACCACTAACAACGTAACCACAGGAATGCTACTGAGTGAAATCTAGCCAGCTTTTAAAGGCACAGCTATTCACACCAGAAAATATAAGAAATAAAATTGAGACTTGAGTACTAGGGTAAGAGTTTTTTTGTAGTAACTATATATATATATATATATATATATATATATATAATATATATTATATAATTTATATAAAGTCTTTATATAAATAAAGTCATATTTTATGAGACCTAATCATTTAAAATTGAAAGAGAACTTAAAATTTTTCCTCATTAAAAAAGTGAAAGTCCAACAGCCAGATATACAGTTTGGAGTGGTATAAAGTTGTCATTAACAGTTGTACATCTAATGGATGATTTAGATTCCAAACATCCACAAATATGTTGACAAAGAAAGAATTTCTTAAGAGACAAAGAAAAAATCTTACCTGATTTAAAAATGTTGAGACTTTTATTTTTAAACGAATATGAACTTCAGTCAAGTTATTTACTTAAAATCTGGATCAGATGGGGAATTCAAAACTATCTTACTACCTTCTTATTGTTGAAATAGGTTTCTTCATGAGCAATTGACAAGAGGAAATTCACATGTTGGAGAAAGAGAGGATGAGGAATTGGGCAAATACAGTAACTGAGTAAAAGAAAATTTGTTATGAATATAATTATTAATATTTAAAATATTTGCAGTAAGCCATGCACATGAGTGTATGTTTTCAGCTAGCACTGAATTTGCTTATTAAGTTTAATCTCTGGTTGGGGTGGGGTTGTGGGGGAGGGCAAATTTAACAGAGTTTTTTTACTCACATATTTCAGAATATGCTGTGAAATATATAAACTGAATGTCATAGAATTTTTTTTAACCTTCTACAGGTGGAGATTTTCATTTTACCTTTATGTATTCACCTATGGAGTCCGGTTCCTGAAAAAGGTAGGATCTGTCAAATTATTTTATATAATTCTTATGTAACTGTAAGCCTATGTCTCATTTTTGTGTGTGATAGAGGTGATGTTTTAAACACTCAAACAGGCTTCCTAGGAATTGTTTGTGCATTTTCCTTTGACTTACAAAAATATTTGCGGTCTCTTCTTTATAGTAAATAATCTTTAGGCATATACCAAAAATGCTTTTGAAAATAATTTGTTTTTCCTGTGAAAGATGTTGCTAAGTCCTCTGACCACATTACTTATGGACATTAGCAGCCTTATAAAATCCATCTGATGTTTTGAAAGAAATTAGAGTTTCCACATTATACAACTTGAAAAAAATCAATTGTTGCAATGTGTGTTATCATTGTAGCCTTCACCAGTAGAAATGATATTTTAGTGTCTTGCATAGTTATTAACAGGGCAACACCAACTACTGGTGGAAAATTCAGTTCCTTTCATAGATTGTGTTTCCCTTACTGCTGCTTTGCTATTCTTGCATGAACTGAGGCACCTTTGTCTATGAAAGTAAATCTTTGAGGCTGCCATAGTCTTCTTCCTGGTTATTTCAATGCTAATGGCACTACTAACAAGTTAGGCTGCTTAAATTCAAGTCTTATGAAGACTTATATTCTCATAGGTATGCATACACTAACAATAATGGTTTGGCAGAAAATGGGAAATTATTTTAAAAAATGTTTTATAGTATTTACCTTTAAAGTGACATCAATGTTATCTTTATTTACTACAAAAATTTTTCCAAAATAGGGCAATGCAATGTGCCAAGTGGCATGCTTTACTAGTAAATTTTCATGTAAATATTGATGTGAAAATTGCAAATATGTTTTTATTTTTAAAGTCTGAGTTATAAGATATTGCCTGCCTCTGGAAAATTCTATTATAAATAGTGGTTGTTTCCCAATATCACATTTTTCTAGAGGAGATATTCTTTTTCCTTGTTGTCTCTTCCTTTAGTAACTACACTTATTTTTCACTTAATAAGACTACATGGCCCAGAGGCTATTTGAGTAGATTTAAAAGGATGAACTTCATTCTGTAGGCTTTCTGAGTGTGAAGAATTCTCAACTGGGGTAAATAAATGTGCTAGAAACTACTTATTCTGGAACTCTACTGTTATAGTTTTGAAATTTATTTATCTAGGGACAAAAATATGGAAAGAATGGCTATAGAGCTTTAATGCTTACAACTTTACTACCTTGGAAGAGGAAATAGCTTTGGATGGAATTTCAGTTGACATTGGAGAGTTGCGCTGCATGGGATCGTCGAGTTGCTAACTGAGGTCAAGGTTTGGAATTCATGTCGGCTTCTGTGGGTGAAGGGCTTTGATGGTGAGCAAGGAAAGATGGTGACAGCCAGGAGCATTTTTTTGTCCTTTCCCCTAGATCTGCAGGATATGATCTCTTTTAGCTCTCATGCAACAAGCCTGGCCATCTGTCATCAGAACAGGAAGCACTTTGACACTTAGCTCTGCTTCACTTTGTCCCTGGATAAACTAAATGGAATGAGAATAGTTTTCATCCCCTTGTCCTCAGAGGGTCTGTAGAAGGCAGTAAGAGGGCCTGTCAATAGAATGTTTGCTTGGAAACAGTTTTTCCTTAAACTAGACCAGTTCCCTGTCAATTGTCTCTAGTTATAATAAATGTTTAAAAAAGGAAAAAAGAACTAGATGTTCTTCTTGTTGAATTCTTTTGTATTTGGGGTTTCTTCCTTTAATGCTGGCTATGAAGCACTCTCTTATGGAGGAAGTGTATAGTTTAGTGCTAGTCGTAGTGTGTGATAGAAAAGTACACACAGAATCCATGTGACTGAACTAGCTGTGGAGGACTTCATAAGCCATCTTTTCCAACTCTCTCATTTCACAGCTGAGGAGTCAGAAATCCAGATAGGGTAGATGGCATTCCAAGGGTCACACAGTTAGTTTATTAAAGGCTGAATCTGAAATGAAACACCCACTGCTGTCTCTTATTCTAGTACTTTCTCTGCTTCACCAGCCTGCCCTAACCTCAGCATGATTTCCAAATGACTTCCTTCTTTGGTTAAGTTAGCAAACTTGACGTAATATAATCATTGTTTCTATTTATAGAACTTTAAATACTTACTTTAATGGATATTTAAAGTATATTCTGTTAACTTTGTTAGAATTGACAATATATTTGCCCATCTAACTGAGAGAAAAAAAATTATTATGAGAGCGGCTTCAGAAATAATCAAAACAAGGTAATTCAAATTTTCATGGTACCCTAAATGTTTTAAACTAAAATACCAGGTTAGTGGATCAATTTTAAGAGATGAGAGGCCACAGATGCTTCTTACCTCTCCTATCAAAAATGTGGATTATTACATGGGCTATTAGAAAAATGCCTGGGCTGCTTCTGTCTTTAGGTCAAATGAACCTGATACATCTCATTCTAGTGTAGATTAAGTAACTTTAAGTACCCTTTCCACCCTGAAATTCTGTGATTCAGTGAAAGAGATATTTACCAAATGCAAAGCACCATGCACCTATGATAATAGATAATCTTAAAGAATAAAAACAAATTAATTTTTGAAAACCATGGAATTTTAGATGTAAAAGTTATCATGCATACCATGTAAGTACCTTATTTTATAGATGAGGCTGTGAGGGATCAATCTCTAGTGTAAGAATAGCTTCAGTTTTCTCTGCTATGTTGAAATACATTCAGGCTTAATACTGAAGTTTTATTAAATGCTGTTAACTTGTCCAATTTGAATTGGCTTAATCCTGTAGGGAAAATATACATATTTCTCTGGGTTTACCAAGTCATAGTAAAGTTTCAGTGTATAAATATGACTGATTTAAGTGCCCTCAGCTTTAAAATATTCTTTGTATTTAGAAATAAGGCAGTTAAGAGTTTTTAAATACATATAAACTAGGTTTATGTCAATAAACATTTGTGCTTAGTCTGGGTCCCCTGAGAAGCAGACGCCGAGAAGAAATTAAATGTACAAGAAATTAATGAGGGGACCAGCCCTGGTGGCCTAGTGGTTAAGTTTGGCACGCTCTGGGTTCACTTCAGCGGCCCGGGTTCAGTTCCCAGGTGTGGACCTGCACCACTCATCTCTCAGTGGCCATTCTGTGGCAGCAGCTCACATGAAAAAAGAGGAAGGTTGGCAACAGATGTAAGCTCAGGGCGAATCTTCCTCAGCATAAAAAAAAAATTTAATTGAGGGAAATGCTTGTGAGGGAAAATGGGGAGGGAGTTGGAGGGAAGCTGGAAGAACCTTCAGACCACAAAGTAAATCTGACCCTGAGTGGAGGAGAGAGGGAAGGAAGGGAAGAAGGTTGGGTGGAGCTCTAAGACTGTGTGCCTTTCTAGGGAAAGTACAGTAAGGCCGTTGGGGAGTCCTGGAGCCACAGCTGACCATCAGAGGAGACCTATGTGTCCCAGAAATGGGCTTGCCTTAGTATTCCTGTTGTCCTCAGTCATTGGCAGCGAGCAGCCTGTGGGCAGCGTGGATTCTAGAACACAGCTGGGCCCTGGGTCAGTTACACTCCCAGCAGTTCAAGATCTAAGAGGCACATTCTCATGGTTGACATGTGTGCTTTATTTTTTAAATATACCAACTATTCTGAGCAAAGTCAAAGGATAAATCATGGCATAAGACCCTATATGACATAGAAATCATGTTTTCATATGCAAGATCCTTAGAAGCATAGAGAAATATTTATCTATTGTACTTTTTTTTTCATTTTACTTATTATGCATTGACTTAATCTCCATTATGTCCTAGTTCTTGTGGTTGATGTATAAATGTATCTTTGGAGCAATACACAGGCTGACTTCCCACATAAGTTGGGTGATCATACAAGCTGTCTCAGGGTCCTGGGTGGTTACCTCCCCACTTGTTCTCAAAATGACCCAGTTTGGGTGATAAATTATATGGTCATCCTATGAATAGTTGTATAATAAATGATGAACTAATTGGCCCTATATTTTCAAATACCCCATAAAGTATGTGTGTGTTCATTTATATGAAATCAATATAATGCTCTCTGTAGTTTGATGACAAATAAGAGAATGCGCCTCATTTCTAGTGATGTGATAATGCTCAGGTGTGCGTGTGTTATATGTTGTCTTTGCTTTCTCAGCTTAGAGCCCCCTTTACAGATAGTGCTGACTCTGGAAGTAGACTTTATAAGGCATTGACCTTACAGACATATTAGTGAACAATTAAGTAAAGTTGTTGCTTAGTAGGAAATATTTAAATAGTTGAAAGATAAGCCTCTTTCAACACTCGGCTCCTGTAATTGCTGGACACAAGCGACTCTTTGCCCATAAGTATGATTGGCAGAGACAAGTACTTTTATGAAAGAAGACCCAGAATTAATTCAGGTGCTCTAAAGTCCCACCACACAATGTACTCATACAAATTAACACATTTTCCTAGGTCCTGAAAGAAACCACACATCAAGCCTTAAAAAATAGAGTAAGTGGGGCCAGCCCAGTGGCTCAGCAGTTGAGTTCACGCATTCCACTTTGGCGGCCCGGGGTTCGCTGGTTCGGATCCTGGGCGTGGACCTGCTCACCGCTCATCAAGCCATGCTGAGGCGGCGTCCCACAGAGATGAACTAGAAGGACCTACAACTAGGATATACAACTATGTACTGGGGGCTTTGGGGAGAAAAAAGAAAAAAAAAAAGAGGAAGATTGGCAACAGATGTTAGCTCAGGGCCAATCCTCCTCAGAAAAAGAGAGTAAGCTATCACTCATTTATTGTTATGCTTTTTTTTCGCATTTGTAGTTGGAAGTGTATATTGAGTGGAGTTCTTTGAATATTTTTCCTTGAGTTCCTTTATTTATTTTTTAAAAATTTAGTGTCACAGGAAGGCAGTATAGATATATGTGCAACTGGGATTTAGGTAAATATTTTTTCTACATGTTAGGCTAAAGTATTTCCAACTTTTTGGCCATATGGTGCATTTTATATCACAATCCATTTTGTACACATGCGTATACATAATTAAAATAGAAGTTACTCAAAATATACCTATACCTCACCTCTGTATCTGTCAGGGTCCCATTAGGAGACAAAAACCACAGGAGTTATTTTACGAGTGATTATAATATAAAGAATCATTAAGAAGGGAGAGCTACTTAGACTGTGTTACTCAAAGTAATTGATCTGCTGGCTGTTTGCTCCCACTCTGCAATGAGATAAGAAACTTGACCTGAGTGTAAATCATTCACTGCTCCTGTTTTGAGAACGTCTACCTATGAAGAAAAGTCAGCTGCACTAAACAGTGTGCTTAGTGATGTAGTTAATTTACGTTCTGGTGAAGCAGTAACAAACCTTTCAAGGACTGGCACTCGTCTGTACATGACACTTTGATTAGCACTGCACTGAGGTATCATGAAGGTAGTAATGGCAGGAAGAAGCTACCTCTCTGAGGACTAGGGGCTTATAGGAAGAGGGTACAGTTATCAGAATCTAGAAGCTGGAAGGAGGAGCTGTGGAGCCAGACACGACCTCTGAGGATGGAACACTGACCACCTGGAGTCTCTGAGGGACCATGATGAGTCTGGTTCTGGGAATGAGAAAAAAACTGCAAACTGCGAGCAGCTGTTGCCACTGGAATGAACTGCCGCTACTGGGTTGAGGATGCCTTGCTGGGAGGGTGGAGGAGTGATGGCAAAAACAGGAAGCAAAACAGAAAGGAGCACATCCCATCTTCCTCTTGCAGCCTTCCAGCCTCCCTCTGGTGCTTACTAGACGCCCAGCTCAGCAAGGCACCAGCTCCTTAGAGCCCCCTGAAGTGTGGTTTGCAAAGTCCTGGTTCTGAAGTTGAGAGACAGTATCTTAAAAACTAGCCCAGCCTTCCCTCTGTGCTGCATTCTGCGATGTGCTCCGACAACTTATTGCGATTTATTTTGTTACATTTAAAAAATATGCAAGTTGCCACCGATTATGTTGACTTGATGACTGACTGTGAGGTGAAAAGCCTCCATTGAAAAGTACCCTGGCTGAATGAGCACTTTGCCCATCCCCTTAGACAGTCTGAATCTGACCTGAACTAAGGCATAGCCTTTCATTATTCATTTGGTGTGCTTTTCAAAGTTCAACAAACAAATCCACAGAGTGTTCTCCTGGTGTCTTGCTTCAAGGTGTTCTCTTTTGCTTATTGGTTAGCTTGGAATCTTTCTGAAATGAAAACGGCTTGTCATCCTTTTGCCTGTTTTGATAGTGAAAATAAAATTGGTCCAGCCATTAAACTATGTGTCCATTTTAAATTTTGTTCTTTGTGTCATTTTAAAAATTTTGAAATTGCTTGGAGTATGTCACTTGTTTAAAGAGGCTTGACATTTAGAGTTTTAACTAAGAAAATGGTCCCATCAAATAGTTTTGTAAAAATTGCACCTGACATAGAATACGAACATTGGGAGGGGACCTTAAAGATCAACTATCTCAAATTTGTCATTTCAGAAAAGAAGAAACAATTTCAGAAGGATAAATTGACTTGCCTGAGGCAAAAGTAGAAGCCAGTCTAGGGTCTGGCCCAGTGGCATAGTGGTTAGGTTTGCGCGTTCTGCTTCAGTGGCCCAGGGTTTGCAGGTTTGGATCCCAGGCATAGACCTACACACCACTCATCAAGCCATGCTGTGGCAGGCGTCCCACATACAAAATAGCAGAAGATGGGCACAGATGTTAGCTCAGGGCCAATCTTCCTCAGCAAAAAAAAACAAATAGAAGCCAGTCTGTGGTCTTTAAAATTTCTAGGTCAGTTTGAGGAAAAAAAAAAAAACTTACTTAGAAAACAAGTTTCAAAAATGTAGTGGTTCAAGTAATATTTATTTATTTTTATTAGTAAATTCACCTTATTAAGAAATAAAAATCACATCACTATGGGAGAACATTAAATTAGAAGTCAAGATTTAGGTTTCAGTCTTGGCTCTGCCAATTATGCTTAATGGGACCTTTGCTCTCTGAAATCTCATTTTTCTCATCTGTAAAATAGGAAAATGATGCTTGCCCTGACTTCCTCCTCTTGTGTCTAGGAGTGGAGGCTATAAAGTACTTTAAAAATGTAAAGCATCTCACTAATTATTACTGATTGAGAAGTAGGCTTTGTTGGGAATGTAAGTGCCTAAATCTCCTATAATCCCTTGACGTGAAATTTTAAAAATTGTGCTGCTGCTGTCTCCTAGTCAAGTAAGATCCCTTGTCGTGACCATGCTGTGATGCTAACAAATAGGTAATTGAACTTTCTGGAGCAGAAATTAACCGGAGTGACGTTAGGAATTTGTGCTTCAATGCTTCTGCTTATTGTATCTTCCTTTTCCCATATCTGTCCTTTTTCTACCCACATCTGTACTCTTAAATGTTTTCTGATTTCCCTCGTACCTGTCATTTACTCTTCTGTGTTGACTTGTGGCTGGCATTCTGTCTGAGGAGAACATTCTGAGGCCAGTGAGAAACTAAGGATAATGTGATATATAGGGAGAGCTCTGAAGAAGGGGTCAGAAGATCTGGCCATTAATCAGTTTTGTGCCCTTAAGCAAGTCACTTAATGTGAACTAACATATTGTAACATTTTTGAAACTCATAGTCCATAATTCAATGAAGACTTTGAGATAGTTGGTAATTATGGCAAGCTGGTACAACCTGTTTAGAAAGCAAAGTAGTGATGCAGAATAGTAACCATAAGTGTTTTCGTATACTGTGACTCAGCAATTCAACTCCTATAAATTTATCCTGAGGAAAGAATTATATAGAAGCAAAAAATATGTATGTGTAAAGTTCTTTATTACTGCTTAAAAGTCTATATGCATATATATACACATACATGCAAATAAAAACAACTTAAAACAATCTTAATGTCTAATAATAGTAGAATTGTTTATTGTCATCAAAATGACAAAATAGCATATAACCATTTAAAAATAATAACTATAAAATAGCTATATCATTTCTTAATAAAATGTTTAGTACAACTTTACATGAAAATAAGTAACAAACTCATTTGTACATTTTGCTATGATAGTCATATATATAGATATATGGAAGGTAATAGGTAAAAATGAAAAGATTCCTTTTAGAGAGACAGAACTGTGGACAGTTAATTTTTTCATAATGTCTTTACTACTTTCTTTTCTATGAAAAAAATTAACCCTAAGATGTAGGAATTAGAATGGAATGACTGCATAAATTTAGGTATACTGGGTTATGAAAGAGCTTGTAATTGTAACTTTTGAAAAGGAGAAAATAAAAAAGTTGAATTCCATTTAAATGGCAAAGAGAAACAGAAGTTTCATCAAAAAAAAAAAAAGCCAACTGTTCATGTTTGCCTGGTTCTTGCTGCCTTGATCCCTGAATTTTCTCTCAAGGGTTCCCTTTACATGATCATATTGCCCAGAATGACCCAGAATGGCCCTAACATAGACTTTCTAAAGAGCCTTTTTAGTGTCTGGTGGGATTCTGGTAAGATTCCAGCTCTATTTCCATAGCAGATTTACGTGCCTGGTATTAGATAATAACTTGGAATTCTTCATTCCATAGAGCACTTTAAAATCTTCTCTCATAATGCAAGTCCCACCTCTTTTGGAGTGGGATAATGACTTGGAAACACTGTTGGCTTAGTGCATAGCCAGGATGAAATTTTCAATTATGGATAATAATCATAATCGTAATCATAATCATGATAGCTAGACTGTATTGAGCCCTCACTTTTGGCCAGGCGTTATATTGATCACTTAGTGTCCGTTTCTCATGTGTTGTGCAGTATGACTCCTCATCCTTATAGATGAAGAAACCAAGGCTAACAAGGATCAGTAATCTGCCCGAGGTCACATAGCTAGTCAGTAGGATGGCTGAGACTTAAATAGTGGTCTACTTGTATCCAGGCCTCATTACTGACTAGTAGAACTACTGGGTTGATCAGGATTGACTAGTTAACAAGAAAAAGCAAAGGCTCTGTCTTATAACTGTGTTTATGTTAAGACTACAGAGTTAAACTTAGTGATTATATTCAAAAGGCCCTAATTAAGCACCATACTTGCTTTATTTATCTACTTCCAAATGAAGTCGCATTGGCAAAGCTGAGAATCTGTGGCTTGTCATATTCTTAATATTTTTGGATCTCATCAGAAATTGTCTGCTAATCTTCAAACTGGATTTAGATGTCCCTTTTACACAAACGAATGTAATTATACAACACAATTTTTTCTCTCTTTCTATGATACATATTCACTTTCTACTATGTGACTAGCAAACCATTAATATACTATTCACAGTAAGAAGCTGGTTGGGACAACTCAGTATTTTCTAAAGTTCAGGGAATGTTCTTTAGGTGAAATTGTTCATTGCCTAGGATAAATTAAAACTTGTTCAGATGATAAAACCAGTTCATCAGCACTGAGGTTATAGCTTATAGCTTTTTATTTAATGAGATGCAATAGTTTAGTTTTGGTTGTGTGAAATTTTCTCTAAAGAGTGTTGAGAAGCCTTTTACCCAAGTTGTCTTCGCTTTGTGTTCAGGCTTTGTCTCGAGAGAATGACTTGCACACCAACAGCTTTCTCCAGATGGTGAGGTAGAAAGATTTCAGGACTTCATGAAAGATTTGCAGGAGTTCATGAAGCTGAAATGGACTTTTGTGGGAGGAGGAGAAGGTGCTTTTGTTGCTTCCCAAGTAGGTGGGACTGCTGCCTTACTGAGTAATCCTTGCTCTCATGTAATTATTTATACAGGGGTTTGTGGACTTGGTGCTTGATCAAACTATGAATCTTATCTTTTCAACTCACTTCATAAAATATCAACTTACTAGAAACTCTAGAACTAAAGAAAAAGCTAACTCTTATTTCAGAGGCTACTAAAATAACACGGATTTAAATATGACGTTCATTATTAGATAGTCCCCTAAAGGCATAGACTTGTCCTTCTCAAAAGTTTAGAACTGAACTTGACTATGAAAAACATTGATTCTCATTTATATGCTGTAACAAAGCTCACGCTCCGGCTTCCTTGGGCTGAGGGCACTGCCTGGGAACTGGATTGCATTAGTATTCCTCCCCTGTTTCCATGGGGAATAGAAAACGAGTCACCCTCAGAAGAGTTCAGGTAATTTGGTATGAAATATTGATCCATGTCTCAAAATCTGAACCTGCACATTCACCCTGCATTAGCTGAATCATCATCTGACACTTGAAAAATCCTTTACTGAATTCAACAAGGAAAGCATTATTCTTACTAAGGTTTGTTTTAATAAAGTCTGAGAGCTAATGGCTTTTGCATATAGTAGTCATCATAATGAAACATTTTTCTTATCCACAATAATGAAACAAACCAGGTGTTCTTTGCTTAAAAACAACGGCTATCTGGGAGAAGTAATGAGATGTTCTACTTCTGCTGTACAAGTGGTATTCTGTCTCTTCGAAGCAGACCCAGTCTTCTCTGTGTGTTTGGGCTGGAGGTGGGAGTACTTAAGACAAGTACTTGATGCAGAACAGGACAGTGGGCATTTTGATCTGACCAGCTCATGCTCTGATTATAGCTCCATGTGTGGCTCCGAGAAACTGGTTCAGAGAGCATCTTGATGCTGGGCCAGCTACAGTCTGCTGTAAGGTGGGACGAATGGTTTAGTGTTTTGTTTTCATTTTGCCCCCTTCTGCTTTATTAATGCACATGAGACTAGGCCAGCCTTCTAAGGGCTATTGCTGACATTGTTTAGGATTTAGTGAGCAAAATCCTGGTGATACCAGTCACTTGGGAATGACTATTCCAAAGCACAGAGAAGATGGCCATTTTGTCCTCAAGGAATTAAGCCTTCCAAAAGGCAGTGAATAAAGAAAAGGATAAATTTTTTTTTTTCAGGCAAAATGAATCTGTAGTAATAGAGGTAGTTTTATGCAGGGGAGGGGGAGGGCAGGAAAGAGCCTGCTGGAGTGCAGGAAATCTTCTCGATCTTGATCTGGGTAGTGGTGGCATGTGTGTACATATATATATGTAGACATGCGTCAAATTTCTGTGCACTTAGATTTGTGTACTTTACTGTATGTAAGCTATACTTTAATAAAAAAAAACAATAATGGTTTCTGATAATTCTTTAGGCTGCCATATAAAGCAGTCACTGCATGTTGTGGAGTGGAAGTGTGGGTACAAGGCGTTTGAGGATCAAAAGCTGTTATTTCAAGGGCAGAGCTTCTGTCTGTTACTCATGGGAGATACTGATCTCTGGTCGTTTGTTCATTCAGTATCTGTTAAGCACCTGCCATATGACAGGTGCTCAAGGCATTATTCTAAGCAAGACAGTCTGGGTTCCTAAGCTAATGCTATTGCTCTTGCCTTCCCTGGGATCAGCAGCAGCATAGGCATTTAACTCAATTTAGCTAACATTTATTGAATATCTGCTATGCCAAGACATGATGGCAGATACAGGAGAGGGAAGGCATGGTTCCTACCCTCAAGGACCTTATAATCTGGCACAGGAGTTAAGATTTGGCTAGAAATACTTATGCTATAAGACTTTGTGAGAGATAATAGAAGTACAGGAGCATAGAAAAGGGATCCAATTGAGAGAATTGAAGAAAACTATACAGAGAAGTAGTGTTCAGTTTGAGCTCTTATGAAGAGTTAACGTTGATGGGGGGTTAGTGAAAGCATTTTTAAGTGGAGCGTATGGAGTGGGAAAATGGAAAACTACTATTTGAGATTTGAGATTACATGAAGTCTAATTGAGATTACATGAAGGGGAATTGGGAAATAAAACTGGAAATGTGTTTGGGAAGGACTTGACTGTTGCATTAAAGAGATTGGACTTTACAACTAAAGAAGGCTTAGTTCTCCTGCGTGTCCTCATTGTAAAGAGACCTGGTATTTGTGTGGAAGGGGCATCCTTCCTCCTCCCTGACTGCAATCTACAGTCTCTCATCTTATTAACTTATGGCTCCACTTCTTCTCCATGTCTTCTCTGTGTTCCTTCCCCTTCTCCTTCCACATACCCAAAGTGCTGAATAAATGGAGTTGGAAATTCAGCATAATGATGGGGAGTCATTTTAGTTATCCCACCCTCCCAGCCTCATCCATGTATGAATTGCTGTGAAATTATATCCTTAATCCTCGCCAGCAGAGCCTAACCACCAGACGCTGACATTACTGTTCCTCCATTACTATTGTGAGCCTCTGCAGAAAACATGATTGCTCAAACCACTGCTCTTCCCCAGTAGTCCCACTTCACCCTTCTCTGCCCCGATTTCCTCACTTTCAAATTCTAGGTAGGTATCATACCTATCAGAAAGTCATCTCCTTTGAGACATTTCTTTCTATTAAACTGATTTTAATCCATTTAACTAATTTATTATTATTTATTATTTTATTTTTATATAATTATTTTTCATTGAAGTATGATTGACCTACAAAAAAGCTCTATATGTTTAATGTATGTATCTTGATGAGTTTGAAGATAAGTGTATACTCAAGAAACTGTCACTATATACAATGCCCTAAACTTATCCATCACCTCTAGAAGTTTCCTCCCTCCCTCTTTTTTTTTATTTTTGATAAGAACATTTAACATAAGATCTGCCGTCTTAAAGTTTTAAATATATAGTACAGTATTGTTAGCTATATGCACTGTGCTGTTCAGTAGATCTCTAAGATGTACTCATCTTGCCTAAGTAAAAGTAGGTATACCTCTCCAGTTCCTCCTCCCCCCAGCCCCTGGTAACCTCCATTTGGCTCTCTGCTTCTATGAGTTTGACTATTTTTAGATTCCTGCTATCAGTGGGATCATGTTATATTTGTTCTTCTGTGAATGACTTATTTCACTTAGCATAATGTCTTCAAGTTCATCCATATTAAGGCAAACAGCAGGATTTCCTTCTTTTTTTCAAGGCTGAATAATATTCCATTGTCTGTATATACTGCATTTTCTTTATCCATTCATCTGTCAATAAATGTTTTAAGTTGTTTCCTATTTGCTATTTCCTTTGCTATTGTGAATAATGCTGCAATGAGTGTGGATGTGCAGATATCTCTTTAGGATCCTGATTTCAGTTCTTTTGGGTATATACCCAGAAGTGGGATTGCTGGATCATATAATTTTTTGAGGAACATCCACACTTTTGTTCATAGTGGCTGTACTGATTTACCTTTCTACTAATAGTGCACAAGCATTCTCTTTTCTCCACATTCTCGCCAATGCTTTTTTGTTTTTGTTGATAATAACCATCCTAACAGATGTGAAGTAATATCTCATTGTGGTTTTGATTTGCATATTTGCCTGTTGATTAGTGATGTTGACCATCTTTTCATGTACCTATTGGCCATTTGTTAAGTCTTCTTTGGAGAATTGTCTATTCAGGGCTTTTGCCCATTTTTATATCAAGTTATTTGTTTTTTTTGCTATTGAGTTGTAAGAGTTCCTTATATATTTTGGATATTAACCCTTTATCAGGCATATTATTTACAAATATTTTCTCTCATTCTCATGTAGGTTGTCTTTTCACTTTGCTGATGGTTTCCTTTGCTGTGCAGAGCTTTTTAGTTTGATTTAGTCCCATTTGTCTATTTTTGCTTTTGTTGCCTATGCTTTTGGTGTCATAACCAAGAAATCATTGTCAAGGCTAACATCAAGCTTTTCCCCTAGATTTTCTTCTAGGAGTTTTACAGTTTCAGGTGTTATGTTTAAAGCTTTAATCCATTTTGAGTTGATTTTTACGTATGGTCTAAGATAAGGGTCCAATTTCATTCTTTTGCATGTGGATATCCAGTTTTCCCAGTGCCATTTATTGAAAAGACTGTTCTTTCCTCATTGTGTATTCTTACTCCGCTTGATTTATTCTTGAGGCTTCGACCCTAGCTTCCCATAGAAACTGCGCTGAACAAAGTCCCAGCTTTTTCTCTAGTCATCAGCACCTCTGACAAGGCAAACATGGGGAAAAAACTGTCCCCCAGCCTCTGTGCTTTTCCACAGGTCCAAACACTCTTATCCTTGAATGACCTTGCTCATCTTTACCCAGAGCCTACCAGCCCTAATTCTTCACAGGTCCCCCTTGCCAAGGAAAACCCCAAATTTAAAGCCTTTTAAATCTCTACATTGGTGCATATATTGCAAGGTTGTATGGTGTAGCACCTGGCTTGGTCCCTGAGCCGTGGAAAGTGTTCAATAAATAGGAGTTATCATTATTATTGTCATATAATATCATTCAGTACTTAAGTAGGAAGTATCTTATTTGTGTACTTTCATCTTAAATTTATTTCCATCCAGTTCTATAAACTGCTCAAGACAGAACCTCTTACCCCAGGTGTATTTCCCCATAGTGCTTGAGATCTACAGTAGATAGTTCACAAAAACTTGGGTTATGAAATGAAAAATATGCTACTTTATTATTTTGTTTAAAATTTTGGGGACGAGAACTTATTAATGACTGAAATCAAGTATGACGAGTAGCTGAGAGTTCTCATTGTTTGTAGTTACCCTATTTCCCATGAGTATTGTACATACGGTTGGCAGTAAAATTAAATAAAATTACCTTCTTTCCCTGAACTGGTAGATGGTGTGAATTCTGGCCAAGCTCTTCCTCTTATTTGATTAGTACATCCAACCAGATCTTCCTTTAGAATATTACTTATGAGTAGTTGAGGATTTCCAATATTTTTGTCTTATATCTAAAAGATCTTGTATGTGTGTGTATGTGTGTGTGTGTGTCCGTAATCTGGTTAGCAAAGCTGTAGTGACTGATACCTGGGGTCTCACTGCTAGGAGGTAACTAAAGGATGCTTCAGGATATCTAAGGGATTCCGTTACTACAGTATTAACAGTGTAATCAGGGAGCATCAAACTGAATCAGGTCTCCAGACTGACAGATCAGGTATTCTGCCCCCTCCTTTACAGCATAAAATGTTCTCATGGTATGATGAAAATTGCAGAGTGGAGTCTAACCACTTGCATTTCACTTACCTTCCTGTCCGTAATAGAGTCAAGGCCCATATTGCTCAAGGCCATTAATTATAGTAATATTCTAGGAGGTGTCTCTATAGTGACTTGGATACTAGGGAGCATTTAGTAACCACGGCATAGGCAAACATAGTCTGTTCTCTCAGGAAACAGCCCTGTTGTGAGTTGTCAGCTTCTCCTTTGTGGATGTGTGTGTCTCTCCATAGCGGATGCTTGATCAGCAGGTTAAAAGTAAATGATAAAATATCATAACAGAGTTTCTTAATTGGGTGCTTGGTATTCAGCATAAGCAGAAAAATTATGTTTGGCATCAGCTATTCAGTACACATGGGCAGAGGTAATAACTAGACTGCAGTGCTGTGTGTGTGTGTGTGTGCACGCGTGCGCGTGCACGTGGCATCATTGGTATATGAAGCATGAATCAAGAGTAGCTCTTTTCACTTTGTTCCTAATCACGGCTCCTCTCACTCTTGCCTCAGTTTTTTTCATAAACTAATGGTTGAAACTGTAAAGAAATTGATGAAGTGGTGCTTTGCTAATTATCTTAATTTCATGTGAATTACAAAAAAGGGCTGTGTAAAAACAAAATTACTAAATGCTCTGGATACAATTTGATTTGGCTCAGATTCACCTAATTTACAAGGTCCCAGGCAGGGAAATGATTTCCCATTTGCCTTTCTTTGTTAACCAGTTCCTTTAACCTCAGAGAATGGACCCTTCTAGTTGATTTCTAGGTACTGCAAAGAGTGTTGATGAGCATGGAGTGTGGTCAACAGAGACTGGAAAAATTCTGATTACCGAAGACTCCCACAAAGAAAAACAAGTCTATGGATTACTTATTATAATTTATGTAGCCCTTTAGATGAGAGTGTAGAAATTGAAAATAGACTTTAGCTTTTGATACTAGTTGATTGTTTTGATCATCTCTTACCAAGATGTGACATTCATTCATTCGTTCAATAAATACATGCTGGGCCGGCCCCGTGGCTTAGCGGTTAAGTACGTGCGCTCCAGTGCTGGCGGCCCGGGGTCGGATCCCAGGCACACACCGACACACCGCTTCTCCGGCCATGCTGAGGCCGTGTCCCACATACAGCAACTAGAAGGATGTGCAGCTATGACATACAACTATCTACTGGGCTTTGGGGGAAAAAATAAATAAATAAAATTAAAAAAAAAAAACAATAAATACATGCTTGTGGAATGAAATCTGGCTCTTTAAAAAATAGGTAGTGTGTGATAATATTATGTACAAGTTGTACCTAATGGCAATTTTTATCATGCTGGTATCATGCTGGGAATGCTATTCTTTTCCTTTTATAAGTTCCTCCTGACATACATTTGAATTAAAAAAAAAAAAACTCACACTTAATGTAACATTGGAGGTTTTATCTTCACGTGCTCACTGTGGGAATTCTAGGGCGAGAAACTGATAGAAGTACAGAATGGACTCCCTCTGCATAACAGAGAAATTGACATTGTAAGAAAAAGTACTAATTTGTGGTCCCATTACTTTTAAGTCTATTCTGCCTGCTAAGAAAAGTATTTTATTTAGTAGCTAGCCACAGTGAATATATTCATACTTGACTGATGCTGGTTCAAACCTTTAAGCACAGATAAAATAGACTTTAGATTGGTAATAGTGTCTCATGTTATTTTAAGACTTTTTAGTTATTTGTGCTGCAGTATATTTGGGGTATCCTTGCTGTTTTTCACATTGTGTTCTCATAGCATTTGTTTCAAAGAAGTGATATTTTGTTAGATTATTTCATCCTTTAAAAATCCATGACATCCTGTTAATTACCAAGTTCAAAGGGAAAATGTTCCAGGAGTGGTTCTCAAACTTGAACATGCCTCAGAATCACCAGGAGGGCTTGTTAAATGGCAGTTGGCTGGGTGTCCCCCAGTGCTTCTGATTCAGTAGGTCAGCACGAGGCGTGAGAATTTGCATTTCCTATAAGTACCCAGGTGGAGATGAGGGCGATGCTGGTGCAACGACCTCACTTTGAGAACTACTGTTATACTGTGGTGCCCAGAAAAGCTAAATACTCGCTTACCATGTGTGTTAGTTTCTATGGCTACTGTGACAAATTACCACAAACTTATTGGCTAAAAACAACACAAATTTGTTCTCTTACAATGCTGGAGGTCAGAAGTCCAAAATCAGTTTCACTGGGCTAAAGTTAAGGCTCGGGCAGGGCTGGTTCCTTGGGGAGGCTCTGGGGGGGAGAATTAGTTTCTTTGCCTTTTCAGCTCCCAGTGGCTGCCTGTATTCCTTGGCTTGTAGCCCCTTCTTCCATTTTCACGGGTCGTCACTCCAGTCTCTGCTTTTGTTACCATATTGCGTTTTCTTTTGCTGTAGTCAAATCTCCCTCTTGTAAGGACGCTTGTAATTATAGTTAGGGCCTGTCTGGGTAAGCAAAGATAATTTACCCATCTCAAGATCCTTATCTTAATCATATATCTGCAAGGTTGCTTTTGCCATATAAGATGACATTCACAAATTTCAGGGATTAGGACTTGGATATTTTGGGGGGCGATTATTCAGCCTACCATACCGTGAAAATCCTCTACTCACCTCTCCTGATCTCTCAGAAGGCATTCGCTAGTAAATCCAGAGAGAGATGCCATTTGGCACATTTAAAGTTGGAGTCATTTGCGTTGCCTCTCATATGAAACGGGAGATGATTTGCAAGTGATAACACATCTATCTGCTTCTGCAATAAATGTTCATGTTATTCTATTATCTTAAAAAGTCATGGAGATGGGCCCAGCCCGGTGGCGCAAGCAATTTAGTGCATGCACTCCGCTGCGGCGGCCTGGGGTTCGCCTGTTGGGATCCCGGGCGCACACATATGCACCGCTTGTCAGGCCATGGTGTGGTGGCGTCCCATATAAAGTGGAGGAAGATGGGCATGGATGTTAGCCCAGGGCCCGTCTTCCTCAGCAAAAAGAGGAGGATTGGCAGATGTTAGCTCAGGGCCAATCTTCCTCACCAAAAAAAAAAAAAAGAAGAAGTCATGGGGAAAGAATTTAAATTTTATAACAAAAGTTTGATTTTTACTAAGAACTGGTATAGCACAAAATCTGAAGTTTTTCTATGGAAGGGTCACATATTCCTCATCCTTAAAGAGCTTACAGGCTAATAGAAGGTATGACTCGTTCACAAGTACGTTTGGCATCAGGCAGCACATGATGAAAGTACCATAACGGTGGTAGACCTCTAAGGTTAGAGGATGAGGAGGGAGAATTTTTGACAAGGTATTCAGGGAAGTCTGATCTAAGGATGTGGTGTTGAGGATGAAAGATGAAGGAGGCTTCAGATGATGACGATGAGCAAAGCTGGTGAAGGGAACAGTGCTGGGAAAGAAGAGGAAGTGCTAAGACTGGAACTTGAGGGCAAGAGAAGAGGGGAGACAGCAAGCATAATGATGTTGAGAAGCAAATGGGGCGGGTGGGCAAAGACCATGATTGCCAGGTCAAGAATTTAGCTTCTGTTTAGTTAGGAAAGAAAGAATAGAGAGGTGACAGACAATTGAACTAGAGCTGAGAAAGGCCAACTGGTTGCAGTGTCAGAAATGAATTAGAAGCAGCAAACACTGGAGGCAGGGAGACCTGTGGTGGCCACTGCAACAGTCACGATAGCTGTTGTCCCTGGCATTGGCCCACATTCTGATGAAATCTGGCTCTCGTGTATCAGTTGTAGATTTTTGTGTCAGATATGCCCAAAAAAGTTGGCAGGTCAATTTCATACAGGTAAAGCATTTCCTCTTTGTTATGAAAGCTAATCCAGTATTGAAGAGGTAGTGCTGAATTTTACAAAAGAGAAAAGAGGAGACAGGTAGAATGTTCTCAGTGCATTTAAAGGGGGGGGGGAAGAAAAAGTGAAAGTTTAAAAAAGGTTTCTCCTGTTTCTTTTCTAGAAAAGTGACTGCTTATTTCCTGGCAAAAAATGTAGCTATTTCTGTTGTGATCTTTTTCTACAGGGGGAGAAAGCACTTTTTTTTTTTTGTCATTTAGAGTCACTAACTTAGCAGGAGGGGGGAAAAAAATCAAGGGATACCCACATTTCAATGAAGAGAGTGAATACTTTTTTTGGAGAGACAGAAACTGCTCTTTCTTTTCTTTTTTTTAGTGTTGTGCTTAGTATATAATACAACTAATTTTAGAATATACATTAGTTCTATGATATTTAGATGAGAGAAGGCAGCTTTTAGGGAATGGGAAAGGAGAGTATTCAGCCATGGCAGACACATGCTTCCTCAGCCTACTGCCAGGTGCTATTCTGGGCTAAGTCCTGTGTTGTGGCATTTAGCTGATCTTCTCCCTGGCCCTCTGAGGTTTGTGTTATTACTCCATTTAAAAGAGAAAGGAAACAGTCTCCAAGAGGTTAAGTAACTTTAAGTGGCAGAGCTGGCATTCAGCCCCAGGTTGTGTGATTCTTTCTTTGCCCACATTTGTCACGGTTAAATGGCCTCTCAGTAAAAATACTCCATCTCAATGTTCGGTCAAATCCTAAAAAGCAAACATATTCACTGATATTACAGTATGTCTTACTATGGATATTTTATGGCAGGAAAGATGGGAGAGAAATGATAAAATGCAAGAATATTTTTAGTTTTAAAAGTGTTTGATTTTTACTAAAGTTATATAAGCATAGAGTTTCCAGAAATTCTATTTTTATATTTTTCAACAGAGAAAAGCTTTTAACTTACTGTACTGGAAAGTAGAACATTTGATCTGCTTTCCCCCCCGGTGACAATTCTGTTTGTTTGCCCGTGGTCGCTATAAATGACATGAGCACTTCCTGACCTGGCTAACTCCTACCCTTACCTAAGTCTTTGCTCAAGCTTCAGCTCCCTTTCCTTCCCTTGCCTTCCCCTTCCTCTCCTCCCTCTGGGCTATCTATCTATTGTAAGTCTCTACCTCCCCACCCCACAACACCCTGTGCCCCCAAAGTGGACTCCGAAAAGCTTGATTGCTGTCCTTGTCACATAGTTACCTATGTGCTTCCCCAAGCTTACTGTAAGCACCTCAAGGTCACTTCCCGAAAATAAGTTCTCACTAAATAGTTGTTGAACCAGATCTGCTCTTCGTCCATGAGGTAAATGAGATTAAACTGATGGCTGTGCCATGTTAAGTAAGGTGTGTTGAGAAATGAGACAAATTTCAAAAATAGAGAAGGGAAGAAAAGAAATAGGAAGGTGAACATTCTTCAACTTTTAAAAAAGGAGCAGCTGTTCCATATACTATTTTATCTGTAGCTGCTTACTTGCTCCAAGTTTAATTCTGACGTTAGGGGAATAGATGCTAAAAACCAAAGAAACGGGTAGGATACAGTATATCTTGATTTTCCATTTTCTTTCCTGCAGGCATTGGAGTTGGTGTCTCATGAGAGGAGGGGAGGGACAGGAGTCACAAATGCCAGGGAGTGTCCAGTAGTCTGGGTAGAGAGCCAGAGGGAAAAGTGCCCGCCTCTCTATTGTCACATCTGTCCATTTACCACCAAATCATTGACAGGGCTTGTTAGATTATTCCTACAGCCTTCCCTCCTCTGAACACTGAGATGAGAATGGCTCATCAATTGTTAATTCCTTTGCATTTCTTTGGCCCTACCAACAAATATCAAGGCCATCTTTAAATGAAATAGCCCAACTCCTGAAGCTCTTAAATCACCACCAAATTAATTCATAGAGTGATCCTGGGGCAATTTAAAGTACCTTTTCCCCTTTATCTATGTATTACATTCCAGAGGCAATAGCTGGTTGCTTTTATCTACTTCCTCTGACTTCCAGTGATTTTTGAATGAGGGTTTGCCAGAAGTCTGCTTACTAGGTCTTTACTGATGGCAGCTACGTGGTGCATTAGTGTGGCCCTTCAATTATTATGAAAATCTCTTTGACAGGATTTGTGTACAATTTTAAATATGCATTTTTGTCTTTCCTGCTACCAAATAAAGTCATCTTTGTGAAAGATGTAAAAAAAAAAATCAATTATTCGTTGCCTCATATCTCATTTTTATCAGTATCACTCTTCTTGAACAATATAGAGGTAAAAATTTTCCTTCTGCTTTTAGGATTGTGGAAATCCTGTGGATTGAGTGGGGGAGGTGGGCAGGAGTGAAAAATAGCTTGAGGAGGTTGGCTGGTAAAAGGGAAGTGGGGATACTGGGGAGAGAGAGTTTCTACAGTCATGAGTCGCTTAACGATGAGGATACGTCTTGAGAAATGCATCGTTAGGCAATTTTGTCATTGTGCGAACGTCATAGAGTGTGCTTACTCAAGCCTAGATGGTATCACCTACTACACACCTAGGCTATATGATATTAATCTTATGGGGCCACTGTTGTATATGCAGTCCATCATTGACCGAAATGTCATTATGTGGCACGTGACTATATTTAACATAATTAAACTAGTGTAGCACACATCAAAATGTCCTCAGGCTATGTAATTTTAAGACAAGTTTTTAAAATCTTCTTTCAAAGGAGAACTATAATCCTTCTTTTTATTTCAGGAAAAAAAATTCCACCTGCACACAAATGTCCTTGTTTTGTGAATAGTTCCCTGATGCAATCAAGATGGCCATTATCTGGGCCAGCGCTGTGGCTTAGCAGTTAAGTGTGCGGCTCTGCTACTGGTGGCCTGGGTTCAGATCCCGGGCGCGCACCGACGCACCACTTCTCTGGCCATGCTGAGGCTGTGTCCCACATACAGCAACTAGAAGGATGTGCAACTATGACATGCAACTATCTACTGGGGCTTTGGGGAACAAAAAGGAGGAGGATTGACAATAGATGTTAGCTTAGGGCCGGTCTTCCTCAGCAAAAAGAGGAGGATTGGCATGGATATTAGCTCAGGGCTGATCTTCCTCACCAAAAAAAAAAAAAAAAAAAAAAAGATGGCCATTATCTGTATCAGATCCATCTAGTTGAAAAATCTCCCCTGTCAATAAAGGTGGAGCAACCATTGGAAATGGTAGTTGTGGTGAGCCCACTGGGGTGCAACCTAGGGTTTAAATATCTTCCCTTCAGGATTTGTTTGGAAAGTAGTCATTTACAAACAGAATATTTGGTATATTCTATTGTTCTTCCAAGGGACTTGCAAACTTTTAAATGGTTTTCTTTAATTCTAATGACGATACTGGTAAAAACGTTCTTTCATATTTACCTTACTTTCAATGACTTGATTATGCTATTGCCCAGTTATCTTTAGAGAAGCCAGACTTCATGTCCATATTATTCACTCCATGTACCTGAATATACTACACATATAAAGTCTGGCTGTTGGACAAAGATGTCTATGAATATTGTCGATATCAAATGGAAAAAGAGAACACAGTCAACTGGCTACAGAATAAAAACAGGTGTTCTAGTTATCTTTCCCACATGATTTTTCACTTACTCTTACAAAGAATGAAACTGAATGAATGTGAAAGAGTATGTGTCTGTGTGTTTGTGAGACAGAGCAAGAGGGAGAGTGTGATTCCTTTAAGACAATTATAATAGGCTCCCTATGTGCTTAACGTAGGGGGACGAGGGAAGAGCCAGATTTTCCAGGATATTTTTGTTGTTTCTTATGTAACAATAAATTGGTTTTTGGTTATTTCGTTTATTTATTTATTTTTTGGTAGCCTCACCCATCATTTTACATATTTGTAAAATGTTCAGGTCTGATTAAACTCGAATTACAACTAGTATAAGGATGGTTTAAAAAACAAGTAGCAATTCATTATTTTTTTCCTTTTTTCACTACCTCAACCTTTTTATTTAGCAGGTTAGGACTTAGGACTTAGCATTAATGAATTGTGTGGTTTATTAAATATACTAGTGTTTCCTTTGAAAACAAAGGATGAAAGCTCAGATAATGTCTTCATGACCTAATCCCTATGCTCAAGCAATAAATTAGTAACTACACTAACATTTAGCTCTTGAAATTCAATTTATTCAAGTTATTCATAAATTTGCTCCTATCATTAGCTGGTATTCCATTTTTAGAGGCAATCTGAACGGAGGCAAAAATCCAGAGGTCAGCTGGCAACAGAGAGTGAAAAATTTCAAATTAATGAAGTTTCTTCATTCTTCAGTGGCCACAGATCCACTGGTGACCCTAATGACTAGTTTCCTTGAATCAAGTTCCCTTATTTGATTAGCATCATCAATGCCTGTCAGCAAATGCTATTGCAATTTACAGTCACTTGCAATCATTTTTTTACAGATCTTACATAAGGTCTAATTATATGAGAGTTGTTGTGAAGCTGCAGAAAACAAAGTGAGATAATGTATGAAAAGGAGACTTGTAAACAACAATATAACACACAGAAATGCTTTACCAGTTAATAAATTATCAATCACAATAGGGGCAGGGCCTTGTTTTATGAACAGCCTGATAACTGGGATATTAGCCATTCTTTCAAAAGACATATATTTGGAAACAGATATGTTTAACAGATATGTTAGACCTGACTCAGATTCAAGTCACTTTAAAAATCCTAAATAAGTTATTTCCTTCTTTCTTCTTTCCTTTAATCCACAGAATTTATTATTGTTCTAAAGGCTATGGAGGAGATAGTTAACATGAATATAAATGACCACTTTAGAAGAAAAACATATCGTTTGGCCCAAAGAGATTATCCTTAAGAGGAGGAAGAGAAAGTGCTACCTTCATAAGACATGAATACCTAGGTAAAAATAGACCTGGGATTGCTATACAAAACATGCATCGTTGTAAAATATCACAAGTCAAACTTCTTCTCTTTAGTCATCTCAGTATGCTATATATAAGTTAGTTAGCAATTTCTTAAATGATAATTATTATCATTTAAGAAAAATTACAGCACAGATTAAGAATTTGCCTCCCAAGAAAGCCTCTTCAGTCTTTTATAAATACCGTCATGTGCCACGTGACATTTTAGTCATTGATGGACAGCATATACGATGATAGTCCTATAAGATTAGTACCGCATAGCCGAGGTGTATAGTAGGCTATACCGTCTAAGTTGTGTTAGTATACTCTATGATGTTCACACAACAATGCAATCTCCTAACGACACATTTCTCAAAAAGTATTCCCATCATTAAGCAACACGTGACTGCATTTGTGAGTGCTTGTTTTCAATTATCTCTTACATCCTTAGGTTTATCAACTATACCTGACTGTTTTTAAATCTTCATCACTGTTATTTGGCTTTCCTACTTTTTGTCACTAATCTAGGACACCTCTTCTGCGGACTGTTGCAGCAGAGAAATGCTATCTAATGCCAGCAGAGCTAACAACTGTGACGGTAAAATTTTGCCAAAACCATTAAGCGAATTGGAACTTACAAATTCCTATCTTAGCAACATGCCCTGGGATGTGAAAAATATTTCTCTTTAATAAATAGTTAGAAAATCATCTGTTTGGAAGTGGTTGTCAGATGGCCCCTTTTGGCACTATGTTAATATTGGAAAGAAAGGATACTAGGGTGAGATGATTCTCATTATCAGCCATTCTATAATATATATATATCTCTTCCTAATGAATTTTAAAGTTGAAAACCTGTGGTTTTAAATTACTAAGCTACTAAGCTACTTAAACTCATAAACTCAGATTCTTCATGCATCTCAGGAATCAAAAGACGTCAGAGCCTAGGGAAAGAAATTACAAGTTGATATAGTAATATCATATAAAATGTTATATAATAAGATTTAATTGGATTTTGTGTTTAGTCATTGGAATAAAGTATTGCCAAAATGAAAGTTATAGGTGCTGTTTGTCTTGAAGTTCTGGATCTGGCTGTACATTTTTAAAATATATGCCGTAACTCACAAGGCAAGACATATGGAAGCATATGGATGAATCATGGTGGCCACAACAGTACAAAACCAGCTCTACATATGCTCTGGCCATCAGCTGATGGTGGAATTTTGTGTGAAAGTATATCTTATGTCATGACATTTCAAGTTCTGTTACTTGAAGATAAGTAATGATCCCAATGCTTAGCTCATGCTTTTATAGAACATGTTTACTTTTACAAAGCACAGACAATTATTCTTATTGATAATCTCAAGAACTCTGTGATAGATGAAGTATCTGAAAGCCAGGGAAGTTAATCTGAGCAACGTCCCTTCTTCATACAACCCAGACATAATGAGGATTTTAACCTAAGCCTGCTAATCCTGAATTGGGTGTTACATGCTGCTAGACCACAGCCATGCATATAATCCTTAATAATAAGGACAGTGTGTATTTTGGCCTCTAAGACAAAAGCACCATCTTTGTTTGTGGGCTTTGTTGAGTTTTAGTCTTCTCAAGGTTGATAGGCCTTTCCTCCTGAATAGATCCCAGAGGATTAAGAAGAGAGTCTGTCTTGGTGGTAGCAGGCACTTATTCCAAAGTAGTCTTTGACCCAAAGGTGATGATAGCACTCATACTCAATTGACTTGTATGCAAAGCAAGAAATATGCGTAAGTTTTAAAGTGATAAATGCACATTCTGGAGTTGCTGACAAAGAATATTCTCAGGTGTATGGGTTTCAAATGGAGTTTGGGATTCTGGATAGTATGTGCTACCTACATAGGATAAGTTTTCATGATAGATCCTTAACTCCTCTAGCTTTGCATTTCTTCTTCTTTTGTAGCAGGTGAAGGACCTGGCCCTATAATGTCTAGGTTTGTGTAAGTACACTCTATGATGTTTACACAACAAAATCACCTAATGATGCTTTTATCAGAAGATATACTCATCATTAAGCGATGCATGACTGTATATACATTTAAAAAAAAAAAAACCCCGTCTCAACCTGGGCAAACATTAAGTTTTCAAAATTGATAAAAAGTAGAATTAAAAGAAAAATCAAAAGTACATAGAGTCAAAATTCAGAAAATAAGACTGAAGAGGCAAAATTCCCAGAGGAATTTCTAGAATTCCAGGAGTTCCTTCTAGCTAAATGGTGCCAACTATTTGACCTGTTCACCTGTTTTACCTGTTGCTGGACAGGTGATAGTACTTACTTGTACATGCTTGTATGATTTATCACAGTATTGTGAACTTTTAGAAAAATCTGTGTGCTATTTGTATTTCATAGGTTAAGATAATTGGAGGAGAATTTGGAATTATTCTTACTGTACCATTTTCACTATGTCCCAGTTTATGCTTGATCCTTGTGGCAACTGAATGTACTTTCCAAGTGGACATGTCAGGTCATTGGCAGAGGCGTGGACAGGTTGTGCTAATCTTTCTAGAGAGGCTATTCTGAACTTAATCATGGTGAGCAAGCTGTATCATAAACGAGTATTTATGCTTAATGGAGAAGGAAATTTTGGTAAGTAAATACTTTCTCACTTCAATAACCCATGTTAAAGTCCCAAAAGTGTATGGTTTGTCTGATGTGTTCAAAAGAGTAGATTGTTATATGTGAAATAGAGGACAAAGGGGGAAAATAGTTGGAGAAGAAGAGGATTTATAATACTTTCATAAATGGTTCACAAGGCTGACTGGAGAAAAATAATTAAATAAAAAAATTGGCTTTTGGGGTTATCTGACCTCCCTTTTCTGCACCCGTGTTTCTTTTGCTAGGTGTTGGCTCCATACCTAGCCTCTTGAGGACACTAAACATGTTTTCCAACCAAAAACGGGACACGTGAATTAACAAAAAATAATCTTATGCCTTTTCTAAGAGCAAGAAGCATTCTGGGAGTTATAGTTTGGATATCAATGTGGTGGAATTTTGAAGACATTTGATAATTTATAAAAGAGGAGGACACAATTTTTGATCACCTAAAACGTATTAAGAAAACCTGAGGTACATGATCTCTGCAACTAGGCACCTATTTCTTCCCTCTATCTTCTATTAAAACTTTTTTGTAATTCCTGAAAAGCCTTAAAGCTTTCAACTGTTGTTGAGGAAGGCTCTGATACCAATGTGTTAGAGGCTGATAATAGTTTGCATTATTCTTCCTAGGACAATTGGCTTTTTTTTTTCTTTTCTTTCTTTTCTTTTTACCTAAGTGGATGGTGTTATCCTTAAGGAATGGATCGTCAGTAGTGGGTTTTTCCAACTTGGTCCATGAACGTATGGGATACTGCACCATTCTTTCAAAAGTAACTGTGTGGGGTACTTCTCAGGCAGTGACTCATCAGTTGGCTGGTATCTTTGGGAGGACTGTCTGTCACATGAAGTGTTCAAGGTCTGGCAAAAAAAAAAAATCCATGCTGCCGTAGCTGATTCCCCTACTAGGAGTTCCTCATATGCCGCAAAAGCCCATGACATAAATTATCACAATTAAAAACACTCTTCATTGGTTTTTGTCTTTTTTTAATCTCAGGGAAAATTTCAGAACAATTGATAGTTACTATGTTGGAGAACTAACTAAAGAATGTGTATGGAACTTACCTTTGGTGTAGATGGTGTTTTTAAATAACAGTGCCTTTTTAGTCTTTAAAAATACTTTTTTTTGGTGAGGAAGATTAGCCCTGGGCTAACATCTGTTGTCAATCCTCCTCTTTTTCCTCAGAAGATTGGCTCTGAGCTAACAGCTTTGCCCATCTCCCTCTGTTTTATATGTGGGACACCTGCCACAGCATGGCTTGACGAGTGGTGTGTAGGTCCGTGCCCGGGATCCGAACCTGTGAACCCTGGGCCGCCGAAGTAGAGTGCGTGAACTTAACCACTACGCCACTGGGCCGGCACCTTTAAAAATACTTTTGTAGCCGCCTTTATATCTGCTTGGGAAGTAAAGATATTCTTCGTGTTAGAACATAGGGAGTATAGGGGCAAGGATATGATTTCCGCATCTCCATTCTCCAGTCTAGAGAAACATCAGGGTGCCTCCAATCCATTCAGCTTAATAAACTGAAAACTGGCTAAGTGATAAACACTGTGCTGATACTAGGTATATAGATATAGAAAGGACACCATCTCTGTTCCCAAGCAATTGACTTGACGTCAGATAGGGTAGATCAGCACATCTGGCTTGGCATGTATTTGTAAAGATATTTTAATTCATTTCTCTTCCTTTTAAATTTTAGACTTTTTTCCTTTTAGCATATTGTACATTACATCCAAATTTTACATCTACTGCTTGCCTGATACATTACAAACGTGGATTACTCAGACCAAGCTACAAAAAGTACCAGTGGACTTTGGCACGGTGTACCCCAGACTCCCATTAGATTTTTTAACCCCTCTTGAGGAAGTCCAGCAGAAGCGATGTGGGGAGGCTGAGTATAGGGATCTGTGGTGGACCAAGCTGTATGAACAGAACATACCATGTTGTTCGCTCTTATATAGACCTTCCAACATAACATGTTATAAGAGGCAAAGCCAATAGAAATGGTCTTCTTTTGGAGAAATTAAACATTTCTAGGCACTATATGCTGATGCCTCTTCATCTTGACATGATATGGCTAGTAACTGGATTTAAACCCTTCCTCCCCTCCCTGTCACCCCATCACCACCAGCCCTGCAACCCAAAGATATGGAACAAGCATTCGTTTACATGAGATTAATGCTTTATTATCTAGAAAGAGCTAAAACCTTGCCAGAAAGCAAAGCTATTCTGTAGTAAGTAAGCCTTTATAACTTTGCGTTGGACATTTTGTAACTTTGAACTGATTGATAGTGTATGTGGTGTGACGCAATGCCAAGTTAAGAGAGTGGGCTGAGTCAGTCTACTGGACTGAAATATTGGTTCTGTCATTTACTAGATGTGTGACACGTCGCAAGTTACTTTACTTCTCTTTGCCTCAGTTTCCTTATCTGTAAAATTAGATGATAATTGGACCCACGTAAGAGCCTTATTATGAGAATTAAATGAGCAATGCCTAGTCCATAGTTAGCACTCAATATAAATAATAACATACACATAATAGAAATAACTCTGTAAAACAAGTTCTCTCTCTTAGTGTCCTAGAGGGAATCCCAGGGAAGTAGATTTGAGCTGTCCCATGTAGTAGAACTTTGAGGCCTCTATTGCCTTCGTCTTGGTGTGAAAGAACATAGAGCAATTTTCTAAGAAATATGAGGTTGTTTCTGATTACTCCCTTACTCACGTCAGGTTGTAGGCGATCCTCTCTGCCTCTGCTCCATGCTGGGCTCCTGACCCTCCACAGAAGAGGGCACTCTTTGCTGGAGCATAGGGGCCTGTACACACCTGTCAAGGACCACAGTCTCTGGTATTGGACATGCTCACTGCCCTGTTAAAGGCTCAGGTGAGAGAAAATTCAAGATGATTTTATAAATAGCTAGCATAGATTGAGTGTTTGCCTCTTTGCCTGACACTGTGTGAAAATTTGTGTATGTGTTCATTCATTTCTCACAAAACCCTATGGGGCAGATAAGGAAATGGAGGCAGAGAAAAGTCAAGTAATTTGTCTAAGTTCTTATATTAAATTATGTGATAGGGACACTATTTGAACTTAGGCCATCTGGTCCCAGAGCCATGCTATTGACCTGGGAGTCCTGGGCCTTTAGATTGAACTGGCGCCCTTCAGAAACACTTTGGTGAATTCCATTGGCTGTCTTGCCATCAGCTTCTGTTGGGGGTCATTATGAGAAGAAGCCTGTGAAGCCTGTCATTGTGGATATTATGAGAATAATATCAGGATATTCTGTGTCATACAGTGTCTTCTTTGTAAGGACTCCTAGGAGAAATTTCTCTCAGTTCTTAATAACAAGAATAGATATCTGCGAGCAAATTGGTCTGCTTTTATTTTCTGGGCATTGTAAACTTTCCCTTTTTGAGCTGATTGCTAGAAAACTAAAAAATCATATTTGTAGCCCACCCTTGGTTTGTCATTATGGTTTTGTCAACCTTGCCTTCAATTTGTCACTACCTTTGTTTTTCTTTTTATTTCATTCCATGTTTAAAAAGTCATTTTTAAATTCAAATTATACATACACGTGGAAAAATGTTCAAATGGTTTAAAGAGTATAAAAATGAAAAATCTCCATCCCTCTTGCCCCCAGACCAATTCCTACTCCTAATTTTTTAAGTACTTCTTGTGTACGTGAAAGATATTTTATGCATAAACAGCATATATGTGCATTATTTTAAATAATGGAATTATGCTAATATACAGTGTTTGTCACATTATTTTAAAATTTCTATTTTAACTAGAGAAATTATCATAAGATGTGTAAATAAAAGAAAGGTTAATACTAACCCCCAACCACCATTTCCCATCTCTCCAAGGTATCAATGTTAACACACTCCCCATGGTACCTTATGTAAATTATAATACCATTTTGTATTGTCTGGGGTTTTTTTTTTTTTTTTTTTTTGTGAGGAAGATCAGCCCTGTGCTAACATCTGCCAATCCTCCTCTTTTTGCTGAGGAAGCCTGGCCCTGGGCTAACATCCGTGCCCACCTTGCTCCACTTTATATGGGACGCCGCCACAGCATGGTTTGACAAGCAGTGCGTCTGTGCACGCCGGGGATCCGAACCGGCGAACCCCGGGCCACCACAGCGGAGCGCGTGCACTTAACTGCTTGCGCCACTGGGCCTGCCCCTGTTTTTTGTTTTTTAATCACCTGATCTGTGAACTCTTTGCAAACCTGAATTGTGGCTTGGTGATTACAATGTCCCTGGTGCCTGGCACAATGACTAACACAGAGTAAGCATTCAACATACAATTAAGGCCGTTACTCAAATGAGAGAACATATGGATGAAGAAACGAATGCCATTTTCTTTGTATAGAATATTCTATAAAAGAGCCATAATGGAGCCTCTGCATTGCATTATGATAGAACATCAAGAAAACAGATTATTTCCTACTTAATAGAGGAGAAAATTCAGATGGAATAAGGATGTGAAAATGGTCTGCTTAGAGTGAGCGTATGCTTTCTGTTACCAATATAATGGCAAAGGCACATAGGTCCTTAAATACAGTGGAATAGAAATGAAAATTCTGTACACATTGACATGGCTGGCTGGAAAATTCACTCAGCAAGACATTCAACATTCATCTATTGAGCAGCCTCTGTGTACGGGGCACTGGGTTGGGTTCTGAGAACACTACCATCAAGTCAGAGTTTCTGCCCTTAAGGCATCTACGGACAAGAGAATCTAGAACTTAGATTTAACCCCCCTCCTTCCCCTCCATCCCAAATAAAGATTTGAGAGAACCTTCTAACTATATTACCACACCACGCCTGGCCAATTCTCGTCTGTGGTTTTTTTTTTTTTGCCTACTTTCTAACAATTTCTCCTTTTCCTAAAGTCCCTGGTATTGTTTTCACCTATAACTGGCAATGCCTTGTCACACTGAGGCTTTTCTTTTTTATTTCTGAGGGATAGGGTTGGAACACAATTTAAAAACATTTGCTTAAATGTTTTTAGACTGTGTTCCAACCTCTGTAAGAAGTATAAAACAAACATATGGTAAGAAAAAAAAACTGTGTTCATCATATATTTTGACCACTATCTGTGACTTTTCAGATATATTCATGGGAATTGGAAATCTTGAAATAGCATGCCTTCTCTGTGAGAAAAATAATCCCTTTTCTCTAAAGGGTATCCATTTTCTCTTAAGATTTCACATAGTCTGTTGCTATCACATTGTCTTTTTCTCATTATTTCCTTTTTGCTTCAGTTTGAGTCCAAATCCTTTGGAAAGAAAAATTTATCTTTGCCTTTTTAAAAAATAGGTAAGTTTGTTGCTCTATGGAATGAAAATATTTGACCTAGAGCAATTTCAATATGGACTACCTGTCTCCTACAGTCCATGCTTCGGATCTCTTGAAATTTGGTATTTAAACGTAGAGGCTTGATAAGTAGAAATGTCTCCTGATTTTAACGTAACACAACAAAGAAAGGTGCATTGTAAGTCCAGACAATAAATCTGTAGGGAGTTCCTATTTGGAGTAAGGGTTGAGGGTTGTGTGCAGTCAGGGTAATCTGGGTTGCTTTATAGTATCCCCAGTTCTGGAGTACCTGTGTCCTGAGGGATTGCGAGTATGACTCAAGAAAAGAACGGAAAAGGAGAAACCAAATTAAATCCAAGTATAGTTGTATCATAACAGCATACATGCTAGAAAATTCATATTTAAATTTGCTAACATTGATTTTCTTAATTATATTTTTTAATGAAATGAAGATTAAGATAATCATTTCAATTAAGCACGTAAGATTACCTGCTGCACTATCAGCTGGAGAAGTATGATGTCTATTAATTATAAATAATTTGCCAAGTACCAAATGTACCGTTTGTAGACAGGCTGTAATTTACAAGTTACGGGCAATGCGGGGAAAGGAGCACAGCAGTCCACCTTTTTCACCTCTAACTGACAAAAGCTTTCTCCCCATTTAAGGTTCTGGGAAGACACTTTACATTTCTTATCTTCTGCTTATATTTCCTCCAGTTATTCATTAGTAGTTCAGAGAGTTATTGTTTCCCTAAAGCAAATTTAATCCTGACATTTTCACTCCTCAGATTTAGAATTGGATTTTGTCTTTCTTGCATGCATTCCGAGCAAACAATGTAAAGTTTTCAGGGATATTGAGCGAAGAGTCATCGGCACCTTTGAAAACCAGAATCCCTGTGGAGAGCCAAATACACAAAGTAACAAGATACAGAACATTAATACTGAGGGCTTCCCACTGGGATGTCTGCACAGAATGCTCCATGCAGCTGTACTTGATGGAAAATGTTACACTGGCGGGGCATTTGGGCTCCTTTTTTTTTTTTTTGTGAGGAGATCAGCCCTGAGCTAACATCCGCCAATTCTCCTCTTTTTTTTTTTGCTGAGGAAGACGGCCCTGGGCTAACATCTGTGCCCATCTTCCTCCACTTTATATGGGACGCCGCCACAGCATGGCTTACCAAGCAGTGCGTCGGTGCGCGCCCGGGATCCGAACCAGCGAACCCCGGGCCGCCGCAGCGGAGCGCGCGCACTTAACCGCTTGCGCCACCGGGCCGGCCCCTGGGCTCCTTTTTTCTGACTATCTTTTTGTATTATGTTGCTAAGGATCAAAGGATAGCCTTTAGACTATTTTTACCAAAAGATTTATGCAAATTGTTGACTTACAGATATATTGCTGTTTCTATTAAATAAGAGTATTCTGTTCTCTAATAGAGCAGTTGGCAAAGCATCAGGAGACTATTATAATAACTGAGTTCTCAGTAATAATTATTTTTAGCTGAGATCCTTGAGCCCTTCAGTACCATTGGTGTATCAATGATGTGCCATGCAATTCTATCTCTATTTTTAAAAATTATATACAATATCTCATATTCCTATAAACCTGGCTTTTGTTTTCCTAACTAGAATATAATTTTTCTTACCAACTTTAAAAAATCATTTGGAGCTAATACATTTCACATACTTTGTTATGTTTTATATTATATCAAGTGATTTCTGGATTTCACACAATAGTTACTTTTGGCTAGTACAACTGTACAGTTAAATAATAAATGAAACGGTGGGAGGAGGAGGTGTTGTAAAAGGAGGAACAGTGGTGGTGAAAGGCTGGCTACAAGGCAGTGTCTGAAGGGAGCAGCTGAGCTAGCAAAAACCCTGGAAAGAAAGCTAGACTCAGAGAGCTGGGGTCCACCAGCCCAGGCTCCAGGGCAGGGAACATGTAAAGTCTCTGGAGCCTCCTGCCAAACATGTTGTGGACACAGAGTAGATACTTAATAACTAAGGAAATGAAGATTGAAATATGCCATGTATAGTGGTCAGGCATAGCCAAAAGTATCAAAATCAGGCTGGAGATTTTTTTTGTGTGTGTGAGGAGGACTAGCCCTGAGCTAACATCCAATGCCAATCCTCCCCTTTTTTCTTGAGGAAGATTGGCCCTGGGCTACATCCGTGCCCATCCTCCTTTATATGGGATGCCACCACAGCATGGCTTAGCAAGCGGTGTGTCAGTGCGCGCCCGGGATCCAAACCTGCGAACCCCGGGCCGGGGCAGCGGAGGTGAGCGAATGCACTTAACCACTGTGCTACCGGGCTGGCCCCCAGGCTGGGGATTTTTAAAAACAAAATTATCCCAGTGATAAATGAAAGCCTGAAATTGGATGAGAATGGTGCATATTGTTAGGTCTTTAGTTTCTGGGTAAAGATAGGAGTTGCTTCAGTTCAAATATTTAGGAAGTTGATATTGTTTCATGTTTATTTAGCACTGTGTGATTTTCGTCTTTGAAAACCTGATGCTTTTGAGTTACTGATTTGTATTAATGCTTCCACATTACCAACTAAACACTTGCAGAATTTTTTTTTTCTTTTTCCTAGTTAAAAGTGATAGTACTTTTTAAAATGTGTTATTAGTTTGGTTGGTAATTCATGGCTTTTGGACTTTTGAAATTCTGTACAATTAAGGATTCTAGTTTTAAAATAGTGCAAAAGATCTTAGGAAAATGCAAAGATAGTCTAGCATTTCAGAACTGCTACTGGAATGCAGAATTTTAAAAACAGTTATAATTTTTTTTTTTTTTTTTTTTTTGTGAGGAGATCAGCCCTGAGCTAACATCCGCCAATTCTCCTCTTTTTTTGCTGAGGAAGACGGCCCTGGGCTAACATCTGTGCCTATCATCCTCCACTTTATATGGGACGCCGCCACAGCATGACTTACCAAGCAGTGCGTCGGTGCGCGCCCGGGATCCGAACCAGCGAACCCCGGGCCGCCGCAGCGGAGCGCGCGCACTTAACCGCTTGCGCCACCGGGCCGGCCCCAAAACAGTTATAATTTTAAATTCAACATTTTTCCTATGTAGAGATTTTGGAAACTATATAAAATTAATGTTGATTTCTTTACTATCTTGCATATACATATGTTACATAGTTGACATTGTATTGTACCTTAACTTTTCACTTATCACATAGCAAGTTTTTCATCGTCTTTAAATAATATTTGAAAATATTATTTCAACAGTTGGATAGTAAACCATTATGCACATTCACCATAATTTAAATATTCTTGTAGTGTTTACATAATGCAAACTTAAAAAAATCTCCGAATCTCTAACCTTAAAGGTTATTGAAATCTTTTTGTATTTGTTAGCATTTGGATCTGTTTATAAAAAACGCACACACGCAGAAGGCTGCTTTTCGGTATCAAGTAACTACCACCAAATTCCCTTCTCTCCCTGCAACTACACCTGGTCTACAGAGAGAAAGGATCCCTCTCCCTTACATGGGAGCTGTGAGTGCTCCGTTCAGCCGGCTGGAGCAGTGGGATGGCTATTGTGCTTCACCTCTAGGAAAGTTGCTATTACCTCTCAGAGCCCATTCACCCTGCTTCTTAGCTGGACACAATGCTGCCAGCTTAACAACCCCTGCCTCCCTTGCAGCCAGGAGCCAGGACAATATTTTGGTTAACAATATGCATGAGAAGTGCTGTGGAAAGTGCCTTCAAAGGAAGGGAAAAGGCCAAGCCCTTCCTTATCTCTTCCTGCTGCCTATCACACGGATGTGATGGCTCTGGCAGCTTTTTTGGACCTTAGGGGCTAGTCCACACCCTAGGAGTGGCAGAGCAGTGAACCCAGGTCCCTGATGACTTTGTGGAACCATAATACCAGTCCGGGATCGCCTAACTCCAGACGTTTTATGTAACAAATGAATGTCTACCTTTTAAGTCCCTGTTGCTTTGAGTTTTTCTGTTCTATGCAGCCAAACCTAACCTACATAAATATCGTTGACAATATCTTTTCTAACATCTGTCCATGTGATTGTCTAAGAGATTTTTTGGCAGAGGTGAGTGGAAAGGTTAATGAAAAGATAGTTAATTTTACTAGTAAACAACCACAAATTCTACAGTTGCTTATTTCTCCTGAAGTGTATGAGTCGCTTACTTAGGACATTTAAATTTTGGACTTCTCATGATAATTGGCTTCTACTCTAGCGATTCATGAACAAAAATCAGAAATTAAAATATGGTGCATATGATAAAAGTTATTCAAAAATTTACTGACATTTACCTAAGTTCTTGCTTAGCAATAATGGTAATAAGAGGTCACTTTTACTGACCGAGCACTTTCTATGTGCCCAGCACTATTGAAGCACCTTAGTGGGAGATCTCACGGAACCCACAGCACTCGACGGATGGTGGGAACTGTTATATCCCCTTTAGCAAATGAGGAAATTACTCCCCAGCCCCCACCGTAGGAACCCTGATCTCCCTTGTTCACTCTCCTTTTTCTTTTTTCTGTAGCATTATCACCTCACTTACTATATAATTCACTTTCTCTGTTGGTTTTTTATTGTCTGTCTCTGCGAGGCCGGGTATCTTTGTGTGTTCACTGCTGTATCCACACACCTACCACAGTGACCAACGTGGTGTAGTCACTCAGCGAAGTCTCACTGAAATGAAAGAGATTGTGTCACTTGCTCAAGAAGTTATACTCTGAATTATCATGCTGTGTTATCTTCCAAGCTGCTTACTTTTTCTAACTTTTGACAAAAAATGCTGTTCTGAATTAGTTATTAAGTGACTTGGAGCTTTTAAGTTACTATTCTCTTCTTAAAAAAATTAATAGACTATTTTTTGAACATAAAGTGTTTAGAGAAAAAGTGAGCAGGAAGTAGAGTTCCCACATTCTCTTTCGCTCCCCTCAGTTTCCCCTATTATTAACATTTTGCATTAGTGCACTACTTTTGTTACAGTTGATGAGCCATAGGTTACATTGGGGTTCACTCTTGGTGTTGTATGTTCTATGGGTTTTGACAAGTTTAATCACATGTATCCACCATTATAGTATCATACAGAGTACATTCACTGCCCTAAAAAATTTTCTGTGCTCTGCCTGTTCATCCCTCCCCCAGCCCCCAACTCCTGACAACCACTGATCTTTTTACTGTCTCCATAGTTTTGCCTTTTCCAGAATGTCATGTAGTTGGAAATTACAGTATGTAGATTCTTCAAATTGGCCTTTTTTATTTAGCAGTATGCATTTAAGATTCCTCCCATATCTTTTCATGGCTTCATAGCTCATTTCTTTTTAGTACTGAATAATATTCCATTGTCTGGATGTACCGTAGTTTGTTTATCCATTCACCTGTTGATTATCTTGGTTGTTTCCACATTTTGGCCATTATGAATGAAGCCGCTATAAACATTTGTGTACAGGCTTTTGTGTGAACATAAGTTTTCAATTCATTTGAGTAAATACCAAGGAGGATGATTGCTCAATCATATAGTATTCATTTTGTGTCTTTATAATGAGCCTGCATTGGGAACCAACACTGAGAAGCAGTTTAAATTTGAGTGGGGAATGAGTGATGCTGCGAGTTTCCTTTTTCAGACTGTCCTCTCTTAAAGAGTCTCCTCTTTACCATATTCCAATGCTGTGTATAAAAGACCTGAAAGATGTACATAGACTATGAATGCACTATTTCATAAGGGCTCAAATCAGTTTTCATGTTGTCAGTACTTCATAATACTAACAACACATATCTTGTGTTTATATTGTACCATATCACACTAATTAAAGGTAATTTACATTCAGTAATCTTTGTTAATTCTCAGCAAAAATAAAAGCACACAAAAATAAAAGTATCACAGAAAGTTGGCAAAATTTTTCACACATGACATGGATAAGGCTCCTCTGTTTTCTATACTATAGCATGCCATTATTTTATTTCTTCTTTTTGTTACAAATTAGGGAAGCTAAGCAACATATTTCTGGATTGGGATTTGCTGTGTTTAACAAATGCTATAGTCCATGCTGTCCTAGTGGCATTTAGAAAACCTCTAAGCAGAGGAACCCCAGACCTTATCTAACAATGCACTTGTTCGAGTTCTGAAGCACAGTCGAGGATGAACAAGCAGCACAACACGTCTCAGTTCTGCTGACAGAACTGGTTTTTCAGTAAGGTGGCTGTTGTGTTCTGGTGGCTTGGAGAGGTTTCCTGTCATGCTTTTCTTTATCTAGCCCAGTCCTGCCTCTAGAGCACCCCAGGGCTTTCTTCCTTGTCATACTCCTGCCTTCCCTTACCGAATGTGAGCTATTGATTCCGCACTCTTGATGTATTTTGCTGCATGAAATAAAAGTTATCAGAGAGTTGAATGTATGTGTTTCCTCTTTTTCTCTGTATAAAACTCCCCTACTTCTGCTAGCTATTTGGCAATTTTTTTATGCTTTTCTGATCTGGTCTCTCCAGATAAAAGCCACCACTGTATTATTCAGCCAGCCCTGACAACTCCGGGTCATCATTGATTCCTTTGTGTGTTCCAGATAAGGAAAACAGAGTAAGCAACACACAGAGGCTTGGCGTGCGAGCCTCTGTAAATTAAACAAGTATTGGCGTACTTAGCTGTTTCGATGTGCTATATCCAAGATAATAGGCTAGGCCCTCAAATAGTTCTGTCTAGTGTGGGAGGCACTGATATGTTTGCAGCCAAGTGGATGCGTGTTGTGAAACAAATAAGCATAGGCTTCTATGAAGCTTGTTTGAGGGTAACTGTAAGTAGTATATGTAACTTGAGCATAAGGTTTGTATTTGTGTTTGTGTTTGGCAAAGAGACAGAGATGTTAATCTGAAAAGGTAGGTTGAAGTCAGGTTGTCAATTGCCTTGAAATCATAAGGAGCCTGGGCTTCACTGAATAATTGGTACAGAACCATCAAATGTTTTTAAAAAGAAGAAGAAGAAATGAACCTGGATTCCCGATCTGTTTCTCAACTTTCTTCTGGACTTTGCTTTTGTATCCCACAGGCATCTCAAAAGCTCTTCAAGGTCAAAACCAAACTCATTGTCTTCCCTTCCCCTTTATTCCTCCTCTGGCGTCCCCCTTCTTATTTATGGACATCACCATATCTAGCAGCCAACCAAGCCAGAGATCTTGGGGTCGTCTTCACTTCCTCTTTATCCCCTACCGCATGGTCTACAAGATGGCGTGTGCCAATGACGCCTCCTATGATGGGGTGCTCTGGTTCATCTCCTGCTCTCCACTTTCACCTCTAATCTTTTATCAGAGTTAGCATAATTAAACTACACTAATAATTCTTCAGTATTCAGAGATTAGGTAAATTATTTTACTTTATTGCTTCAGCACATGAGGCTGAAAAGCTGTGAAATCTTTTTATAAGCTTAGAGTTATACATATGCAACATGCTTTTTAAGGATATTGGAAACAATGTCAGTGTATTAGGAATTTGCAGGCTGAAATATCTCCTTGACTTTATGTGTCCCTCTCTGTTATATTAGCTAAGATTGTTTGGAGTATATAGCAAAAAAATAATAGTGGCTTAAATAAGAAAAAAGTTTATTTCTCATGTAAAATAAGTATGGAGGGAGGCAGTTGGAGTCGTTAAGGATGCAGGGATATTCTGTCTTCCTGCTCCACTAAGCTAGTGCAAAGCTTCCATCTTCAAGATTGTATCCTGGTGCAAAATGGCTGCTGGAACTCCAGTTGTCACATCAATGAAACAGACTCCCAAAAGAAGGAAAGGTGAACAGGTAAAAAGTTGCTCGCCAGCTGAATCATCTCTCATTAGCAGCCTTTATGGATGTCCCACACACCATTTCCACTCCATAGCCCAGAACTGAGACACAAAGCCCTACCTAGCTACAAGAAGGCTAAGAAATGTCTTCTTTGTTTTTTCAGGAGGCAATGTGCTCAACTTAAAATTGGGGTTCTATTGCTAAGGAAGAAAGGAGAGAATGACGTTGGTATAGGCCACTCGTGGAGGAGGACAAGGGCTCTGCTCAGGATAGAAAAAACTCTCTTTATACTGGGCGGGATAAGCGTATTATTACTGGGATTATTGGGTGTCTCTTTCAAGTCTCAGATACTTATGCTGTGTGGCTGCCATTCTAGAAAGTATCTTTATTGAAATAAGCAGTAAAATCATCTTCCAAGTTTCACTTTCTATTCCCTTACTTGTCAAGTCACATGAAGTGTCAGGTACTTAGAACCTGAGCACCGTTCTTCCCTGAAAGGTAGGAACATGCAGAGCAGCTAACTTAGATGCTGACACACTGCTTTTCCTTAGAATTCCTTGCTTGACACATTACGTGTTTAGGTTTTGTAGGTTTTAGCAGCTTACCTCGGTGCTGTGGTTCTCGCCCTGCAGCCCGTCAGAATCACCTGGGGAGCTTGTTAACAGTACACATACTAGGCAGTAACCCACCAAAGGTTCTGTTATAGTAAGTTTGGAGTCAGTCCCAGGAATCTGTCAGTTAAAAAAATAAATTGCCCTCATGAATTTACAGTATTTGATAAACAAAGATGATTCTCCTTACATATTTCCCCGAGTAAAAACCACTGCATGAAGTCATGAGCTCCTGGGTTATTCTGCAACTTAAATTGGGAAATTGTCATAAGAGGTCTGGATCAACATATGTGATTATGTGAGAAGAATGTATAGTATAGGAATAGCAGATTTTTTTTTTTTTGGTGAGGAAAATTAGCCCTGAGCTAACATCTGTTGCCAATCCTTCTCTTTTTTGCTGAGGAAGATTGGCCCTAGGCTAACACCTGTGCCCATCTTCCTCTCCTTTATATGTGGGACACCTGCCACAGCATGGCTTGATAAGTGGTATGTCAGTCCATGCCCGGGATCCAAACCTGCGAACCCTGGGCCACTGAAGTGGAGCGTGCAAACTTAAGCACTATACCACCAGGCCGGCCCCCAGAATAGCAGATTTTTTTAAAGATCAGAATGATAGATATACCAGTCAAGCATATTGAAGAATTAAGTATTCATCATAAGTATCTTCATTGTAAAAACTCAGCTTTAGAATTCTCATTATATTACGAGTATAATGTCTCCAATGAATTCATTTCTACATTACTCACTTTGTTGTTGTCTTCTGTTATCACAATATGTTGCATTGGGAGTAATGTAAGGAATAAAATCAGACTTCCACTCCCATGATGTTTTTGCTTTTGAAATTCTTGCCTCTATATAGCCTCAGTTTCATAAAACCTGGTACAATGATCATCATGGCCATTTTATAGAGCAGAGAATTGAAATAGAAAATTGCACTATTTTTACAGCTGACAACACGTCAGTGTAAATGAGGAAGCAGGTCCGTGAAGAAAAGCAGCGAATTTATCTGCAGGATTTTTTTCCTTTTCCTTCTCCACCTTGCCAGGAAATGCCAGTCTTGTGAAAGATCTGGGTCTCAGTGTACTCCTCCCATCTCATTACCCCCCATTTCAGTGCTTTTTTCAGGAAAATCATAAATGGAATTAGCCAGGACCACAATTAAGGATGCAACTTAATACTCACAAAATGACACACAAACTGATAGATTTAGAAAGCAGTGAAGTTATTGCCAATTAAAAGCCAAATGTTCCTCTCTTCTCTCTTTATCCATGCCTTCTCCCCCTCTATGACTGACTGACTTTATTTACATATAAATAAAAGTAGAAACTAGAAGGTATTTGTAGTCAAGACAGAACAGTGAAAGTTACAATGGCAGAATGATTTCCTTCAGGTTTTTACTCAAAAGTCACCGCATGAGTGACACCTTCCCTGGCCCCTCTATCAATGTGATCTCCCCATCACACCCTCTGACATTTCATGTCCCTTTTCCTACTGGATTTTCTCTCCTTAGCCTTTGTCATATATATCATGTTGTGTATTTGTGCTTATTTATCTGTTTATTGGCAGTCTCCTCCATCAGGAAATAAGTTCTGTGAGAGCAGTGATTATCTAAATTCCAAACACCTAGAACATGGCCTGGCCCAGAGCAGGTGCTGGATAAATGAATTTTATCGCATGATGAATAATATGACTATATTAGGAAACTAATTGTCCCAGCATTGAGTTTGTTTATTTTTATAGCACTTATTAAAGTGCTGTCATTTAAATCGGTATAATCCTAAACTAAGGAAATCCATCGTACAGCTGACCTTGTAGTTCCATCTTGTTACTCTTGGAGCTTGTTAACAGATGCCAATTTTCCCTCTATTTAGACAGTTTTTGATTACTTCCTGTTTGAATAACTGTGATTTCCCCCTCCTTGGGTGTCCTCTTAGATTTTCCAGGGGCAAAATTACAATCAGTCTCGTTATAAAACAATTTGGTGTTACAGTTTCTATCTTGGATTAAATTTGGTTCACTGGAACAGTGACTACATATAATACAATCCTGTTGTAATACTTTTAGGTAAAAGATGTATGTTATTTCTATTTGTAACCAATGGTATATGAAAACAGGGGGCAATTTTTTCAGGATGTATGTTGTAGAATCAGAAGGTTAGTTGATGGATTCTCGCTCAGTTTATATTATAAAACGTGTATTTATAGAATTGCTCACTGGTAATATTTAAACATTCCAAAATGAGATACCCTATAAAGTTGAAACTATAGTGGCAAAACCCCTCCAATTAGAGTATCTTAGAAACTCTAATTGAAGAGCTAAAATACCATTGTCATTTAACTCAATGATGCATCTATTAAAGGATAATTACACCTTAGCTTGATGTGAGTCTTCTAGATAATACTTCCCAATAATAACACAATAGTGTGTCTTCTCAGCTCAGTGACTAAAGTTGTCTGTATTGGAGCAAGTAAAATGTCATTGTCTGTGACCGTTTCCTATTTAAAGATGACCTCATGCATGTTTTCTGTGTCATGGTCCCTGGAACTGTAGACTGAAGTCATGAGGTCATTTGTATACCTTCGCCTGGAAACTGATGGCTCCAGCTTTGTTCACCTTCCTGGCCTTTTTCTGCATTGTCAATTTCTGGTACAAGAAATAACCTGTTTTTCACTTGTTTGCACAAGCAAGTTCTGTAATTGATAGTGTATATGCCTGAAGAACCAGGTATTTGGCAGGTAATAAATATAACCCCATGAGAGCATGAACCAAAACAAAGCAAGAAAGTAAACATTGGTGGGTTAATATTGTAGACATGAGTGAGCTCAGAAAATCACCGGGTGTTGAGGTAAACAAAACAAAGAAGCAGTTCAAAAGTACAACAGAAGATCAAAAGGAACCTGGTTCTATTTGCATAGAAAGGTTGGTCAGTGATATACTGTGGCTACTTGGCAGTCTTGTTTTTGCTTTCAGGTAAATAGAGAGATAATTTAAGATTACATTTGCAATATCGTTGAATTCATTAATCACCCAGCCTTTCTGTCTCATTGATTTTAAAAAACTCTCTTTATTCAAAGAGAGGAAAGCTTTATCTTATATTCAGCAAACCACTTCTGTATTGCTGGTTCAGCCCCTTGATATAATTCAGTTGCATTAATCTATCCTACTTATATCTTGCAGCTTCCCCTCCCCCCAAAAAATGATTGCACATTTTTGAAAGATCAGAAGCTGGAAAGTCAGGAAGATAGGCTTGATTAAAATCAGAAAATGATGATCAAAACTTAACTGCATAAAGATCAATTCCTTCTTTGTAATTAACTCAGCAACTGAAAGGATAATTTCTCTATCCTAATTAGAAGATAAATAATGTATAAGGATGTACTACTCATTTAAAGAGTATAGTTTGATCATTTGTCCTATTAGTATTGAGTAATGGTAAATGGAATTATGAGTTCCCGTCTGAATTTTAATATATGAAAGTGGCTTTAAGAAAAAGGGGTAATTATTTTCCTAAATTAAAATATCATCATCGAATTTTCATCAGTGTTTAATTTAGAAAATTTTTATCTTCAATACCAAACATATAAAACTTGAGCCTCGCAGGTAGAGGACACATTGGAAAGCGATTACTCACTTTATGACTTTTACTCAAACATTATAAAATTGGGCAAAATGAGCCTTATTATACTGATTACTAATAATGCTCTGATTGTGTTTAATAAGAGTGACTTAATTTTGTCAGTGATTCAAAAAATTGAAATTTTATTGAATAACTGAATCCTTTCAAAATGAAGAAAAAGGGGGTCTCCCTCTGATGTTGGATTTCCATTTGTGGGGTGTCAGAGTCTGAAATATGATCAGAGCATGGCAAACCAGGATTTTGTCTTTTAGGAGGAAAAAATGTGGAAAAGAAGGTGGTAAAATTTAGGGCTTGAACGGATCATAGAAATTACACAGTCCAGCACCTGATTTCACACGAGCAAGCAGATGGGTGAACTGACTTACCTGATGTCATCCAGCTGGTTAACAGCAGACTGAGGCCTGACAGTGGGGCTCCTGTCCTTTCTGCTTCTCTCTTCCCTATCATGTGCTCTTTCACTAATTTCAGGGATTGAGAAATTAAGGAACTTTTATTTCTCTGCTTCTAGATTCCCCTGCCTTTCATAAAATTGGTGTTCTCTATTAATGTAGTTGAATGTTACAGGCATTTGGCTGCTTTGCAAGTGTGAATTTTGTATTTTCTTGCAGCATTCTCAAATAATGATAGCACGATACAATTTTTTCTTCTAACATATTCACTCATATAAAATGTGTCCTCCATAGCCATATATAACCATATCTAGACAGAAGATTATTGGCGGTTTAGGAGTTCAAGAAACATAGAACTGTTTGTACTTAATGTGTTTGGACTTATGATTCATATAATGTGGACAGTTGCGTACACGTTTTCAGATATAATACCCAGGCATGGTGACAAGATAACCTATTAAAGAGCAAGCCAGATTTCATGCATAAGAAAAATCAAGCCTGAAGTGCCCAATATTTTTAAAAGAGAGAGAGCGAGCTATGGCTTTTCAATCTTTTCTTATATAATTTCTTTTAAATGTTCTCAGGAACATGATTTTTAACTAGATAGACCTTAGCTCAAGGTAAATTCATTACAAAAACATTGATGACTTGTGTAAATATTGAACGTCTCTTAGGCTGTGTGGTCTCATAGGCCAACTCTTATTCTCTTCCTACCTCTATGGAGTATCAACATTGTATATCCCCACCTTGACAAAAAGAGTCTTACCCTACTCAACCTAATTCAACTCTATGGATTTTGGATTCTTGTTACTAATTTTGGTGTGTGTTAAGGGCTGGGAAGGGTGCAGAAGGGGATGCATCAAATTGAGTATCAGCTAGAGTTGATGTCATATCGCACATGCTGAATATTTATTCAGTGAATGGATTTAAAGAAACTCATTTCTTGAGAACCAGGGCTCTTCGTAATGTGTGTATCTGTTGGCATATGTGCTTTGAATTGGTCAGGATGAAGGCTAAACTGCAGCAGTAATGTAGCAAAGAGACCCAGCAACACAGTAGCTTAAAGTACAAAGTTCATGTCTCCTTCTTATAACACCCCCAATGTGACTGGCCTAGGCCAGCAAGGGGGCTCTGCTCCACACAGTCTTCAGAGACTTGGTACTTTTCATTTCGTTGATTTGCTGTCCTTGGCACAGTGGTTCTCAAACTTGTTGGTTTCAGGAACCCTTTATACTTGTAACAATTATGTAGGGTTTTTAAGAGCTTTTGTTTTTATTAGTCAAATCTGTCGGTATCTATTGTATTAGAACTTAAAACTGATACATTTTTAAAATATTTATTAACTTGTTTAAAAATAACAAGAATAAATCATTACAAGTTACATAAATAAAATTTTAAGAGAAAGAACTGTATTTTCTAAGACAAAAATTAGAGGTTTTTACAATTCTCTCTAATATATGGTTTAGTAGAGGAGAGCGGGATTCTCATTCCGGCTTCTACATTCAGTCTGTTACAGTGTGTCTATTTTGGTTGAAGTATATGAAGAAAATCTGGCCTCACAAAGATCTTCAGTTGGAAAAGGCAGAAATATCTTAATAGTATTTTCCAGAAAACAGTAGCTATTCTTCTTTGATACTACACCAAAACTTGACAAGAAGTCATTTCTTTAATGTCAGTGAACTTTTTGCACTCAGTTACATTAACATCCGTTGATCTCTTTCCCTTCAAATGGACCTTCCACCCATGTGTGATTTATTAACATCATATGTTGGTCATCTGGAAATTATTGGGTCACTGAGTTGTACAGATTTTGCAAATATTGACATGTGTGTTATAAATATCAAAAACATATTCGTTAATGTTTTCACTGATCTCCTCAGAAAAGTTTTTAATGAATGGGAAGCCGTTGGGCATATGATAGCCTATATGTATTTTCCAAAATACAAATATTTGCTTGAAAGCTTGAATTTTATCATTGGCAACAAATACTATCATTTGATTTTCTTGTAGTGAGAGGCTCATGTTGTTCATTTTCAAGACAATGTCTACAAATACTCAATTCAGAATAACAAGCCTTTGTGAGAAAAATAAACAGCCAAGTTTTTACTTACATTTCATTCAAGTTCATTGTTTCATTTTTTCATGTTTTCTCCACCTTCATATTATTGTTTGTCTCTGTCCTGAATAAATGTTAAAGATAGGAATGAGAAGACCTTTCTGTACCTGGCAATTACACTTTTGTTACCAGCTCTCTCTTCCTGGTGGGGGCTGGTAGCCTTTAGGAGGTTGTGTGGACCAGTCAGCCTGCATGAATCCCTGTGAGGAACACACAAAACTGTTTAGACAGACCTTTTGTGTTAGTTGTGAATTGGAACAACAGTACACTGCCCAACTCCTTGGAGTAATTCATGTTTTCATAGGATTAAAAATGAAGACTCTCCTGTGTATCCAGATGTGTCTAGCAGGGGATCTTAAAATAGAATTCTCCCTTTTCTCTCTCTCTTCTGGCTTCAGTTCCCACTTTTGCTCTCTTCTATTTGACAAAACTGTATTTTATTTATGAAAAACAGCTATTTGACTTGAAAATATTGTACAGGGAGATTAATGACTCACACACAGCTAAGACATGATTGAAAGAAGCTTGAATTCTGGTCTTCTGACATCATGGTCTATTCTCTTTGTAGCATTTGTGGGGTTTGTGATGAGCATCTCACACAGCAATGAGGGAATGACAAGTGGGTCTAGCATTGTGCTCACGTCAAGAAGAGGCCCAATAATCATGACTTTACTTTTTCATCATTTACCTCTTTCTGCTAATCCAATCTTATTTATGGACAACATCCTACATCCTCCTGCCTTCCATGTGCTTAGAACTCTCCTTAGAAGTTGACATTTGGTTCAGAAAATCAATATGAAATGAAGTAAAACCATAGGGACACTTTTTAACCATTGAGAACTAATTTATGGACTACACTTTTCAACGAAGCTGAAGTTCAGTGAGAGGAAGACCCAAAAAAGGCAATGGGAAACCATTTCTGGAGGCAAGACACCAACAAACTAGCACATGGAAGATTGATCAGGAGGCAGCAAGGCAGAGGGGTGGAGATGGCATGCCGGACAAGGTGCCTGAGTATTTAGGGCATGGAGATGGGAATCAATGGAACACACATGGCAAGGGGCTTGGCCTGGAGAGAGCAGGGGGTGCTTATTGGGAAGAATGGACTTAATCTTCCACAGTCTCAGTGGACAGCCAACCCAGTGGGAGCCAGGACGCCAGGCAGAAGCATTTCATCTTCTCAGTTGAAAATGAGAAGGAGGCTTTTAAGCTTTTTTTTTTTTATCCTCTGGAGACTAATGCAAGGAAAGGGATGATTAAGAAAATGATGTTGTTGGAAATACTATTTGATTCCTGCAAGATAAGGAAGTCTGTGTTCTTCCTTCCATCTATCAGTTCCTCTTTTCCATCTGTGACTATCTTCTGCTTGTCCTTCTGGCTTCAACTACTATGACACCTCCTAGTAGAGCCCTCCCCTCCCACCTTACCCTTCAAGACTAGGCTGGGTGTCTTTTTATGTTCTACTCCTCCACGTCCTGTGTTTACCCTGCTATAGCCTGCCATCTAATTGTTTTGGTTACCCAGGATGTGGTAAGTACCCTGAGAATGGAGAATTTGTCTATTCTGTGTTCATGCGTAGCCCAGTGCCTGATTCGTGGTAGCCACTCCATAAGTACTTGAAAGAGTGAGTGAATGAGGTGGGTGCAATAATATTAGCACACGATATTAGGGCCTAGGCAAATTGGTTTAGAGGTGGTAAGGATGAGGTTGATGGGGATCTTCAAAGTGAGAGTAGGTGGGGTGGGTGGCAAAACGATTGAATCATCACTGTAATGAATGCAAAGTTTATTCTGTTATTTGCTCATTTTATTATTTTCTCCATTCTACTTTCTCTTGAGAGTTTAGAATTAAATTATTAATGATTTGTTTATACTTGAAATGTCACTGTCAACTTGTAAACACTCCAAAGGTGGCTATTTCCTATACTAGCTTTTAGTTTAAAGGTAATTAGAATTATTGAATAATTTGAAGACGGTAATGTACTATTAATACTATTAATGTTGTTTGTAAATATAGAGCAAATGTGTTTTTTTATGAGACCTGTTAAAAGAACATGAACTTGCTCCTTTTTATTATTCAAATAAGACCTATTCTTTGCAGAAAAAATATAGCTACAATTACTTGTGTAATTTAATACTGATATACAAGCATTAAAAAAAAAGTAAAAATCACCCAAGATAATTATTATTCAGAGATAATTACTAAGTAACTTTTGGTAAATATCCTGCCGGGCATATTTCATGTGTTTGTGTCTGTGTGTGTGTGTGTGTGTGTGTGTGTGTGTGTGTCTCTCTAAATATGTATCTCCTTTAACCATAAGGCACACTGTATATTCTGCTTGTAGTCTGATTTTAACTTTAAATATGAACATAACTGTTACATCCCCTTAGCCCATCTGCTATTAGCACAGCTATGATGGACAGTTCCATGCACCTTTGACAGTGTCCCACATCAGATGCAAGCTGTGCCATATCTCTACTCTGCTTTCTCCAAAGCTGAAAAGGTCACCTAGACACAGGAAGGTATAGTCTAGAAATATGGAGGAGTTAATACTGGAACTTCAACCGGTGGGGGATAGGAGTTGGTGGATAAGTGCCCAGCCCCCCTGTTCTGTGTTGGGACAGTTATGAGGTAAGGGCTACGTAATTCTGCAGAGGTCCCCAGTGGAACTGAGATGTAATTGCTTGCAAGCAGTAACCAGCTCATTCCTGAAAACAGTATTGCATTTTTCTTTCTCACCTATCTCACTTTCTCCATTTTTCCAGTTCTGTTTTCTGAGATCACCTCTCAAATAAACAGCCTGTACTCATGTCCTCATCTCCGAGTTGGCTCCCGTACAACCCACTAAGAACGTGCCAACCTCATATTATTGAACAATTATATTGATTTCAATTTCTCATTACTAGCAAAAATTTGTAATGGAAATCCATGTACATATGGGTCTAACTATATTTTTTACAATAAATCCTGGATCAAAGGAGGTGCTGATTTTAAAGACCAAATTACTCTTCAGAAAGGTTATTCCAATTTGCAGAGTGTTAGTTTCCATATATACTGCTGACTCCTGGGTATTAACCTCTTTAAATATTTTCCAGACTTGGGTAAAAAATATTCTGTCTGGTTTGTGTGTGTGTGTGTGAGCAAGATTAGCCCTGAGCTAACATTGTTGCCAATCCTCCTCTTTTTGCTGAGGCAGATTGGCCCTGGACTAACATCCATGCCCATCTTCCTCTACTGTATATGGGACGCTGCCACAGCATGGCTTGACAAGCGGTGCATCGGTCCGTGCCTGGTATCTGAACTCATGAACCCCGGGCCACCAAAGCGGAGTGCGCGAACCTAACTGCTGTGCCACTGGGCCGGCCCCAAATTCTGTCTGGTTTTAACCTGTAATTTTTGCGTATGTTTTTGATCCTTATGTTTTTAATATGTTGCCTGTTTATATATCTTCTCCCCACTTTTCTCATTGGGTATTTAAATATTTTAATCAATTTTTGTGTGTTCTTTACATGTGAAAGATATTAATCCTTGTCATATGTTATAGATAGTTTCCTTAAATTAAATTTTGACTAATTTTGTGCTTCTTAATAGCCACTGTCATTGGCTTCATTCCCAAATTCTGCCCCAGCCTCTCTCTCTACACGTCTCTCTCCCTATCTTGACATTCTCATAGTTTTCCCTTCCCTCTAGATCCTTCCACCTCATTTTCTTTCATCATCTTCTCTTTCTTTCATCTGGTTCCTTTATCCCTAATTTCTATCCTAAACAGGGAATCGATCAGTCCATTCTGCTTTGCAGTGATTCTCACTGGGCGTAAAGGAGAGTCCATGTCCAAATCGATGGGAGAGATGGGTTTTTAAGCTTCCCGTTCCACAGACTCTTGAGAATCACAGCCACAGTTACCGTTAGGTGTGTGTGGAGTCTCTCAGCTGAGCGGAGGCAGAAAAAGTTGAGAACTGCTGGCTGGAAGGTTTTACAAGGCATGGAAATGCCACTCACATTTCTCTTCTCTTTGTTTCTGTGATTAAACCCTCATAGAGACCCTGTGACCTCAGGGCCCATTTCCAAGGAACTTCTTCTATTTATGTATGCTTGGCACATCTGCAAATTCCTTTCTAAATTGATTGCTGAATGTACTGAAGGCACATGCTTGACCAGGTCTAGAGGACTGGCATCTTTTTTAAAGCCTGATCAATATGAAAGGCTGCTATTTTTGTATAATGCCTCAGGGTCAAGTCCAAATTACATTTGCACATCACAAGAGCTTTCAAAGCTAATGCAGATGCCAGGGGCCTCTGGGGAGGGGTCACCACTCTGCTTTGTAGATTTATGGTAATATATCTCTGACCCAGGAAAGGAGGAAAGGGTACCTCTTGCATTCTAGGGAGCACGCTAGACTGCTCACCACTGACTAGCAGCATCTTCAGGCTGAGAGACTTCTGGCTTCATTCTTTTCATCCCAAACACAATTTATTTATCAATTTTTAAACTCACAAAGCATGAAATATTTGTTTACATTCTGAGTTATTTTACAATGTATTAAATTAAAACTGTAGATTATCATTTTGAATGGATTTGATTTATATTAATTCAGTGAAATCAGACAGTTGAATGTTTGTAAAAAGAATTTGCAATGTTTATATAATAACGTTATTAATATAGATATTAACATAAAAATTACACATTTAAAAGGAAAAATAAGCAAAGATGTTGAGACAATCATAGTTGCTGTGACTGAGCTTGAGAATTAGATCTCAGCTGCTCAAAACCAAGGTAAAAAGATAAAGAATAACATCATTCTCACTTGGTAAGAGGAAACATGCTAAGCATTCACAGAAGGGAAGTATTTTTTTCCCTTTGAACTAAATTTAAAAGGAAAAATATCATGTGGAACTTATACATTCCACTTAGGGTAACCTAGAGGTAACCTTTCCAATATAAATTCATTGCAGACACAGAAGCATTTTTCTCATGTTTATGTCTTACAATAAATCCTCAATATAAGCCAGAGGTGTAAGGTTTCAATATAATTCTGTGAAAGTGTTTTCAGGGTAGCTTCAGTGAAAGTAGTTTCAGAGTGGTTCAGGGATCTAGCTTTCTGGCATTTTAAAACATAATGCAAGGCTCTATCTATTTCATACTTAAACTATGCAAAGGCCAGTGTGTCTCTTAGATTATATTCTTTGACTGTTAGTTGTCTCAGCTGGACTTTGTGAAAGAGCCGTGTAGGAGTTTGGATGGAAATAGCAAAAGATGAAATTTTCTCTCTAAGATGCTGACTCCGGGTAAAGACCCACATACCTTTCACGTCTTTGATGAGGCAACAAAATGTCTTTAATACTTTATGATTCATGTTCTTTGGTTAAATCAAAACAGTTGTTCAAAGAAACTACTATTCATTCAGCTGCAGGTACCTACTGATCATTAGAAAAAAGTATTTATGTGTATGTGTATTTATATTTCTATTGAATCATTTAAGACTTGCCTGGTTAACTGAGCATCCTTTTCTCTTGTCTTTTGCTTCAAACTCCATTATTCCTTTAGCTTACAGTGACATCATAAGCATCAGTGATCTGAGGTAGCCAAGTTGCCTTGATTTTTTTTTTAGAGCGGTTTTATGTTCATAACAAAATTGAGGAGCAGGTACAAAGATTTCCCATATATGCCCTGCCCCCACTCATGCATAGCCTCCCCTATTATCAACATCCCCCACCAGAGCAGTACATTTGTTACAATTGGTGAACCTACATTGACACATCATAATCACCCAAAGTCCGTAGTTTATATTAGGATTGTACGTTCAGTGGGCTTGATTTTTGATGATTCACCCACCATCATGATAGGTGGCATGGAAACTGAAAGGTAGATTTTTTTTTTTTTAACTATTATTTTTAAAAAGTATGTCAAATGGAACTTTAAAAAAATAAGACCAAACCTATCTTATTCCAGATGGTAAAGTGAAATGATCAGACCTGATCTATTTTGGTTAGTTCTGTTTACGATGAAACCTCTACAAAACGGCTGATGATAAAAGAAGAAACCTGATAAAAGGGGCCAGCCCCGTGGCTTAGCGGTTAAGTGCGCGTGCTCCACTACTGGCGGCCCGGGTTCAGATCCCGGGCGCGTACTGATGCACTGCTTCTCCTGCCATGCTGAGGCTGCGTCCCACATACAACAACTAGAAGGATGTGCAACTATGACATACAACTATCTACTGGGGTTTTGGGGGGGTAAAAAAAAAGGAGGAGGATTGGCAATAGATGTTAGCTCAGAGCTGGTCTTCCTCAGCAAAAAGAGGAGGATTAGCATGGATGTTAGCTCAGGGCTGATCTTCCTCACAAAAAGAAAAAAAAGAAACCGTATAAAAAAGCAGATTTACTGACATTTAAAAAGGCTTCTCTACTTTGTCTTTTAAAAAATCATAGAATAAATAGAACTTGAATCTTATACATGTGGTCAAAATGCAAATGAGGACTACAGGGTGAACTCCAGCAGCACACCTGACCTCCATCCTGGTGCTAAGGTTGGGTTTGCTCAGGGTAAGAAGAGGCACAGAAGCCTTCCGTGGGACACAGTTCAGTCCATAGCAGATGCCATAACAACAAAAAGTTGATAGAATCTCTGTTGACCAAGAAAAAAGGCAGGAAGTAAGCCTGAGGGATCTTGTCAGTGATTGATAACCATGTAGCTCTTGAACGGTGAGAGACATCGTTACCCATCTGGACAAGTGGGTTCTTCTGTAGATTAAACAGGTTTTGGAGGTCCTTTCTAACCCTAAAATTCAAATTTTTGTGTAATAATTCACTTTGGGTAATCAATTCCAAATGCCCATGATGTTTTTCTTTCGTTACCCATTCTTTGTACACCCAGGGTGCCTCAAGGAAGGTATAGTGGAGGAATCTGGCTGACCTGGGTTTGAAGCCTAGCTTTTCTACTTAGCAGCAGAGTAGTCTTCAATTAATTATGGTATCTCTTTGAGATTGCTTATTTGTCTACAAAATAATTAATGATACTTATCTTGATGATTATATTATTGAGAATACAGGGAATACAGGGTATGTAATTTATACATATTAGTTAAAAAAAGACATCACAGTAGTTTAGGTATGAGAGAAATGATAGGAATTTATCTATCTCACACATATAATCCAGAGATAAGCAGACTAGGGCTAGTAGGAGGCCTCTGACACCAACCCCAACAGAAACTTTGATCTTAGGGTCAAAGGTGACTGCTCCAGTTTTCATTATTTCCCTCTGATGGGAATGGAGAAAGGGTGAGAGGAACTCATTCACAATAACTTTTAGGGACACCCTCCCAAAGCGGCAGACGTAAATTCTGCTCACATCCCTTCTACCAGAGTTTAGATGTGTGGTTATATCAAACAGGGAGGTTGGTTGAAAAGCATTGTCTCTAGCTAAATATGGTTTTACTAGCAATTTCTGCTGCAAATGGTTATTATAAAGATTAGAAATAATGCATTAATTCACATTCATCTAACATTGAATTGTGGAATATTCTTACAAAGGGCTTGGCAAGGTGCCTTACACATGGTTAATACCAAGAAGATGGGATCACTCTCCTTACTTTCCCCTAGCACCTTACTACTCAAAGTATGGTCCAAGGTCCAATAGCATCAGTGTCAGCATCACCTGGAAGCTTGTTAAAAATGTAGAACCTCAGCCCTAAGCTAGATCTGTTGAATGAGAACCTGCATTTCAACAGTTTGGGAAGCTCTGCGCCAGCATGTTGTCTTTTATGACATTGGCTGGTTCTCTTAGCTTGAGCGCTTACAACGTTGTTGTGAGAATTAAAAGAGATAATATGCATAAAATACTTTAAAATCTGTAAAGTGCTTCATAACGTATTTAAGTGTACATGCGTTATGGGGAATAATGTGAATCTTAAGTTATTGGAATGACAAGATTTGAGAATCCTTGGGATTTTAGATTTTCCAGTCTTGATAACATTCCTTGATATGGTAATGCCATGTGAAAAGGGCATATCTATTTCCAGAAAATGTGCTTGAATCGCCATGCGCTATCCTAGGGACAGAAGTTTTTTTTTTAATTTAGCAAGATGCTAGGCCCACTCTTCTAAACTGAGTGTTTTCAGTGATTTTTTTCATCACCATTGTTCTTTTTTTGATATCTAAATATTTCAACTTATGTTCTTAATTATATTACTGTCTTTTAATTTGTGTGATAGAATACAGATTTTGATCAAATGAATGTGGAAATGATTCTGAAAAAGGTACCTCAAAAAATGGAAAAACTGATAAAGGAAATTGATTTTAAAAAGATAGCTTTATAGTATCAATTCAAATTAAAGAAGTTGTACCTGATGTATTCAATTATAAGCAGCTCATCTAGATTCATATGCCAGTGTTGAGCAATAAAAAATTAGGAGAATCACCTTCTCATAGGCTTAAGTTTTCTAATCTGTAAATTGTTCTATCTATCTCACAAGATTGGGGTGGGGGGGAGGGCATACCATGAGATCCTAGAAAAATGTAGTATGCATATAGAAGGTGATATTAATATCTAATGTTGTCAGAGTGAGAGGTATATGTGAACATGCACTCTATGTGAAAGAACTTATTATTAAAATGTTTGGCACATAAGCTTGCGGGCTGGGCTAGGGCCCTGTAACTCCATCAAATTCGTGATGTCCACGCCTTTTTTCCTGCTTCAGGTGGGCAGGCGACCACTGAGAGACAAAAACTCATCCACTGTTTCTGCAGGTCAGTCAGGTATCAGCATGTAACAGAAGAAAGTCTAGGTGCTGTACATCTGATGCACGCAGGGAAAAGCTGGGTGTTAGAAGGAAACCAGTGAGCCAAGGAACTCACAGAGGAAGGAAAGCTCTAAATGATGGATTTTTCTGGGTCGCTGGGAGTCATACCTTTTGCTCTGCTGCCTGTGACTGAAATGGATGGCCGCAGTGGAAGAGATTCCCACTGCATCTTTAGAGGCAAGCACACACATGCCCTGTGCACTTGGGACTGATAAATTCAGAAAAGTACTACAAGATTTGTCATAGACCTTGTATTTAATTCTGTATTCCTTTTCATTAGCGTTCAGTAAAGGAATGCTGACCTGTCAACTTGGGTGTAGATGCTGGGGGGATAAACATGAGTAAGACATACCTTTCCCTTGGGTACTTTCAACTAATTGTGGAGATAGTAAACAACTTTATCAGAGAGAGAGGTGATAACTAACGTTCATACTGTACTTTAAAATAGATTTTGGTGTGTCATGCCCACATTTAAAAATTATGCATATATGTGTATGTTTAAAAATAAATCTATCGGGCCGGCCCCGTGGCTTAGCGGTTAAATGCACGCACTCTGCTACTGGTGGCCCGGGTTCGGACCCCGGGCACACACCGAACCACCGCTTCTCCGGCCGTGCTGAGGCTGCATCCCACATACAGCAACTAGAAGGATGTGCAGCTATGACATACAACTATCTACTGGGGCTTTGGGGGCAAAAAAAAAAAAGGAGGAGGATTGGCAATAGATGTTAGCTCAGAGCCAGTCTTCCTCAGCAAAAAGATGAGGATTAGCATGCATGTTAGCTCAGGGCCAATCTTCCTCACCAAAAATAAATAAATAAATAAAAATAAAATGAATCTATCTATATCTGTATTTATATCTATATTACATAGAAAAAAAGACCAAAAATGAGCTGTACATTAAAATGTTAATAGTGATGAGAATTCAAATTATTTTTCATTTTTATTATTTTCTATATTTTTTATAATTTCCTCAATGGACACATGTTGTTTATATAACTATAAGACAACAACATATTAACCTTTTGAAGCCTCTAAACTATTTTTATATATGCTATCTCATTTGATCCTCACATCACCCTGTGAGGTAGGTCGGTAATGAACATCGATGTTATGGATGAGAGAGATGGAGGAGACACACGACTCAGGCACCCAGGAAGTTAAGTGCAGAGAGATTATGTGATATGTACAGTGTTGAACAGGTGGCAAATGGCGAAACCAAGAAAGAGGAAGGCAAATCAGTAGTGCTTGAATGAAAGGAGAATGTAAAGATCCCTAAACACTTTTAGGTTTAGGGCATGGAATGGCTTTTTACTTCAGTCTGGCTCCCTAAACAGAGGCCTGGTTTAGTTTTTATCAGACTCAGAGGCAGGATGCACAGTGGTTTTGTTTGGGTTTGAGTCCAGACAGTCTGAATTTGATTACCACCTCTGGCAATGCCTACCTGTTTAACCTGGGCAGTTATTTATGGGCTTGGGGCCTCAGAATATCTATTTATAAAATGAGGCAAATACTACTAGCTACTGTAAGGATAAAATGAGTTCATATTAAGGACCTTTAAAAGTGTATTGGGCAGTCTAAAGATAAACAACTTTTTCATTGGTTAAATAATCATGGAGATCATGGAGAAAAACACTAAAAAAAACTGTATAGATATAAGGAGAACTCAACAAATATTAGCTAATAACGTCATCATCATTATCATCCTCCTCATCCTCATCAGTGCAGGGCTGATGAGGATGGTGACAGGTGAGAGGATATCTGTATGGCTTTCAGGGAGACAACTACATTGTCCTACTTCAGACAGCAGCAACTGTTGATCTTATAGGGTCTGGGATAAGATAAGGAGGTTAGGGCAGTACAAATATATCTAACATGAATCTTTCAATGACAATATTATTATTTTGAGATACACAAACAAACACACAGATTGGATTAATGATAGATTGTTTCTTAATAATAAGAACCATACTGGGGGCCGGCCCCGTGCCATAGTGGTTAAGTGCGTGCGCTCCCCTGCTGGCGGCCCGGATTCGGATCTCGGGCGTGCACTGATACGGATGCACCGCTTGTCAGGCCATGCTGTGGTGGCATCCCATATAAAGTGGAGGAAGATGGGCACAGATGTTAGCCCAGGGCCAGTCTTCCTCAGCAAAAAAAAAGAGGAGGATTGGCATGGATGTTAGCTCAGGGCTGATCTTCCTCACATACACAAAAAGAGAACCATACAGATGTATATCAAATGTATATAGATGTATACCACAAAGAGCTGAGAGCTGTATATCAGGGATGCAAAAGAATTATAAGGTTAATACAAAAATATGGGAAAGTTTGTGCTGGTATTATTGGATTGTTTAATAGGCTGTTTAAATCTGTACCAACCCCTCCCTGCTTATTATAAGTGTTTTGAATCTGTGTGTACACTTAGATATTCTATCTGATTTTACAATGTTGTAAGGCAAGTGATTGCTGTCAAGTTAAGAATGATTTGTCTTTAAAAGACCTTGGCCATGAGTGGTTGGGGTAGAGTGTGCTATGAGGCTTAATTCCCTCAGGCCTGGAATTAGTCTGAGCCGTCCCACTGAAATAAGTATACCTGTCTGTTACTGACCTTTGGTCAAGGCATGAAACAATTGATTAACATGTTGCTTGGTAAACATTGGGTTGGAGGAGTTTCAGGGTAGTTCCTACCAACTGTAAGCATTGTTTATTGGTGATAGTGAGACTGATGATTTGCATCTGGTCTTGGTGAGGCCTCTGGAGGGCTCTGCTGTTGAGGCCAGTTACACTGCAGGAATGTGTTTATGTGACCAGCAAAATACAAAAAACACCAGCCAGAGCCAGACTTCATCCCAGAAATAGCCTGAAATACTACCAGTTGAGTTGAGAAGATTACTCAGCGAGAATGTATGATAGAAAACTAATTGCTTTCATATGCGTTCCTAATTGTTTTAAGTCCTTTAGTTCTCACACAGGTAGATTATTGAAATCCCCAAATATTGGGGGGCGAGAACCTGTCATAAACATCTTTTGTCTTGCTTCTTTTCCGAAACATGTAAAATATGTTTCTTTGTCATTTTTTCAGACCCCCTGGTTGTGGAACACAAGGCACTGCTGGTACAACTATCCCTACCAGGTAAGGAGACGTTGCCATCTGAGTTTTCACACATGTAGGGTACCTTCCTTAGGTCAGTTTCGTGGTTTCAGGCAGGTCCCAGCATGTTGGGTAACAACCTTGATTTTTAGCCCCCTGCCCCCACCACTGCTGCTTGATGGTGGACGTAGCCTCGTGAGGAAAGTAGTTTGTGTTCTCAGTGAAGTTCAGAATCAAAGCTCAATTGCTTTAGCAGGTGGAGTGGAAGTGTGGAAGGTGCATTTGCTGGAGTGTAAGATATAATCAATTCAACAGGCGGCTGATTCCTGTTTCTAACAGCCGATCTGCCTCTGATTACTGAGGAAAGCCTGAAGACCTGATCATGGCACAGGACTGCCTTAGCAGCAAGTGGGCAACGATCAAATGTGGAGCTAGAGTGGCCCTGCTGAGTTTGATTCACTTTGGGGCTTAGGAGCAGGCCCCAAATATGTAAATCAGGCACCGTTTCCTTGAGCACAGAAAAATGGGCTTGTGCCATTACACATAGACTAAAAAAGCATCATTGAAAATGAGATTAAAATCGTATCCCAGAATGGGAATATTTCAGATCTCTGCCCACTGACATATCTTTGCCTCTGTCCATGAACTCAGTAATATTAGCAGATATAGTGGTCCCCAGATCAGTTACTATTTGAATATTAAATCTAGGACTTTTCTAGAAATTTCTTGCTGAAAAATTTCTAGAATTTCTAGTTCAGTTGGGATATGTTATATAAGAGAAACAAATGCAACTAGATATTTTAGTGATAAAATAGAGACATGCGTTATGATAAACAACTTGGTTTTTTAATTTGACTGGGATTCTTTTGGGTTGTCTTTTTAGAGGCATTTGGTCTTTTGGGTGTGAATAAGGTTAGTGGGAAGCACACATGTTTCGCTATTACACATGGTGATGGAGCCAGAGGGTGGAGACTGGTGTAGGATATTCCTTGGGCAAGTTCAAGGCTAGGGATACGTTGAAATGGAATTCCAGTTTGCATTTCCATCTTTTTCATGTAGTTTATTCAGATTATAAAAGAGTGTAAATAAGCAACGGGACACGGTTAGAGAGAGCTGAGCATTCTGGGCTTTCTGATAGAGACTAAAGCTACATTGAAACCAATCACGTGTTGTACACAATCGTAATTCTCAGGCCCAGCTGCTGTTTCGCTATCTTAAATACTTGGAATATTGTCATTTACAGCTCTCTTTGTGTCCTGTAATCGTATACTGAGTGGAAAAATCCATATGTATCTAGAATTCTATTTATAAAGGTACATCAAAGTCTTCTAGAAACCTTAACTTGAATGTTAGTGTGGCAGCTGCTCTAATGCACTGCATTTATGAGGTAAATTCTGTCACGTGAACAACACTGAGACAAATGCGATATGAAATGTAATACCCACTCTTCTTCATAGCTATAATGTAGTCTGAAATAACTTTCGCGTTTATGGCTGGAGCTGAGAAATTGCTTATTTCTGAGAAAGTTAGTTGCTAGGGCAGTGAGTGGCCCAAAATGTAGTTGCAGACTATTTCACAGACAGAGCTACAGATTCAGCATGAAAGTTTGAGGGTCTGGGATATACAATTATGTTTAAAAATAGGAAACATCATTAATATAGAAGGAAAGATACCATATGACCATATGTGGGGATTCAGATCAAGATTGTCTCCTACTACTAAGGCATCATTGCTTATCAGTGAATAATTCAGCATATAGCTCCCAAAATCTAGGACCAATTCATGATCTCTTGTGAGAATGGTGGTCATCTTTGATAAACTCCATATTCTAATAAAAAAAATAGCTGCTTTCTTTTTGTGTGTGTGGGGAAAAAATTAAACAGAATATAATTATTATGCAGGTAATTATAGCACTTTGTGGGTAACTGTATCTACATAAATATATAGGTTGCAGTTCACAGTTGGTCTCAAGCCTTAAAGAGCTCTTTTAAAGATGGGGCATGCTCGTGAAACATGTTTATTATATCTTTAGCATATATATAAAATAAATAATTGAACTGATTTTTAGGTGAAAGAGGTAGTGGTCTACTTCAGTTTTATTAAAGACGTTACTCCTTGTGTATGAGTATGTATATTATTTATTACATATATAATTATTTTTGTATATATGTGTATATTTTAAGTTTGAAGTCATGTAAAGTTGCATTCAATTGGACCTTGTATAGCTTGTCATAAAGAGCACAGGTTGGCAATGAGAAGCCCTAGCCTGGCAATCACAGGGCCTCACCAGCCCTGAGACTGAGATCAGCCTTTCAACCTGAATTAACTGACAGCAATTTCCTGTCAAGCAGACACTCTAGAAAATGATAGTGCTAATTTTATAGGATTTTTATGAGAGTCAGAGAGGTTAGTCAAGAGGTTAACAGGTGGATAAGCTTGTCAACTGCAAAGCACTCCATGAACACAGTAGTTATTATAATACTACATACTCTTATGAACTCTGCAGTTTCTAGATGTGCTCTCACTTGTTCTCATGGCTCACTGTGGCATTTTCCCAGGTGGTGATGCAGGGAGTAAGTGAATCTCATTAAAACTGAGATTTAACCTTGGCTCCAAGGGTCCTGAAGCCGGTGCTCTGTTTTCTAGACTTCATTGCTGCTGTACATCTGACCTGAATACCCATCTCTTATGGCTAATGCCTTCAAATTTTAAAAGAACAGTTCAGCGGGAAATATATTCTCTCCAGGATGCTGGTGAACTTGATAAACACACTGATGCTCATTGTCACTCAGAGCTTAGGATTGCTAGTGGGAGAGTAATTTCATCCTCTCATGTATTTTGTTGCCAAAGATCAGTGAGAGGGACAGCTGTTTTCCTTGATGCCCACACTTAAAGTTAGTAGAGTTGGTAGTTGAGTGCCAGCTTCTCATGAAAGTGATCCGTTATGCTGCTATTGGTTTACAAAGTATTTAAATTTCTATTGTATTTACCTATATACAATTGCCTTGTATGTAGCGGTGTGGATATGTTTGTGTGATGAGTTTCAAAGGTTTTTCATTCATTCTGGTGAAGCAAGACATTTCATTACAACTCAATAAAACAAAAACAACCCATGGAAAATGGTTTTTCAAAACTTTTGTTTTGTTTTAATGGATTTATATGCAAAATAAATATTCCTGACTTCCACTGCATCTCTGAGCCTCTCCCCATTCCTGGACCTCTGAGGCAGGTAGAGTCATCTCCATTTTACAATGTCAACTAAGGCCCAAGATTTATACCTACTAAGGTGTGGAGCTGGGACTTAATCTCAGATTTCCTGGCCAGGTGCCTAGCCTGGCATCTCTTGGCAGCTTCCTTGCCCCTCTGATGTTTTAATAAATATTTTTGAATTATCTTTTGATATTTGCAATGCACAGAACATTTCCTAATAATGAGAAAGCTCTGATTAATGCAGAACTTGAAACCATGCCTCCGTGACCCATATAGTACTCCAGTTTCTTTCCCCTACCTCCCTTGTCCTGTGGAATCTCACAGGAGTTGTCCAGGGTTATTCTTTTTGTGTATGTGTTAGAATTTTTTTTTTCAGGTTGCTTAAGGAATCTTCCAGATGCTCCTGTCAAAGAACCATAAATGCTATTGTTAAAATGCATAGCAAATTGGGTACCAGATGTTCACACTGATTGACACTTTTTTGGTTGGAGATGAAACAAAACTAATGCCATCAAACTGTGGATTAGAAGCATCCTTTAATGCCCCCTTATCCACAAAGAGAATGGGGCCAGGATTTGTGGAGGCATAAGACCATGTCCCTTTTCAGCCCTGAGCTTGAGATGTTTGGGGCACAAATTAGGTTTCCTATGAACTATTAATCTCTCCTTTTTTTCTTTGATCCTCAGCCACTCACAACTGACCTTCACTACTATTATATCCTGGAGCTGTCGTTTTATTGGTCTTTAATGTTTTCCCAGTTCACTGATATCAAAAGAAAGGTAAGAGTGGTTATGTTGTAAAGTGCTTGCCAACATGCGTCTTTAATGGCCCTTGGGAGATGGGTGTAGAGTCTCAGAGGCACTCACCTCTGTTCTCCCAGCAGCACTGGGTTAGTGCTACTTTCCACATTGTAGCAGAAAGTTCTCTGTTTTTGTTTGTACTGCTTTGTATTTCATTCCCATTGTCTCTTTATGCTTCCCTCAAAACCTAGTGTTCTTTTCTCCTTGAAAATATATAGCAATGAATCTCGAAAGCAATTTTCTCTCATTCTGATTCACAAGTCCCTCTGTTCTCCAAATTAAATAAAGAAGAAAAATTCTATTTGTCGCTCCTGGGAGAAAGTAAAATCACAATGTTCCATTCCTACAGAAGGAATTTTTCCCCAATTTAAGGGTTTTCTAGGGCTGGCCCCGTGGCTTAGCGGTTATTAAGTGCACACGCTCCGCTACTGGCAGCCAGGGTTCGGATCCCGGGCGTGCACTGATGCACCACTTCTCCGGCCATGCTGAGGCCGCATCCCACATACAGCAACTAGAAGGATGTGCAACTATGACATACAACTATCTACTGGGGCTTTGGGGAAAAAAAAAGGAGGAGGATTGGCAATAGATGTTAGCTCAGAGCCGGTCTTCCTCAGCAAAAGAAAAAGAGGAGGATTAGCACGGATGTTAGCTCAAGGCTGATCTTCCTCACCAAAAAAAAAAGAGTTTTCTAATGTTGAAGTATATCATGAAAATACAACATTTCTAGATGAGCTGTGTTCTGGTTTTCACCCCTCTCCTCCACTGGAGTAGCTTTTGCTGAGGGTGCTCTTGACCTCTAAGTGTTAAACTCACTCATTCTAGTTCTCATCATACCAGCTTCTGGGCAGAATTGGCACTTTTGGCTGTTCACTGCTTATTTTTTTTCCATGACGCTATTTTCTCCAGATTCCCATATTTGGATCATTCCTTCAAAGTCATCTTTACTGGCCTCGATCCCATTGCCCCATGCTCTGCATATTTGTGAGCACCAGGGTCTGGTCCTGGATTACAGGACGCCATCTTCCTGGATGATCAAGCTTATACTCTCCCACACTGCCAACCATAACTTATGTACCATAACTCCAAAATGTTTGTCTTCTGCCCCAGATTCTCTCCAGGTCCATACTTCCACAAATCTAGTCATGAATAATAGTATTATGTTCTTTTGTTTATTTTATCATTTAATCCTCACAACTCCAAGATCCAGTTGGGTCATTTATTATTTATCTTCATTTTATAAATGAGGAAACTGAACCTTACATATAAAGTGTTCCCTCCTGGGCCAGCTCAGTGGTGTAGCGGTTAAGTTCGTGTACTCCGCTTGGGTGGCCCGGGGTTCGGATCCCGGGTGCAGACCAACGCACCGCTTGTCAGGCCATGCTGTGGCAGCGTCCCATATAAAGTAGAGGAAGATGGGCACGGATGTTAGCCCAGGGCCAGTCTTCCTCAGCAAAAAGAGGAGGATTGGCATGGATGTTAGCTTGAGGCTAGTATTCCTCACATACACACACAAAAAAACAGTGTCCCCTCCTAAAGACATCCTCTTCCCCTAGTCTTGTTCTTCCTCCGATAATCCTTGTAACCGACAGTCACGTAAGTTTTCCTTCACTCTTCTTTCCTCTTTGCCATTCCTTATACCTACTCCCTTAATATCACTGACACATTTAGTTTGAGTCCTCTCTACTTTTGCTTAATTTATTACAATAGCCTCTTAAATGGTCCTCTATCTAAATAATCATTCCCGTCTACCTGCCACCTAAGAGTTCTGTTTCTAAAACCTTCAACTCAAAGCCAAACTACTTGGAGTGATATTTAGAGTTGTCAACATGATTCAAACCCACCTCCCCAGTCTTATCGCCCACCTGTTCGCTCCCCCTTCTGGCACACACATATGTCCTAGCTACAAATATTTTCTCACCGTTGTTCAAAAACATCTTTTCCATGTATCTTTGTTTTTTTGCAGGACCTTGCCTGTGGCTAGAATATTCTCTGTTTCCCCTCCTCCCAGACCAGACGTAATCCAAAAGTAATCTCTTCTTTGAAGCCTTATTCAATTCCCCCAAAGTTTTTGACCACTTCTTCCTCTATGTTTAGTTTACAAGTGCCCAATACTTGCCATATTGTATTTTTTGTTTGTTTTGTTTTGTTTTTGCTGCGGAAGATTCGCTCTGAGCTAACATCCACTACCAGTCTTCCTTTTTTTTTTTTTGCTTGAGGAAATCTAGCCCTGAGCTAACAACTGTACCAGTTCTCCTCTATTTTGTATGTGGGTTGCTACCACAGCATGGCTGACAAGTGGTGTAGGTCTGCGCCCAGGATTAGAACCCGCAAACCTGGGCCGCTGAAGCTGAGCGCATGGAACTTTAACCACTACACCATGGGGCTGGCCCCCCATATTGTATTTTTTTAGTAGCATAGTGACTTGCCTCTCTCTCTTCACTAGACTTGAAGGGTGAAGAGCAGGATATATTCATCTTTATACCTCTCATGATTATCAATGCACCTTGCTTGTGGTAGGGATCAGTAAGTTTAGGGTGAATGAGTAAAAGGACCTATCAGAATGTCTTCTGACTTATTAGTGGATGTCTTCGAAGCTCCTTTGCAAACAGGACTGTGCATTATGATGGAACACAATACTGTAATATATCATTTCTTGGTTAGATCAGTAACCTGCTAAATAGCAAAGTGGTATCCACGTGGCAGCAGAAAAGCACTTAAGAGTCTGTGGCCCTAGTACCTGTATGCTCTTTTCCCAGGTACACTCCTTCTACTGTTCTACAGCAGTGACTGACTTGGCTGGCAAAAAGCTGTCTTTCCTGACCTGTGTGGCTGCATAGCCTTAATGTGGTATATGTCATCTGATTCTCAGAAGTGGATGGTCCCTGTAAGGACTAGGGCTTCAGCATAGCAGATAACTCATTGACACCCATAATTTGTGGTTCTTTTACTCATTGCACCAAACACTCTGGGTAAATTTCTGGAAAGGTTTAGATATTCTTTGGTGATGGTATGCCAGTTAGATCTCATCTGTCTTATATGAGGAACCTTCTTCGTTCACGTTGTCAGTACTTGTCGACTGATTGTCTCCTATGTACCAGGCACTCTGCTAAGCTCATTGTGCATTTTACTTATTTTTTAAATCTTTAGTTGTGGTAAAAATACAAAACATAAAATTTACCATCTCAGCCATTTTTAAGTGTACCGTTCAGTAGTGTTACACACATTCAGATTGTTGTGCAACCAGTTTTCAGAACTCTTTGCATCTTACAAAACTGAAACTCTGTACTCATTAAACAATTCCACATTCCTCCCTCCTCCCAGCCCCTGGCAACTGCCATTCTACTTTCTGTCTCAATAAATTTGACTACTCTAGATAGCTCATATAAGTAAAACCATACCATATTTGTCCTTTTGTGATTGGCTTATTTCACTTAGCATGATGTCCTTAGGTTCATCTATGTTGTAGCGTGTGTCAGAATTTCCTTCCTTTTTAAGGCTGAATAATATGCATTTTATTTTCTTTTGAGGAACATTTTTTTTTAGGTAGTGACAGAAAACACTTGTATAATAGAGAAAGAGATTTGAACATTTTTCCCATTTGGTAGTTGGTAAAATTGATGTACAGTGAGTTTATGTAAGTTTTTCACGGTTGTGCAATGTGGGAATGAATTAGAGCTCAAGTTTACCAAGCAAAGTCCTGTGATTCATGTTAGATTACTCATGTCCACAATTCTTGCATTGTCTTGCCTTGCCATGCTCCTGACATTAGAGGTAGTAAGCGTTTTGCAGCTCTTTGCCATTTTATTGGCTCCTCTTTTGCTTAGTGAGAAATAGGGGTGCCATCTAGAGTCAAAGAGATTAATAAGAGCAAGACTAACTGTCCTTGGCTCCCAGGAGCCTAGTCCTAGCAAGACCTTGCTATCCCAAAAGTCACCAAGCCCCCACCACTTGCTTGAGCTTTCTCCTTGTGCATCTACTGTGTCTTTTTAGTGAGCCAAGAGGACTCATAGAGTCTTCATTGTTTTAAGCCAAGTGACCATTTTCTTAACAGTTATCGTTAGTGGATTATTTTCAAGAGTTGAAATGTATCATTTTGTATGGTTTTAACATATCTTGCATCAGTGTAGAAGATGCCTATAAAAAGGGTAATTTTATGGTAAGGTTCATGGACTTGATCTCAGGCCTATACCTATTGTCAGCGTTTAGAAATTAATTATATCTTTTTCTTAGTCCACACCCATAGCTTGTTTTAGACATCTGGCACCTCTCCCTTCTTCACTTAGTCAGAGTACCTTTGCATGTTCCTGGAGCAGCTGGTTTATTCTTGTTTCTTGCACAAAATGGGAATTTGGCCACTACCAGACATGCTTATTACTCAGCACAGGTTTTAATAAGGAAGGCCTTTTCCTCTGTTGCCATCTCTCATTAGTAAGTTGTAGCCTTTGCTTTTCTGCTTCGCATCTTGCTGACTATCACTGCAGGTCCCTGGTGATTCCCTCCTCATTGCTCTACCACTTGGAGAACCTGGCGTCCCAGCCATCAGTGAGGATTTGTGGAACTTCTGGCTGCCAAATACACTCCCCACCTTCTGTATTGCAACTGTTAACTAAACCCTCTAAATTTAACAGCCTGCTTCCTAATTATGGAATAGAGATGTTTGAAGATAACCCATTGACAACATAGTGTGGAAATCAACTTCTGAAAGCTGTTTGTAGGGTCATTAATAGAAAGGTTATAAAAATGTTTCTTTGGTTCCCCTATTAAATGACAATGCTTGAACGGCCATTTTCAAATAAGGATCAGGATGGATAAACATTGGATCTGAATGCCTGCCTCATACCCTTAGAATCAGTACCTCAAATGAGGTTTAGAAATCATTTTTTGTGACTTAATAGATTCATGAGTCTTGCTAAATGGCTTTTATATTCACAAACTCTTCCCCTCTAGAAGTGTCCTAGTATTGCCATCTTTTTTATTTTTTTAATTGATCTGATTCCAAATAGAATCTGGAGTTTAAAAATGAGAGGAGAGGGGCCACCCCAGCGGTGCAGTGGTCGGGTTCCCGCGCTCCGCTTCAGCAGCCCGGGGTTCACGGCTTCGGATCCTGGGCGTGGACCTGCGCAACGGTTATCAAGCCATGCTGTGGCGGCATCCCACATATAGGGTAAAGGAAGATGGGCACGGATCTTAGCCCAGGACCAGTCTTCCTCAGCAAAAAGAGGAGGATTGGCAACAGATGTTAGCTTAGAGCTAATCTTCCTCACCAAAAAAAAATAAATAAATGAATAAATGAGAGGAGAACTTTTCAAACTGTGGTGACAGAGCACATTGCCTCTTTGTTGATCATTTCCAGGGTTGGTACTTATTTGGTCAGTGACGAGATATACTATTAATCTTCCCAGAGGGAAAGGACTAGCCAAGATGTAGTCATTTGTATGATGGACTTATAATTTAAATATTCTTTTATGTGCTACCAAGATATGTAAACTTTTTTGAGGATTTTTTCTTCCTTTCTTACTTTTTTTTCTTTCTTTTCTCTATTCTTCTCTCCCTCCCTCCCTTCCTCTCTTCCTTTCTTCTTTCCTTCTTTTGTAAAAAGGAATTGGTAAGATATCTTCTTAAAACAATAGGTATATTTTTGGTATTCAGCATTGTTTGAAATAGCTTTTATTTCCCAAGGCTTAACTTTTGTTAAAATTCTGTCCTTTAGCACTTGTTCTCAATGAGTATTTCTCCTGCACATTGAAATTTTCCGAGGGAAGCTAATAAATATGATTGTGTTGGAGCTCAGAACAGCTTGCTTGTGTCTAAGCCCTATGTCTCTTTTAACTAAGCTGCTGTTTGGCTGGGAGGCCTGGGCCTTTAGCCAATGAGCCTGGCTCGTGTTTGGAGTCCTTTGCAGGAAATCAGCCATGGCTGAGTTCCAGGGCTCAGACGGTGAAATCAGCTTGTTGCTCTTTTAGTCTTTAACCTGAGAGAAAAACTACGTTTTTAAAAGATTCTTAGCAGAGAGAAGTATGATGACTAAGTTTAGCAAGAAACTTATTAGCAAGAAACTTATTGACAGGCTTGTGTTTCTCGCAGGTAACTTTTGCAGAGAATAACTGGTGTCCATTGCTGTGAGTGGTTTAGCTGCCTTTTGGGGGCCTGCTATGCTCCAGATCTTTCCTGTTTCAATTAGCTTTAGGACAAAAAGAAAAGAAATGCATGCTTTAATCTTTTTATAACGAAGCAGTATGGCGTAGAATTAAATGAAATAATGTCCATGAAACCATCTAGTACAGTGCTTGACAAATAGAGCTTAGAACAGTACCCAGCACATAATGACCAAAATGTGGTTGAATCAAAATGTAGTGCTAAAACCAAAAACAGAAAAACCTCCAAAAGTAGTGGTCACAAATTTTTGTATTTTTGGTCAATTAAAATTCACAAAAATAATTAGGAAGAAGAACTAACTTGAGGTTGCCAACCTTTTACTTTTCTTAGTAAGGAAAGTTATAAAGCACCTACCACTTATTACCATCAATTCATAAAGGAAAGAATATTTTAAAGGAGAAAGGATACCTTGTAAAAAAGCACAATGCTTTAAATTGATCATTATGAAAAGGTTCTTATTTTTCTCATTTTGTTCTAGACTGGGGAAAAATGATGGGCAATATGGCTTAGAAGTTAAAGGCATGGGCTCTGGAGTCCATCTGCCTGCCCAGTGCCAATCTGGATTTCGTGTGACCTTGAGCAAATTACTTAACCTCTCTATGCCTTGGTTTCCTGATCCAAAGAATGGAGTTCATATAACCTACCTCATGGGAATGTAATGCACATACACGCTGTTAGAACAGGGCCTGGTGCATAATAAATGTTAGTTCTTACTGTAGTCATTAATGTGGTTCACCAGATAGTGCCCTCTCTCTACCCTCAGGCACATGTAGGATTGTACTTCTCAGCCACGCCCCCTCTTGTGGTGGGATGGGGCCATGTGATTGATAGGCTGTGAGCAGAACTGGCTTGAGTCACTTTTGGACTGGAGTATTTAATTGTTGGTGTGAGACCCTCTAGAGTCTCTTCTCTCCTGTAGTACAGTGATTGGTAATGTTTGAGATGGAGGCTGTTCCATTAGTCTGGGTCCCTGAGTAGTGACTGGTGAACAGAGTGCCTCCCCGCCCCTGCCAGCTAAGTGGTAACACACAGTGAGTAAGAAATAAGCCTTTGTTTTAAACCACTGAGATCTTAAGGGCTTTGTTATTGCCATGTAATCTAGCTTATCCTGACTGGTGTAGCTGTCACTAATAATATGACTAATTATCATTTCCTAAGGTAGTATTTGGAAATGATTTGTCTAGATCAGCAGTTCTCAAGGTGTGGTATACAGACACCTGGAGATCCCTGAGAACCTTTCAGAAGATCTGCAAGGTCAAAATTCTCTTCGTAATAATACTAAGATGTCATTTGCCTTTCTTACTGCGTTGAAATTTGTGCTCATGGTGCAAAAGTAATGGTGGGCAAAATTGCTGGCAGTGGTGCCCAAATGTATTAGTAGTCATTGTATTCTTCACTGCCACATGCTTGCAGGAGGAAGAAATGTCAGTTCCACTTGAGAGTGCTCTTGATGAAGAGTGAAAAGTGTTAATTTTATTAAATCTCTATTCTTGAGTATACATTTCTAAAAATGAGTAGTAGGAGTAAAGACTTCTACATAACAATGTACAATAACGTCTCAAGAAAAATCACATGCAGTTAGTGCCTTGCATTGTGAGCTGAACTAGCTGCTTTTTTTCCCCATAGAATCTCATTTTCACTTGTAAGAATGACTGATAAACTGTGGTATTCCAACTTCTGTATTTGGTAGACATTTTCTTAAAAATGCACAGTGAGTTTGTCAAGCTGTTTAAGTAAAAACAATTGACATCATTTGTTGTCAATGATAAAAATCAAGCTACCAGCAAGAGCTTGATAGCATCTCAATACTTAAAGACTTTTCTCATGAGATTGCTAGTGATATTAATAAATGTGATTTTTAAAATATTGTGTAATGAAATGTTTCATTAACTCAGTGAGCCAGTATTTTCTAAGTGACTAAGAACTGATGCTGCAAAATCATGCATGAGAAAGATCCATTCAAAGGTCAAGACAGACCAAAGGATTTTATGTAACAGAGTATGAAAAGTTTATTGATATGGTTTTAAATTCCACATTGCAACTAACCTTTAAGAATATCCCACTCGTCGGGCCAGCCTCGTGGCTTAGCGGTTAAGTGCGCGCACTCCGCTACTGGTGGCCCGGGTTTGGATCCCGGGCGCGCACCAACGCACTGCTTTTCCGGCCATGCTGAGGCCGCATCCCACATACAGCAACTAGAGGGATGTGCAACTATGACATACAACTATCTACTGGGGCTTTGGGGGATAAAAAGGAGGAGGATTGGCAACAGATGTTAGCTCAGAGCTGGTCTTCCTCAGCAAAAAGAGGAGGATTGCCATGGATGTTAGCTCAGGGCTGATCTTCCTCACAAAAAAACCAAAAAACAGAATATCCCACTTGTCAAGTTTTGATATGGTATCAGAGAATAATATCCATAACTATCTGAAAAAACTATTAACATATTCCTCCCTTTTCCAACTGTGTGATTCTGAATTTTCTTTACATACTTCAACCAAAATAACATATAGCAACAGACTGAATGTATGTGCAGTTGTAAGACTCCAACTCTCTTAAGCCAGACATTAAGGAGATTTGTAATCGTGTAAAACAATGCCACTCTTCTCACTATTTTTTTTAAATTTTTGAAAATGTACTTATCTTTCATAAAAATATTTATGTTAATTAATATATAGTGGACTTCAAAATAAATTAATAAATGTGTTTTACATATTTTTAAAAATTTTCTCAGTTTTAATCTCTAATGTGGTAAATATTGATAGATATAACCCACATAAATGAGCACTTTTTGCTGTCCTCAATAATTTTTAAGAATATGAAAGGGTCCTGAGATCAAAACATTTGAGAACTGCTCATCTAGATTATTTTGTCTTTCCTAAGAATACGACTCTCAGGTAGTGCTTCAGATTGTATCACCGTGTCCTTTCTTGGCTTGAAAAGCTAAAATCACACCAGATGATACCTGATCATCCACAGTAGAATTCTCTCTGTGTAACCTCAGTGCTACTACTTGTAGACAGTCAGGCCAGCCACTTAACGTCTCTTTCACAGAGGTGCCAAGTTGCTCTTTTCTGTGTCCTCTTGTGATTGGAGCAGCAATATCCTGCCCTCGAAGCTTAGGTTTCTTCTCAGGCAGATATTCCTGACTCATGGGCCTCTGTCCTGTTTCTTTCTCTCTACAATGTCTTCAGCATATAAGAAGGGAAGAAGAGGCAGCTCATTTGAATAAGCTACCACCTGTGATCCAAGCATTTCAACCCAGTGCTGTGTGCAGGCTGGTGGGAGAACAATAGAACAGTATTGTCTGACAAAGAAATATATTTTATGGGGCCATTTTACAGGATTTTATTCAAAGGCTACCATAACTAGTGGCTTACTCTGGCAACCAAACGCCCAGGTGCCTTGCCAGGGGAGAGGCTCTTATGTATCTTTAGATCTCACAGTCAAACGACCAACTACTGGACAGCCCTGGGGCAGTGTAGGTGTACATATGCTGTCCAGGGTATGAGAGGGTGACAGCCAGGAACCTCTTCTTCCAGTGTGGTGCAAAGGGCTACAGCCTTGCTGCATTACAGAGGTTTACACCCAGGACCCACCTTGCTGCATTACATCCAGAACCCACCCAGTGCTGCTGGTCTAGGGCTCCAGGTCCTTAAGTCTCGGGCCTCAGGAGTCCCACCTTCTCTCAGGAGGTGCCACTGGCACTTTGAAAGATCCACTTTCATTTGGGAGATTCAGTCATTCAGCTTCCTCTGGGGAGTTTCCCAGAAGTCATCTTCACAGTCTTAGGAAACCCCCACTTTAGCTTATTATTGCTCTAGCTATGTCCCTGACTCCGTGAATTTCTGTGCCCGTAGATATAAACAGACCCATCTCATATCCTTCCCTTTGGCCCCCTAAGAAGAGGTGTGTCTTCCACTCAAGGCTAATCCTGCACCTTTGCTCTTGATCTTCCTTCTCATCCTGTATTCTAAAAGTGGACCCTTGACGTACACATGATATTTACACGATGTTATAAACCAATGTGACCTCAATAAAGTAGTAAAACTTAACCTCTTAAAAAACAAGAAAGAAAGAAATAGAAGTGGACCTGGTTCTATTCTTGTGGACCTTGTTCTCGTCTCTCACTGATATGTGTTTTCAAGTGTCCTCTTTCTCCTGCCTCCTTCCTCACGCACTGGTTTCTGCTGGGATAGTCAGGAGCCTGAGCTCTGGCATCACACAGAACTGGATTCAGATCTGGTTCTAGCCTGTCCTTACTGTGTGTCTTTGGAAAAATTATGTAGCATCTCTGTGCCTCGGTTTCTTTATAAAATGGAATTCAAACAGTACTTGATTTATGGGGTTGCTGTTAAGAGTAAATCAGTGTCAGACAGAACGTTTGGAGCTTGAGAATTAGTAGGCAGATCACAGGGCAGATAGAAGTCAAGTGGAATGGGTTTTGGAGAAAAGAAGAGAAAACACAAGCATTCCAACCAGAAAAAAACCTGCATGGCCAGAGGCCTGCATGGGGGCAAGAAGAAACCTGACAAGTGAATTCTGCAGGTAGAGTTCTGTCTGCTTGTGAAGGGGCATGGGAGTTCAGGCAGCTGAAGGAAGAGGGGTCAGAAGAGAGAAGATAAGGCTGATGATATTAAGAGTCCTCTGAACCCCTCGTGACAACTTACAGCATCATCCCAACCTGGTTGACCCAAAGGAGACTTTTTCCATCTTCCCCCTAAAGCACAAAATTGAGCCCTTGATTGCCCATTGTAGTTTTGCACCTCAAGGGCTTTACAGTAAATGTGAGGATGATGGCTTTTGAGTCCTGGGATATTTCTGATTTTAGTTGAGCACAGTCTGCCCCCTACTGATCATTCTGGATGTTTTCAGTCTGAATGGCTTTACTTGATATCATCAAGTGTTGCCATTGCCTTTGTCCTCAGGGCTATTGCAAAAACAAAAAAAAAAAAACGGAGAATAAAGTCTGTTAACCTGCGCATGACTTAAGACTGTGATGTTGAGTATATTTAAAATGTCTCAGAAGTGACCCTTCTAGCATTAAAAGCTGTACAAATTAGTGTGGCTGGGCCAAGAGTAATTTTAACAGAGCCCAGAAGGTATGTATAAAGGCCTCCAACTCCTGGCACTTGTCATTTGGCAAGGTTTGTAGTGATGGAGAAATTCTGAATAAATAAAATAGAATCAATTAAAAAAATGCACGTAGGGCTGGCCCCATGGTTTAGCAGTTAAGTGCACGCGCTTCGCTGTTGACGGCCCGGGTTGGGATCCCGGGCGTGCACCAACACACCACTTTTCCGGCCATGCTGAGGCCTTGTCCTACGTACAGCAACTAGAAGGATGTGCATCTATGACATACAACTATCTACTGGGGCTTTGGGGGAAAAAAAATAAATAAAATTATTTAAAAAAATAAATAAATAAATGCATGTATAATTAACAAAAATATCTATATCATTTGAAAGCAGAGTGCATTTGGAGAGGGTGCTTTTGATGAGGGGAGGAAAGGAAAGCACGAAGGAAGACTCCAGAGAGTTGCAAATTATGTTCTCTGCTCTGGCAGGCACACTGGAAGGGAATTGGTGGCACTATCGTACTGTTTTCTATTGTACAGATAAAATTTTATTGCACCCTTTTCTACAGTCGTAAAATCAATTAAAGATTAAATATTAACTAAATAATTCATAGTAGATGAGATTATGAGTTCTTGATCTTGAAATGGTACCATAAATGTTACACAGGACAAAGACCGGATAAACACTGCTTATACAGCAATTCTTTATTTAATTTATATTTTCCTGGAAGCTATAAAGTTATGGCGCATCTAGAGTAGAAAAAGTAATATTGCATCTAGAAACACAGCTCTTGTTTTAAAAGCTGGTGAAGAAACTCCTTGATTTTCAAGTTATCTTGAAGTTGTAGTTATAGTTTGTCATGAGAATTTTGATGGAGATACCTGCCAAAACTCTTTTTTTATAGTTTATCTGAATTTTGAGAGTAATATTTAATAAGTTACTTCAGAATAGCTATGAAAACTAAATCTTGTGCATATTCTTTATCTGAAGAAAATGTGACAAAGCTAAAGCTGGCCCTGCGACCATGCAATTGCCGCGTCTCCGATAACATGACTGAGTTTTCCATAATATGCCCTTTGATGTGGCTCGAAAGCAGGTGTCATCCAACTTTTCTGTAAAAGGCCAGATGATAAATATTTTAATCTTGTGGGCCGTATAGTCTCTGTTGCAGCTACTCAACTCTGCCCCTGTAGCAAGCACACTGCCATAGACAATAATTAAATAATGGATGTGGCAGTGTTCCAATAAAACTTTCTTTACAAAAACAAATGGAGGGCCAGATTTGGCCTGGGCGGCATAGTGTGCCTTTCTGTGCTCTAAAGGAGAGGAACCCGAATGTTACTCTATATTTACTAATATGTTACATATTTGGTGAACAGTGAGGATGTCAGATTTCAGAACAGCTGGTAGAGATATTTAAATCTCATCAGTACATATTTTTAAGACATTTTGATAGTAACAATAGTAAATTTAAAGTTTTTAACCAGTTAAATTCTTGGCACTTACTGTTTTTGGAATGATGTTTACGTGGGACAGTTATCTCCCTCAAGGACCTAAATCTGTCTATATTTAGTCCAAAAGCGGAAAAAATCTAGTCTATTGGAAAAAAGTGTGGAAATAAATTTCACTCTGGTTTTAGTGTAAATGAGGTTTTATTCATGGACTGAATTTTAGAAAAGGGATAATTGAATCATTCCTGCCAGGACTCCTCCACTTTATAATTGAACAAACAGTTCCCAAATAAATCACAGTTTTTCATTCCTTTCCAACTTTTCCCATAAATATTTACCCTAGAGTGTGTAGGCTGTACATGAGCATGAAGGTGAATTCTAGTTACAGGTGTTGAAGAGCCCTGTTTCTTGAAACACCTTTCCTTAAATGGCACATTTAACCAGTTCTCTTTATAGTGAGCCAAAATTCAAGGCCAGTTACAAATTTAATGACCAAATAAATTGTGAGAGATTGCAGTTACCCAAAGATTGACGTTTACCTTCATATACATCATGTGAACTTTTTATGTGGTGCGCTGATAAGATAAAGGTATAATTTTCTTCAAATTGCCTACTATGGGATAAATCAAAATCAACTAATTTCTGTAAATTACTCTGAATATACTTTTATTTCAGTCATTGTCTCAAGACCTAAAGAATTTTTAGTCTCTTGTTTCATTGCTTTTTAAGAGGTTTCATATATCTATATATATATTTATATGTGCTGGTAATCAGGACTTTAGCTATCCATACCGAAGGCTGAGAATCTATCATATTTTCATATTCCCTCGATGGGAAAAGTATTTAACTATAATTATTCTTGGCATATGTAAGTTTGTCTGAAGTCCTCCCCCTCTCCCTCTGTGTGTTGTTCTGGAGTGGAGATGGAGCCTGAGAGGCCACTCTCCCCTGCATGTTGCCAGGTTACACACTTGAAGTCCACTTCCTGCACAGCCATGCTGCTCCCCAACATTCTGAGTTTTACCCCCAGGTTGCAAAATCCCAAGTGAAGAGACAGGAAGACTGTTTGTAATTGATCTCTAGGAGAAAGAGCATGTTACTCTGTTAAGAAGTCATGCTAATTTCTATGCACCTTGAAGGTTCAAATAAGAAAACTTTTTTTTTTAAAAAAACAAAACAACTAGGGGCCGGCCCGGTGGCGCAAGCGGTTAAGTGCGCGCGCTCCGCTGCGGCGGCCCGGGGTTCGCTGGTTCGGATCCCGGGCGCGCACTGACGCACTGCTTGGTAAGCCATGCTGTGGCGGCGTCCCATATAAAGTGGAGGAAGATAGGCACAGATGTTAGCCCAGGGCCGTCTTCCTCAGCAAAAAAAGAGGAGGATTGGCGGATGTTAGCTCAGGGCTGATCTCCTCACAAAAAAAAAAAAAAAAAAAAAAAAAAAAAAAAAAAAAAAAAAAAACAACTAGAAATGAGAGATTTCTATTATTGCTGCAATCCCCGTAAAGTGAAATCAGCTTTAAATTATGCTGTTGTCCTTCTGTTTCCTAGAGAGTTTGAAGATCTTTTAAATGGATAACCTGGTACTAATAACCTGATTTCTATACGTATGAGTTAGATTATAGGTTTATTAATTATATTTATTAATTTTATTTATTAAATTAAATTTGAGAAAGCTAGTACATGTTATTTGCATCTGAGAGAGGAGTCTTTTCATTGTCTTGCACATACGTGGTATTTCATATCCTTCAACATCCACGCACATCTAAATTGGCCATCACTTAAAATTTTGGTCTTATATTCCTTTTTTAAGAAAGTTCACCACTGCTCTTCTTTACTTGTTGCAAAGATTATTCCCAAAAGAAACTGCATAAAATTATTAATACTTTATCCAGCAAATGGGAATTTAGAGAACAATTGCTTTTGTTTGTGGTAGATTTTTTTTTTTTTTTTTTTTTTTGTGAGATCAGCCCTGAGCTAACATCTGCCAATCCTCCTCTTTTTTTGCTGAGGAAGACTGGCCCTGGGCTAACATGCGTGCCCGTCTTCCTCCACTTTATATGGAATGCTGCCACAGCATGGCTTGCCAAGTGGTGCGTCGGTGCACGCCCGGGATCCGAACCAGCAAACCCCGGGCCACCACAGTGAAGCGTGCGCACTTAACCACTTGTGCCACCGGGCCAGCCCCTGTGGTAGATTTTCTATGAGAAGTAAGTTAATTTTGCCTTCATAAAAACGTGCACATCAAGATGAATTTCTGGTGCCTCCTGACCACAGAGTATTATTTCCAAGACTCTTTGCAGCCTGATCATGGCAAATGGCGTTGCATCATATAGGACATCATATGTTCTTGTCTTAATGAGAGATTGGTCCCTCTGGCCTTTTGGTGCTAATATTTTATTGTGCATAAAATTCCCCTGGAGAACTGAACTAACGATGCTGATTCTCATTCAGACAGTTGGGGATGGAGCCCAATTAGCTGCAATTTTACCTGCACCTAGGAGTTTCTGATGTAGAAGCCACACAGAACAAACTGAGACTCTGTTCTAGGTTCTCTAAATGTCATTTGGAAATGTAATAAGGAAAAAACAGCATTATCTTACCAGCTTCTGGTGTTAGAATGGACGGCTCTTCCTTGAATTTTTTTATTTCAGACTTATTCTAATTGAATTTGAGTCAAGACCACATCTAATTTTTTTTCTGTCTAATTAACATAGGAGAAGCCACTGGAATGAGGGCTGAGATCAGGGTAAATATCAGGCAGGGTATGTAGAAGGAGCCCTTGAGGAGGATGGCTGTGAATATGTCCAGAAACAGTAGGGCAGAATGGCCGGGGGCTGGGGACACCACTGAAGCAGGTAGCCAGACCATTCTGTTTTGAATAAGAGCTTTGAGATCAGTCTTCCTCTGAAGACCAAAAAGAAATCACTAATTCTCTACCTAATTGCTGCTACCGAAATTGTAGGAAATCGTTCTCAACCTAAAGTGCTAAGTTTCCTACAGCCATGCCTGTGTTTACATACATACCAGTCACTTTCAGCAGTAACAGACATGAGGATTGGAGTTTCCTACCCTGCATTGATAAAGCTAAAACTGACTATTTGTTTGAAAACTGTTATTTGGACTGATTCAGTGCCTACTGAAAAAAAGGTGTCAGGGTGAGGGAATGTGAGTAACATACAAAATAATGATTGCTTGGCTTTTATTAAAGATATTTCATTGTGTATAATGCTTTCTGAAGCAGAAATGTAAAAGACAAACTCCATTAGTCATGCTTTTTTCATAGTCATACAGATATGACAGTATAATAAAAATTGGTCTTCTGCCATAGACGTAACTCTGAGCCCCTCAGTAATAAATGTTTTCTGGGACCAGGGAATTTATATGCAGAAATCATCTTCACAAAGCAAACTTTGTCTGAAAAACAAGGCTATTGTTTTTAGGGGAGCCTTGCTATATTGCCAAGGGCTTTTGTTTTTTATTGACATCTATTATCAGATATGAATTAGAAAACTTAATTATAAAATGGTCCTAATCCTCCATAGTGTTTTAATCAATTTATATTTATTCATTTAAAAATTAAATAGAGAAAAACTGTTTTTCTCTTTCAGTGAATCAAGAACAATCATTCAAGGCTGAACAATGGGAAATGTGGAAAGTATTGTTCTGGTTAGGTACTCAGCTAGTTAGAGTTTAAAATCTATGTATTCAGCGTGGGTGAATACAAACTCATAGAGCTGTTTAATTAAATGCTGTATGTTTTCATTTAATTATGTTTGGGAACCAGTTGAAAATTATCAGTTTATAGGTGAGCTCACTTTAATTGATCCATTGTTTTGAAGTAGCTATTGTCTGGTAGAACACTATATTCTAGGTAAATCTCTGATAACAGCCTAGAGAGACGAGATTTCATCTTCCAGTGGAAAACATTGTCAGAACAATTTTTATTAGATACCAAAAGCATTTTGGTATTGTCCAACTTTAATGATTTAGGAAAATCCTAAAAACTACAAAAACATCAGAGAAAATCAGGAGAAGTAGGTAAAACTGGTAAGTTGAGTCTGTACGTAATCACTCATTCAGCTCAAACCATGGTCATCATTTCTCTCTGCCAGTGACCAAAGAACTAGATGGGAATGTGGTTCTGGAGGAAAGAGCATAGTGGGAGGTCAGCAGGCAGCAAGAGTTTGCAAGACTTGATTCTGAAGTTCTGCCGAGGAGACAGTTAGAATTAACTGATGTAAGACAGATGATTGTTCCAACAATGGTATCCACCATCAATGCACCATGGCAAATTTGGAGACTAGATTAATTGAAAATAAGAGACATAGTTGCACTTCATTTTTAAAATTATCCATCCTTATTTAGGAAACTAATATATTGTTTATCCTATTAATAAATCAATATATATGGTTATCAATAAATGTTTGGCACTTTCCAAGGCAGAAAAGTAACCTCTGGACATGTTCACCAAAGTGTATACAGAACCGTTTAAACGTTGTTTTGTTTTTTTTTTAAACCTTGATTTAAAGGTTTAGATCATTTAAAGCTTGATTTTGTAAAATGTAAAAAGACATTCTTAAGAGTTCTGTATCATAGGAATTTAAAGAGTAGAAATATTCTACTTGATTGTAGGTTCAAGTTATATAAATTAAAATGAAATAATTGGAAAATTTTTCAATATGGGAACTGTATATACAATGAAATAAATGGCAAGGACCTAATTGGAGCAATATTTCATTGCTTATGGATTGTCACTAGTTACTTTCAGGATCTAAACAAAGACCATTTGTTAAATGTTTTAAAACCATTTAAAACTCACTGAAGTTGACCTTTCAAACCCCAAACTGTATGACATCAACAGCTACCGAATAAAGAGGTATGTGTGTGTGCGCACTTACTCTCTTTTCTATCTCTCGCAGTTTCATAATATGCTTTTCATTTTGGATCTTTATTTGTCTGGACATGAGGTCTATAGGGAAGTAGTTCCCTTTCTCCAAGGCTTCAAGTGGATCACCATTAGGGCCAATCCTGGCATTTACATCCCAGAGAAGTTCAAGTTTACTCAGGTAGAAATATAGATTAAATGAGAGTAAAAATATCAGTAAAAGAGAGATTATATTTCTTAGCCACAGAAGTTCTAAATCACAACAAACCATGTCTAGATGGTCAGGAGATAAATTAGTATCAGAGAAAGATGACCTTTTCACATGGGCCAAGAAGTAGCTCCCTTGAAGTTGATCAAAATAAGGATGGCCCATTTACCATTACTTTTGCCAGTTTTTTTTCCTAATGACTATGGGCAGATAATGGTTAAAATTCAGAACTTGTTTGTGTAGGAACCATCAGAAAAGCCAACATATTAGGATTTTTATTTTGACATCCCAATGGGCATATTCCAGGAGAAAGATGCAGCATCCCCAGCTACTAGTAGTCAGAGAAGTAGTCCAGTTGGACCTGCACTGCTGCCCAACAGATTTTCCTGAAGTACTAATCCAAGTAGTGCCTTTCTTTACTTGAAATCTTGTGGTGGTTTCTCCCATAGCTTCAAATTCCTTGGCTCGGTACAAAACATCCTTTATGATCTGGCCTTAGTCCTGGTGTTTATCACATTCTCCGTAGTCGCTGGTCTCCTGTATGTCTCTCCCACTATATGATGAACTCCCAGAGGGTAGGAATTCTATCTTATTCATTTTAGTATCCCCAGTGATAGGCACATAGGGAGCCTCAGTGAGTATTGGTTGAATGGTGAATAGATGAATGGAAATATTGTGATACTGCTAAGACCTAACATGGCTGTGTTTTTTTCCTCCCCCTAGGACTTTGGCATTATGTTCCTGCATCACCTTGTAACTATTTGCTTGATTACCTTTTCATATGTCAACAATATGGCCCGAGTAGGGACCCTGGTCCTCTGTCTTCACGATTCAGCTGATGCTCTTTTAGAGGTAAAAGTTTTCTTTCATCTTTAAGAATACAAAATCCAGAATTCAGGAAGTCCCCGAAATCATCACTTCTATGTTATGCTAGATGGTGCTGGGGGAAGATGGTGCTTTGAAACTGCAGACTGTTTCTTTGTAGGTTAGATTGGTGAAAGTGAGACTTTAATATATAAAATTTTGTACAAAAAATGTTCATTGTGTTAGCATTCTTTATTAATAGAATAATGAAAACCTTTACTATTCCACACTAAGAAATGAATGTTTTACAATAGGAAAATCATTATTTGAATAGGTTTTTTTTCTGGTGTTATAAGTTTCACATTGATTTATCTGGAAAGTGTTTATAACTCAGTTTAGTTATTAATGGGAGTTGTACATCTTGATGAAATTAATTAGTAGTTATAGTTTTTATTGCCAATATACATATTATCCTCATATTTTTGCAGTGAAAAGTATATACAAATTGCATATTACATATAAAAACTGTATTTTCTATGCATATAAGTATGAAGAGTGAGGGAATATTGCTTTCACTTTAACTTTCTAAATCATCATCATTTAGAATTATTAAAGTGTCAAGAAAAGAAAAATGCTTCTAGCATATTTCAAAAGATAAAAAATCCCAAGGAAAATTTTGTGGTGTTGACTCTTAACTATGGCGCCTGTGAAGACACACTCAATAATGTTAGATAATTAAAGTTTTTTCTCTTTATACGAAGAAATTTATATAACTAGTGAAACATCGACTTACCAGAGTACAAATCCTGTGTAGAAATGTGTCTTAGAATCTATATTCTAATTTTTTATTCCTGTTGGCCCACAGTTCTGCCTCTTTGAAGCATTTACTATCACTGTGAATAGAGAATAGAAGTGCCCTCCAATCATGATCTGTCATTGCAATATAACCACAAATTCCACGCCATAGAAATGAATCTACTATAAGGGCAATTAATCAAGGTTTGAAATATGTACAGCACTGTATTAAAAACTCTGGTCCCTATAAGGTTATGAAATGAAAAAATAGTCCTAATGGGCTAGATATGTCAGATGATAGTTTGGCGCTATGATTTTTAAGTGATTCAAGCTAGACTCCATTCAGCATTTTTTTTTTATTTTAAAGGAGAAATATAATTAGTATAAGGACACTTCCCTGAAAATCAGTTGCCATTTGGTTAAATCCTAAGAATGCTTGAAAGTAGAAATTTATATTACAATCTACAGTTTTAAAATCAATACTAGGGCCGACCCGTGGCTTAGTGGTTAAGTGCGTGTGCTCCGCTACTGGCGGCCCGGGTTCGGATCCCGGGCACGCACCGACGCACTGCTTCTCTGGCCATGCTGAGGCCGCGTCCCACATATAGCAACTAGAAGGATGTGCAACTATGACATGCAACTATCTACTGGGGCTTTGGGGGGAAGAAAAAAAAAAAGGAGGATTGGCAATAGATGTTGGCTCAGAGCTGGTCTTCCTTAGCAAAAAGAGGAGGATTAGCATGGATGTTAGCTCAGGGCTGATCTTCCTCACACACACACAAAAAAATCAATACTATACAATCTGCCAATCTCTATGGAAATGGCTGGCATAATGCTTGGCTGAGCCATGGTTCAGAAAATGTTGATTGAATCATCCTCTACCACTTTTATCCAGAAAAGTAATCCAGGAATCCTAGTCATGTGGCTTAAAAGCAAATGTTCTTCATCACCTAGGTTCTCTTTGACATTATAAAATAATGCGCAAGAATATCCAAATAATGAGATATGTCGACTGTTAGTTCTTCAAAGTGGGGCCTATGGCCTAGACATTTTAGAGAAATTGATGTTTGATGCTTTTTTTTATTGAATACTGGTGAATGAATGTAAAAGAACAACTACATGGTTCACCTAGCCAGGAGGAGGCACAAGATGCTTCTTCTCTTTCTTAATATAATTTGTGTTGTCGCACCTAAAGTATTCATGAAATTAAACGTGCATAATCTTGCCTTCTACTCAGTTAATAGATATTTCCCCTTAGGATACTTTTCTCTCACAGCTTTGTGTTTTACTTAAAGCTATTAAATTACAACTTCTGTGGATACTGTCAACAGTCCTTTCAAGTTTGACTCAGCTAATTTAACTTTCCAAGAAGTAGAAAATAATGTTATGAATTCTGAAGACATCTTCAATTTATAACCCTGTGTGGGGGTACTTGTGAATTCTATGTGAAAATGTAAAAAAATGATGATCAAGCAAAATTATGTTTCCACTGTCACCTGTTTTTACTTAGAATCCTCTGTAAAAAGTAGATGGTAGAATATTGTGTCAACTATACTTCAGTTAAAACAAAGTGGATGGTAGAGAAAGGGATGTGATTTCTTCCCTAGACTAATTTATAATATAAAAAGTGGTCATTTAAATCATTACTATAAATTATTAGAATACTTCTCACAGACACTTTCAACATTAGTGGCTTTATCTAGAAAACCACCCATTAATGTAACTTTGAAAATTATATATAAATGGATTCGTTGAAATAACATGATCTTGACACATTCTTCATTTCTGAATTTATGAGAATAAGCCAAGAAACTGTCTCCCCAGAATACTCCTTATGCTTGTTTAAGGAAAACCTATAATTCTAAGTAGAAAGGAGAAAAAATGCAAAAAGGCTCCATATATTCTGTATTAAGTTTCTAGCCTTAGCGTTTAGGACTCTTTAAAGGTTTAAAGGATTATCTAACAATTTCTATTTTGACCTATTACGCCAAATTCCTGTTTTGGTGTCTTTGGTTTGCTGATATCAACTATAATGCAAGAATTTTCTTATTTTTCTGTTTTCCTGAAATCAACCATATAATTGAATTTTTCAGGTTCCTGAATATTTTATTAAATCTGTGACAGTCAGTAGTTCTACTTATGGCTAATGCTGCATTGCACTCGACTTACGGGTAATTTATAAATACTGATGCATGATGCATGAGATTTCAAAGTAGCAGGCAGTTTTATGCATCTGGTAAGTTATATCTTATAGGAGGCTCATGCATATTGAAAGAAGCTTTTCATTTATCAGTTTAACTAAATTAATATGTCACATTCCTTCCTTTCATAGGCTGCCAAAATGGCAAATTATGCCAAGTTTCAGAAAATTTGTGATCTCCTGTTTGTTATGTTTGCCATGGTTTTCATCACCACACGATTGGGTATATTTCCTCTCTGGTGAGTATGCCAATCTTCTTTCCAATAGAGCCACCCCTTCCAGATAGGCTTTATGAACCATTTTCCTTTTGAATTTCACTCCAGATACTGAGAGATTTAAAGAAAGTGGGAAAGGGACTCAAGAAACAGCTTGATTTCTTCTTCCAGAAGAGGGTTGCTGCCTTTACTAATTTTTTCTGCAGGATAGTTAGAGAAGGATGTGGCTTACGTAGGTTCTGAAGCTACAGAAAGCCATCTGCCATTTTAAGACCTGGTCTAGAGTATGCTTCAAAAACCTTAGCCATGAAAATTTGAATTAATAGAGGAAATATGACATTGCAACCAGTTATCTATCAGGGATTCTTCTGTACCAGGGCTTCACAAAGGGTGGTCCCTGGACTGGCAGCAATAGCATCACCAGGGAACTTGTTAGAAATGTGATTTACTGGGCCCCACCCCAGACCTACTGAGTCACAAACTCTGGAGATGGGGCCTGGCAATCTGTGTTTTCATAAGCCTTCCTGATGGTTCTGCTCCACATTCAAGTCTGAGAACCGCTGTCCTGTATAATTCTCCTCATCAGCTGTATTTACAGCTAAAGCAGATGGAAGGTAAAATCTAAAACTAACCTCTAAAATTCTCTATGGCCCCTTAACGTCTGGATATCTTTTGTTGAAAGCTCACAAAACAATATGACAGACTTTGATGGAATTTGACAATCCTTTGTATAGAAAATATGTCTACTGTCGTTAATCTTTTTCTGGAAGACTATTACTTGAACTAGAAAAAAAAAATGAGCTCTCCATATCACTTAAAGTCTACCATTAATGACAGATTTTTTTTTTCCATTTTGAGACATTGATTTGAATGGGAAATTAAAGCAATGGAAATTGGAGAAAGCCAAGACATGAAGGGATGCAATAATATCTTGCTTTTCAGCTCCAGTAGAAAAATAGCAATAATAAAGTTGGGGCTTTTAAGTGAGTAATGTCTATCACTGGGGTTCCATAAACAAATTAATAACACACACACACACACACACACACACACACACACACACACACACACCTTCTCCTTGAGGCTTGCAGCCCTTTTGGACACTTGCTTATTATGAAAATCATTTCCAAGCAGCAGCGCTGTGCGTTGCCAACAGGCATTTATAAAACCTTATTATAGTTTTATATGATTGTAGGTAGGAAACATTGAAGTAATTTTGAATATAGTGTGTATGTAATTATTTCAGGATTGAAGCTCTTTCAGGAATATTAGCAGAACTATTAGTAAGAATTTAAATAGAAGAAACTTGAGCAAAATCCAGGAAATAGTTCTCAAAAGAATAATAGACAGCTTTTCTTAGGATTTCTGAGAACCTCAGTTTTAAAGAAATAAGCATCACTCTCAAGTACTTTGATTTGCTTACTTCCCTTTAAAGGTGGAATTAAAATGGAGATGTACCTCTTTTCTTCCCCTTTAGCTAATGTGTAAAAAAGCTCTTCAGGTTTAGATAGCAATAAGTTACCTAGAACATAGACCCCAGAACACAGAAATTATGTAATGATACTAATAAGATAACTCGTAGGTATGTCCTGTGATGATGACATAAACTAACCACCTAGAAAAATCCTTGTAACCAATATAAACAAGAGCTTATGTTGCAAATTCTATAAGGCTTCTGCTACCATGCCCCTTAGTGCAGCCAAGGTTTTTAAAAGGCAACTTGTGGAGAGAAATATTTCATTGTTTGTTATACAAGAAATAATTTATATACCTGCTGCTATTGTAGTTGTCCATCTAGTGAATAAAATCCTTTTCAGATATGTCTAGTAAGTTATGTTAGTGCTTCGAGGACCTTTGTTTTGACCCTGTTTCAATTACTAGAGTGCAGTGGGTATTGTTAGTATTTAAAATTGTAACGAGAAAGACAATAACAAATGGTGTTTTAAATATTTTCCTTAATACTGTGGAATTATTCAAAAATTCCTTTTAGATTAGAGAATCCTAAAATGGGGAGGGACTCTATGGGTTACCAGCTCCAGATTCTTCTCCCACTCTCTCTGCCCAGGGTAGGAATTCTTCTATCAATTTCCCTGATCAGGAGTATTGCTTTAGAGGTAGAGGGAGAAATAGTTTCTTATAAGAAATGGAAACCTGGGTCCTTATAACTTCTAAGCTAGAGGCTCTTAGTCTGGTTCAGAACCCCCCAGAAAGTGGATGAAAAACATATATGTGTGTGTATTTTTTTTCCTGGTGGGGTGGGGGAGGGTCTGTGGCTTTATCAGATTCTCAAAGAGGTTTGTGACTCCCTCCCCTCTTCAAAAAAAGCGCCTTCTGGAAAACAGACTAAGCGTACCCTACCACTTCTAACTGAAAACTCTTAAGAACGTGAAGATGTCTAATGTATCCTCTGTAGGCTGTCTCTTCATCAGAAAGCATCTTTAATCCCTTCAATTATTCCTTCTTGTTGTTATCTTTTATTTGTTCCTCAGAGTTCCTCTTGTTATGAGGTTCCAAATGTGGACTAGCTAGTACAAAATATGAGAACTAAAAACCAGCTTTATTTGGAACTGCATTTCTGATATGCAGCTTGCTGATGCATTAGCTTAAAGCAGCTTTCACATTGTACTGGTAATGATCTGATAAACATCTGAGCTGCTGCTGGATTAGATCTCCCTCATCCTAAATTTATTTCATTTTATGTAATTTTATTTCTAATTATGATTTATTTGTATACCTAATTATACAAACTACATTTATTCCTGTTAGGTTTTATCATGCTGCTCTCAAATATTCTAGCCCAATTAGGATCTTCTGAACTGCGTAGTCCCCCCGTATCCACGGTCAACTGCAGTCCAAAAATATTAAATAGAAAATCCCAGAAATAAACAATTCATAAGTTTTAAATTGCACACTGTTCTGAGTAGTGTGATGAAATCTCGCACCGTCCCGCTCTATCCTGCCCTGGACGTGAGTCATCCCTTTGTCCAGCGTATCCACACTCTATATGCTACCCACCCATTAGTCACTTAGTAGCTGTCTTGGTTATCAGATCGACTGTCGCAGTACTGCAGTGCCTGTGTTCAAGTAACCCTTATTTTACTTAAAAATGGCCCCAAAGTGCAAGAGCAGTGATGCTGGCAATTCGGATATGCCAAAGAGAAGCTGTAAAGTGCTTCCTTCAAGTGAAAACGTGCAAGTCCTTGACTTAGGGAAAGAAAAAAATTGTACGCTGAGGTTGCTAAGGTCTATGGTAACTTTTACTATAGTATATTGCTATAATTGTTCTATTTTATTATTGTCGTTAATCTCTTGCTGTGCCTAATTTATAAGTTAAACTTTATCACAGGTGTGTATGTACAGTATAGGAAAAAAACATAGTATATATAGGGTTCGGTATTATCCATAGTTTCAGACATCCACTGGGAATCTTGGAACATATCCCCTGTGGATAAAGGGGGACTACGGTACATCCAATGTGATACTTACCCCTTCCACTTTTATGCTACTTGCACATATGCCTTTTATGCTTCCCCCAACTCACTGAAGAAAAAAGTTGACCCACAGGAATTCCTGGTATGCTGCTGAAGAATTTCTTTAGATTGACCTCAATCTCTCAACCACCAGTCTTTCTTTATGATTTTTCTACTTGTTACTGTCTTATAACTGCTCTGTCATCATGCCTGCTATTTCTCTACATTTTTTTTTTTTTTTAAAGATTTTATTTATTTTATTTTTCCCCCCAAAGCCCCAGCAGATAGTTGCATGTCACAGCTGCACATCCTTCCAGTTGCTGCATGTGGGACTCAGCCTCAGGATGGACGGAGAAGTGGCGCCTCGATGCGCACCCGGGATCCGAACCCGGGCCACCAGCATCGCAGCGCGCGCACTTAACCACCAAGCCACAGGGCCGGCCCTCTACATTTTTTAAAGGTATAATAAAAGACTTTGTCAAAGGTCTTATGAAAGTCAAGAATTACTGTTGTTAAAGACATCCTCTGGGGCTGGCCCTGTGGCTTAATGGTTAAGTGCGCGCGCTCCGCTACTGGCGGCCCGGGTTCGGATCCCGGGCGCACACAGACGCACTGCTTTTCCGGCCATGCTGAGGTCGTGTCCCACATAACAGCAACTAGAAAGGTGTGCAACTATGACATACAACTGTCTACTGGGGCTTTGGGGGGAAAATAAATAAAAAAAGAAAAAAGACATCCTCTGCACTTGTAGAGGCAGAGTGAGAAAAGAATCTAAGGCTCATCTGGCATGACTTGATTTTAGGAGACCTTTGTTGGCTTCTGGCTCTTCATTTCTAAGTACTCACCCCCATCTATTTGATTATCCATCTGCAACAGTCATCTTACTGGTCTAAAATTTCTGATTGTTTTCTTTTCCGTATTGTTTACGTGTGGACTTTTATCTTCCAATATACTACCATTTTTTATGCATTTAGTGAATATTTATGGGGCACTTACTGTGTAACCAGTACTGGGCTGGGTTCTGAGAATTCAGTTAGACTTAGGGCCTCTCTTGGGATGCTGGCAGTTGAATCTCTACAGGTCCCTTCAATATTCAATATTCAGTATAATTCAGAATTATAATTTTGGGGAGCCTAGAGATCTCAGAAATAAATTATTTTCTAAACGTTTATTGGAGATAAATAATATAAATGGATTATAAATATTAAATAGTTTGGTTGGGTGTATTAAGGAGCTCTGTCTAAATAAATAAAGCTAAATAAAGCATTATACTAAGTAGAATATTGTGTGTGAAATAGTCACCGGCTACTGGAGAGAAGGTGCTGGCGGTAGATTGGACTTCAGTTCTAACAAGCATTTCATAGACTTATTTCTCCTTCAATTATTGTGCTTCAGCTGGAAGAAGAAACAAAATTATTCTCTGTGCCCTCTACTTCTTTTAGTTTTCAATCTACCTGCTTTAGAATCACCAGCACTACCTTCTACATTCCTCTTGACTGTATTTGTGTTCCCACGTGAGGCATCAGAATTTTTGTAATTTGTGGGTTTAATAACACTTGGCTCATTCTCTTTTGTGTCTTCAGTCCATGCCTGACAAAGACAGCATACACCATGATTAGTCTTTTCAAAACCGTACACTGCTCAGACATTTGGCCACAATACATCCTTTTAGAATAGCACTGTCCAGTAGAAATACAATTCAGGCTTCCTGGTAATTTTAAACTTTCTAGTAGCCACATTAAAAAAGTAAAAAGAAAGAGGTGACATGCATTTAAATAGCATATTTTATTTAACTCAGTATATCCAAAATAATATCATTTTAACATGTAATCAATATTAAAAATATCGAGATATTAGCATTTTTTATTGCATCCTAAATCTTCAAAATCAGGTATATGTTTCACGTTACTGCATCTACTCAAGTCTATGTACTTTTGCCTTTATGTTATAGATGGACAGTCAATGATTTGATCCTTTTTGAGAGTAAGCCTATCCATCATTGTAAGCTGTTAGTATTTTCATTGATCTGCATCTTTTTTTCCTCAACTCCATTTGTGTGTAATCCCTGAAGTTCCTAACAAGTTCCCATATTTTATGAAGCTGTGGTTTCAATTGGCATAGAGTGGATTGTGCTCAATCTCTTTTTAGCATCTATCATAATGCCTTGCTCACAATGGCTCACAATGCTGGCGATAAATATTTGTTGAGTGAATTAGGTACTCTTTCATTCTAAATGGCCTCGCATCTATTTTCTTAGTTGAGCTCCTTCAATCATTGTGAAGTAGATAAGTACAGTTTCTCCCTTATTAAACAGCGAAAACCGATTCATTTCGTCAATGATTTACCCAGTCTCTCTGGACTCTGGTCTCCTGACGTTGATTCAATTCAGCGAGTTCTTACTAAGTTCCTGTTGTTCTTCCTACAATACAATACTATCTTCTTTAGGGATTGGGACATAAAACTGTTGATGAGAGACATGTTTGGTAGTTGTTACATAAAAAAGAGTCATTTTAAAATGATTGTCCCCATCATTCTGCCCCAGCCAAGATGCCATATTGTAAGCATCATCATCTCTCGGCAGTACATTAGAATCTGGGAATGAAAAAGGCAAATCCACAAAGATCCTGAAAGGGAAGTAGCAGAGTGTGGTCAGTAGGAAGACTGCTTGCCTTGAGTCACGATTCTGCCCTTCACTGTGTGTCTGAAGACCAGGTGTATAACTTCTCTGCTTCTACGTCCTCGTCAGAAAAATAAGAATAATAGTAATTGTTCTACCTACCTTATGAGGAAATGTTAAGGATCAAATGAAACATTGTAGCGCTGTTCTATAACCAGCAAGTACTTTATAAATATTAAGCATTTGAAAAATATATTACTGTTAAAAGATGGGAATTCCCATTATGGCAAGTGGTCAGAAATTTTTATTGCATTTAATCCAACTAGTCTAGAGTAAGGAACCATAACCATAGATACTTTTGAAATAGAATTTTAAAGTGCTCCCTCCAATTATGAGTCAAAATATCTTGCTTTAATTACTTTTGTTCTTAGTACTTAGTGAGCATATAATATTGGATGTGCACTGTGTTGCCTTATTCCTTCAAATCCTAAGTGATCATACCTGTCCTGAGCCACCAGAAGTAACCATTACTATTCACAGAACCTCACACAATTTCATAAAATGCAAGTATACGTCAGGCTAGTTCTTTCTACAAGTCACAGATTCACAAGTCATTATCCAGCCAAGAATGGGCATACCACAATTGCCAGAACCTCTTCCTATGGCCTAATGATGACTTTTCACATCCACATTCATGTCCCACCAAAAGCTAACCCCTTGGCTACGGGAAAGTTAGAGTCAAATATGTACCTTCGGTAGTCTGCTGCTGTTCGGACAGAAGCATGTGACTCAGAATGTTACTTTCTGTTGATCTCTATCCTGCAAAGTACAAGGAATCATTTGCTGATTTTGTATTCTCTGAAAGTCTCTGCAGTTAAAAAGAAAAAAATGTTACAGAGGAGCCTAAATAATTCTTTTACCATTTTCCGTAATAAGATCTGAAATTTATCCAGATACATATGGGAATATCATCTTCTTCTCTGATTTATTTTTCAAAACATATTTTACCAAAGTAGTGTAGCTTATATCCTTTTCTGAATATCTGATAAGATTAGTCTCAGAGTTCACAAATTTGGGGAAGCTGAATTTTTTTTCTAGAATCTCTTGACAGATTTTCTCTGAAATTTACCTTGGTGCTGGTCTGTGTTAAATATATTTGAAAGATAAAGGATGAAACCTGAAATCTTTTAGCTGTTAGGTATTTTGGCATGTTTTTCATAATACTTTACATGTATTATTATCAGTTAATACCTTCATAAGGTGGGATAGAGTTAAATGGAAATAATGTATTGAGAGGTTTTATCACTTTTCATGTGAACATAATAATTTTAATATAATTTCAAGATTGAAGGGCTAGACCAGAAGTCAACAAACTATGGCCTGTTAAGTCAAATCAGCCCATGGTCTGTTTTTATAAATAGAGTTTTATTGGAACATAACCTTGCCCATCTGTTACATATTGCCTTTGGCTACTTGTTGCTACAGTGGCTTCAGTAGTTGAGACAGAGTATGTGGCCCACTAATCCTAAAACATTTGCCAGCTGGTTCTTTACAGAAAATGTTTGCCAACTCCCAGGGTAGGCCATTAAGAATTAGTATGATGAGTAAAAATAAGGCAGTGGGAGGAATGATGTATTAAATGTATTCAGCCTTTGGATGTTCTCTAGAAATATTATCTACCTTAGGCAAAAAGCATACAGGTATTCTTAATGTTGTATGTGGGGGAGCAGAATATACTCTCAGTTAAGTAAGGTTTTTCCTTTTGTAACTTGAGTCAACAAAAAAAATGCAATATCCTAGTAACGCTGTCTATACAGAATTAATGTCTTAGGTGTTTCCTCCCTCTCCCCCAATCACTGCAGAAAATCCTTTGCTGTGAGAAAGAGAAAAAAAATAAAAACATAGTTTGCTCAAAGTATTAAAAAATGTGTTTACGTACCATCTATGGAAAAAAGTTTGGCCGTTTCATCTGTTTTTTGGGGAGTTTGTTTTGAGGAAGATTGGCCCTGCGCTAACATCTCTTGCCAGTCTTCTTCTTTTTCTTTTTTCTCCCCAAAGCCCCAGTACATAGTTGAATATCGTAGTTGTAGAGCTGTAGCTCTTCTATGTGGGACACCGCCTCAGCATGGCTTGATGAGCGGTGAGTAAGTCCACCCCAAGATCTGAACCAGCGAACCCCGGGCTGCCAAAGAGGAACGCGCAAACTTAAGCACTACGCACCACCGGGCCAGACCCTCATCTGTTTTAAAAATATCTGAGTATTATAATAAAATCTAATACCAAGACCAGAGATTTGAAAATTGTATATTTGAACAAAAGTCTCACTTATTTGGGAGTGATGCTTTATGGAAAATAGTATAACAGATGACGAACCCACATCAGCTCTGTTTCCATCTGCTTGTGTTACTATAACACGCAGTCGTATACCAGGCTAGTCCTCTCCTCGAGCACTTACCCTCACCCCCCTGACTGTGGTCCCCGGGTCTTTCCTGCCAACTTGCCACTGTGTCCGTGTTAAGCCCTTTTTCAACAGTCCTGAGCTCAGCCTTGGACCAGCTTGTGCTGCCCATTGCCTCCTTCCCAGTCTGGACCTGAGCCATCCCAGAAACCCTCCCTGCAGAATCCCAGTGTGCAGGATTCTAGGGCACTGTCGGTGGAGGCCACCCTGGCTGTGTCCTTTCATTCTCGGGACTTCATCCTTGCCTCTGACTGTCACCTCTGGGATGGCAATGTAGCCAAGGAGACAGAACCACCACTTCACCAGCATCCCTGGAGTCATCCTATTCTTTGTGGGGATATATCTTATCATGTATTAATATATAACTTTTTATGTCTTTAGGACAAGGGAGCAAACACTTTGCAAATTCCTCATAGACAAGGAGCCATTTATTCTTTATAGATCTATTCAATGCACTTCACTGTAAGCCTGCTGTGTGTCAGGCAGTGTGGGTATTGGGGACATAGATATTGATTAGCTCTTGAGGCAGGAACATCCAGCACTGCAAAGACATCAATAAATATTTGTTAAATGAGTAAATGAAATTTTAGAATTTCCCGTGTAGTTTGGCGCAATCATGACTGACGCTTTGCAGCCCACGTGTGTCCTTTCTTATGACACAGAATAGGCTAGTCAAAGAAGACAAAGATGACAGTGACCCAGTACCTTTCAAGAGCAGGGGCATTCCAGCTACTGAATCATTTTGGTCAGATAGAATTTATAGAAACAGAATTGTGCAATTGTTTAATAAATACTACCTTTGTCCACAGCAGATAATACAACAGAAATGCTTAATTTAGAAGGCTAAATGTCAAAGAATTGGAGATACGGGAGTTAAATATACATAAAGAAAATCATAAAACAAGTAGATATACTGAAAATGCAGACTGCGACCAGGAGCCTGGTCGAGGGTGTGGTGAGTATCTGTGGCACAGTGGCTCCTGATTAGTGAGGCACAAAGAGAGGAGGTTGTCAAGAGGTTCCAGGGTGGCATAGGAAGGGAGCTACTGTCCAAGAGGAGAAATAGAAAAAAAAAAATAGAATATCTTTCTTCCATCCATGGGATCACCCAAGAAAGCGAGCAAGAGCATACCAAACACCATTCCGACATAGTAATCAGTTCTGTCCCAGGGTCCTGGACAGTTGTTCTCAGCCACCATCTGGGACTTCTCCCCAAGCTTACATCAGTGTCAGGTTAGGTACCCAGCCTTAAATTCATAGCAAGCTCCACATCTCTCAGAGCAACTCGCACCAACCCAATTTAGCTGTCTTAACTCCTTTTGTTTGAAAGGACAGCATAGAAACCTACACCTAATTTTCACACACACTGATGTCTTAGACTACTTTGTATCCCACTCAGTCTCAACCAATTCCTTAAATAGAGTTGTCAGAAAATAAATATTTAATTGGATTTGTTGGTTGCTGATACATTGTATTGTGATCTTTGAGTTAATATATATCCACTAGTTATGAAGAAATGTAGTATGAAGCATTCATTGAAATATTTATCAAAACTTGTTTGAAGAAATGATTCTGAACACATTCCATCTTTTAGTGGCATATAAGAATGGCCAGACTGAAGCAATTCCAAATGTTTTTAAATTCTGAGAGAGAAAGACATATTTTAATTTCTTAATATTTTTAGGTGGTTTTTTTTGCTGAGCAAGATTCGCCCTGAGCTAACATCTGTTGCCAATCTTGCTCTCTTTTTCGCTTGAGGAAGATTAGCCCTGAGCTAACATCTGTGCCAATCTTCCTTTATTTTGTATGTGGGTCACCACCACAGCATGGCAAGTGGTGTACGTCCACGCCTGGGATCCAAATCCATGAACCAGGGCCACTGAAGCAGACCACGCCGAACTTAACCACTACACCACGGGGCTGGCCCCTTTAGCTTGTTTTTTTAATTAAAATATAAATATAGTAGAGTGTATTTAATGAAATGGAATAATCTATTAGTTATAATTTTACTGCCCAGTAGTGTATGCTAATTAAATAAGGAAATATTTGGGATTATTCCCCAAAATAGCCTCCAGGGAGTACCCTGGGTCACCTGTGTTCCAACCTAGCCTCCTGTCTTCTCACCTGCTATGCTCTGCAATCATAAGGTAAGGATGATTACTTGAAGCAGTACAAGATTATGAACCATCAAATCATAGTAAAATATTTTTCAGTGACCTTTTATTCTGCCTTTTCACTAATAATAAATGAACAAAACAAAATAAGGAAAATTTTCTAGTTATCATTAAGTTAACTAGAGTAATTTCCATTAATCAAGATTTTAGTCCACCAAATTTTCCTTGTTCTTATCCCGTGGACATATAAGGGCGTTTTATCTCTTGTCTGCTACTGAAGGGCCACACCTTGGTAGAGCAGTGAAGGCTTTAAGTTGATATGTGAACTCATCCTGCTCAGTCAATTCAGGAGCTAACATGAAGCACTGAAGGAATTTTTCTTTGTGTACAAGTCTCTTCAATTACCTCCCTTTCCCAGAATACTACATTATGTTAAGAGCACAATTTGTAAAGTCAGCACTTTATTAAAAAGGGTCAAAACCCTTTCCTATGCGTTGTCTACAATATCTTCCAGAAATAAATCAGGTGCTTCCCCAAATAGGTTAAAGCTGCCACGGTGAAGTACAGAAGAAACAGAGCTTGACTGTCTTTCTCAGTAGTGAATTATTCGTGGAGCTTGACCCCATTTCTCCTCCTACCCATAAGATTGCAGTTATTTCAGATTGTGTCCCCCTCACCCCACTCAAAAATTTAATTAGATGTTTGAGTCTGCTCTCTCAGTAGCAATCACATGGCATTTTCCTGAACGGCTGTTCTGGTTCTCTTGTCTGATAATCATTCATTTCCTTGTCGCCCTTGTCCACTCAAGAGTGAGTTCCAACAGGGGTGGGACCATGTCTCATTCTCCCTTTGTGTGCCCAGTACCGTGCACAATGCCTGATATGCTGTAAGTTTGCTGATTTATCTTTGATTAGATCTCTCTGATTTATTCTAGGTCTTAATTTGGAATTCACTTTTTATAAGGGTGTTTACCCCAGGCAGGTAGTTTGTTTAATTGTTTCAACATAATAAAGTATCATCTTTTTTATTTTCTTTCTCCCAAAATCAGGGACAAATATGCTGAATGCCAGAGTATTGCTGAATTAAGTTCCCTCTTCTCTTGAGCCCACATCCTCTACTAATTCCCCTACCATATTTTGCCCACCACCATATGCTAAGCTTCACAGCTAGTGTTTGAGACAAGCTCCATTTCAGGCATAGAGTGTAGGGGACTAGACTTTGGGTGGCTCACCCCAGACATACTGACTCGACTGTTCTCTTTTTCTTTCTTTTGAGGAAGACTGGCTCTGCGCTAACATCTGTTGCCAATCTTCCTCTTTGTTTTCCCTCCCCAAAGCCCTAGCACATAGTTGTGTATCACAGTTGTAGAGTTATAACTCTTCCATGTGGGACGCCACCTCAGCACGGCTTGATGAGCAGTGAGTAGGTCCGAGCCCAGGATCCTAACCAGTGAACCCCAGGCTGCCGAAGCGGAACACGCGAACCCAACCACTATGCCACCAGGCCGGCCCCTCTTTTTCTTTTTAACTTGATTTTTACCCATCCTTCAAAGGTCTGGGGAAGATGATGAAAGTTTGCCTTTTTCTGAAAATAACTGCATGCACAGCTAGGATCATTGCTTATTTTTATCTTCTGGCCTACTTTTTCTCACAAAAAAAAGAGGTGAAGTAAAGTGGTGCTCCATTTTGTGTATGCGAGATAGATGTAGATATAGATTTTTTTGTGCGTGTGTGTGAGATCAACCCTGTGCTAACATCTGCCAATCCTCCTCTTTTTTTGCTGAGGAAGACTGGCCCTGGGCTAACATCTGTGCCCGTCTTCCTCCACTTTATATGGGACGCCACCACAGCATGGCCCGCCAAGCAGTGCGTTGGTGCATGCCTGGGATCCGAACTGGCGAACCCTTGGCCACCGCAGCGGAGCACGCACGCTTAACCACTTGCACCACCAGGCTGGCCCCTAGATATTTTATAGGTATATATTTTTTATATATTTATCATATAAATATATCTTATTTATATATGTAAATATATATGTATTTACATATTTGTATATGTAAATATTTACATATTTATATATGTAAATAAGATATATATCTTATCATATAAATATATTTATCGATATAAATATCTATAAATATATATTTATCTTAAGTAAATATATATATTTTATTTATATATATCATTTAATGAGACTTTGGCTTACTCTTATCAACATAAAATAAATATCATACCAGCTGCTTTCATGAGTTCAAGGGGCTTTTCTTTTTATTAAAAAGTGGTGAAACTATTGATGGCTGCTAGCTGCAAAAGGAATAAAATTGAATAATATATTTTCCACATAAATTGACCTTGGCTTTGAGATTTCAGATAAGGCAAATCCATTGCATTTACATGAAAACTTGACAGTTTCATTAAAACTGTATTTTGCTGGCACTTTTTGTACCTGGAGAGTCTTGATGCTACAAACAGATCTAAAATTTGCACACCATCATTTCTAACCATGCTCAAGATGTGCTTCCCTGGACCAGCATCTTGAGAACCTTGAAAAGTAGCCAGTAGGGGCCAGCCCAGTGGCGTGGTGGTTAAGTTCAAGTGCTCTGCTTTGGCGGCACAGGGTTCGCAGGTTTGAATCCCAGACATGGACCGAGGCACCGCTCATCAAGCCATACTGTGGGAGCATCCCACATACAAAAATAGAGGAAGATGGGCAGAGTTGTTAGCTCAAAGCCAATCTTCCTTGGCAAAAAAGGAGGAGGGTTGGCGACAGATGTTAGCTCAGGGCCAATCTTCCTCAAACACATGCACACAAAAAATAGCCAGTAGATTTCCAAACTACTTGAGAACAGATCCAGACTGTTTTACCCCAAGCAAAGACAGCAGAGAGATTAGTTTTCTTCTTCAAATTAACACTCTGTCCCTGTTCTGGTGTGCAGTGATGACTTTCTGCTCCTTACTGTTTCTACATCTGAGAACTTCTTGGCAGTAAAAAATGATGACTTTGCTTTTGGAGAAGGGACAAAAATGTTTGACAATAAGGTATGTTAATTACTAGCATCGTCATTTAACCAAATGAATATCTTATAGGTGAAGAGCAATATATGAAGTTCTTTTTCTAAGGTATAAGCAGCTCAACTTCAGCGCGGGAGGAAGATTAAGTGCAGGAGGAATTATATTAAATTCTTCCAGCAATAACAGAATTCTTCCAGCAATAACAAAAGCCTCTGGTGATTATGAAAACAGCTTGAAAGTAAATTGAAACATGATCATGGTGGAGGGATAGGTAGAGTGTGCTAGGGATCTTGTCCAGGAATCTGGATTAAACAAAAACGTGATAATCATCCTGTCTCGTGCCTAATGTAGTTTATCCTCAGGAAATTTTCTCAAGCCTTCTCTTTGAACCGATCAGAAAAAAAAAATTATATTGACAACTGTTTATATATTTTCAACGATGTTGTTCAGAAAAAGGAATGAGTCCACAATATCAAATACTCCAAGGGAGACCAAGGCAAGGGAGACCGCTGGTCGCGTGAAATTGTGCATGAGCTCTTCTTCATCTGTAAAATGAGGGAATTGGAGTAAATATCAAAGGTATCTTCTAGCTCTAAAATTTCTTTTTTTCCCCAGTTTTATTGAGAAATAGGTGACATACAGCACTGTGTAAGTTTCAGGTGTACAGCATGATGGTTTTGATCTACATATATTGTGAAACAATTAACACAGTAGGTTCAGCTACCATCCATCATCTCATATAGATACAATACAAAGAAAAGAATAAAGGGAAAAATTTTCTTGTGATGAGAACTTTTAGGATTTACTCTCTTAACAACTTTCCTATATGTCATACATCCGTGTTAAATATAGTCGTCATTTTGTACATTACATCCCTAGTATTTATTTATCTTATAAATGAAACTTGGTACCTTTTGACCACCTTCCTCCAACTCTCCCCTCCCCCCAACTCCCTGCCTCTGGTAACCACAAGTCTGATCTCTTTTTCTATGAGTTTGGTTTTTTTTTTTTTAAGATTCCACATGTAAGTGAGATCATGCAGTGTTTGTCTTTCTCTGTCTGACCTATTTCGCTTAGCATAATACCTTCAAAGTCCATCCATGTTGTTACAAATGGTAGAATTTCCTTATTTTTTATGGCTGAATAAAATTTCTTGATTCTATGATTTCACAATTACAAGTGGGTTGGTGACCTTCCAGTGAGAAATTTTGTAGAGTGATTCCTACAAGGGATTCTGAGTGGGACAGATGGGTGGTGGGCAAGAGGAGATAGTGGACATAGCTGACTTGTTTAGAAAGTTTGCAGTATATAGACAGGAAGAAATAAGGTGATCATTAGATTGAATACGGTATCAAATACAGATTTTTATAGAATACTGGACATCTGTGCTTCCTTTTAGAAACAGAGGAGAAAGAGTACTTGTAGGTGCTAGTGAGGTACCCATGAATTAAAGAAGAGACTCTTGCTTTTCAGGGAGGTGAAGGAAGGGAGGCAAGCATCCCGTGTTGGTTCCAGTTAGATGACTTCTCAGATGCCCGTGATTCCTTGAGTCAATGTAAAGGAAGAAATTGATGATACTCATGGTGGGGAAAGAGCAGGAGAAAACTGAGCAAGCAGGTCCAAGAGGATTAACAGCCAGGTGGAAGGACAGCCTTCTAAAAATAGGAAACTTGTCCTTCTGAAGCATGAGGCAAGGAAGAAAGAGAGAATGAAAGACTGCAATGGAGGGGGGTATGCACATGATAGAAAGGTACATCTGATGATCTATAGTTTTTCTTAATGAGAAAACCACAGTCATACCTGACAAGATGTGAGAACTGCATTGGGATTTGTGTGAAAGGTCCCAGGGAATGAGAACAGAGAAATGACAGGACCTCATTGCCCTTTGAGCCAGTGGTCAGTGAACTGCATGCAGTCACTTCCTGGGACCTTGACCATTTAATATCAATGATTCAGTTCATGTATTGTGTTGTGACTGCCCAAAGTTTTGTATCTGCTCCCTGAATGGGAATGCAAAATTCTCCTGGTGTCCTTGGGGCCACAAACCAGTAACCATAACTATCTGCTGTTGTGTAAGACCATAGAGAAAATCGAAACTCAGAAAAGCTAAATGATTTTCCCAGGGCCACAGTGAATTCTCATCATGGTCAAGAACAGAAATATATCCTTTGTTTTCAATCATAGTGTTCTCTGCTTTAATTCATTCTACACAGGGGATCAGTAAGGCACTGTAGTCTGAAGAATAAAGCCATGGACTAGGCCAACTTTGGCCTTAGCCTTGGTTCTGCTATTGACCTTGGGATGACTCAGTATCTCTAGCCCTCAGATTCCTTATTGGTAGAAGTTTTTCAGTTTAATACCCTAGGTCTGAAAGAATGTACAGCAGCTTCAAGAACCAATTGAAGTTAAGTAGCAAAGATCCTGGCTACCTGGGATTTTGTTAACTGGCTTCCAGCAGTTAGGGGGTTACAGAAGGAAGAAAAGTTCATCATTCCAAGAAAATATTTAGTAATGAATTAACCGCTTAAAAAACTAATGCCCTCTCAAATATTCCTCTCTCGTGCCATTGGTGCCTTCCTCACCAGTCTAGTGAGATGAAGGAAGAGTGCCAAAGCAATGAAGTCAGTTGCAAAGTGAAATTGTATGTGATGCACAATATGCAAGATTTCGTGAGGTCAATGAAAGTGATGTTGGAGCTCTGCTCAAAACATACCAGAGCCACTGCCAAAGGAGGAGTTGGCAGACCATTTAACAATTGAGAAAGGGAAAATCAACAAGGATGGTAACATGATAGGTACTTCAAAAAAGAAAGATACGAATTTCAAAGGGTTGTGAGGGAACCTTGGGAAAATGTTGAAGCCCTCAAATATTCTTACATCTTGTTTAAAATTGTCATATATCACACTACCACTCAGTTTTAAAGAAAATCATATAACCTCCCAATCAACGCTTCATTCATTTTTAGCTTGTTCTAAGAATTAGAACATAGTTGCAATTATAATCTGTTTGATTAAATGGAAGATAAAATAAATTCATTTTCATGAATTTTATTTCATTTCTCAAAGTGAAGTCTTGATTGACCCTTTTATTCACTGTTTCCTATGAAATTTACATTTCATTTTGAGTGGATTCACTTTAAATCTCCTTTTCTTGGTGGCAATGTTCCTTTGAACAGGAGGACCTCCTGTACTCAGAATTTAAAGTGGGTATTGTGTTTCTCTGACTTCACAATCCAGTCTGTATAAGCTGGGAGGAGAAGAGAGAGAGCAAATGAGTGGAGTGAGGCAGGTAAGGATTGCTACAGCGTTAATGGCCAACCTCCAGCCCAGGGGGTAAAGGGAGCCTGTGTGTTATCAGGGACTCTGTTGACATGCTCGGCCATGGGATTCCACCTGTGGAGGAAGTTCAGCGATTCCCAGAATGGACCAGGTGAAAGGAAGGAATCCAGTATTTGGAGGTTTTATATTTTCTTCACAGTTTTATGTTTTGTTTTCCTTTCTGAGTTTACTTCCTGTTTTCACGTTCTTTATCCCAGAAGGAAACAAGAGTCCTTCCTCCTCCTCCTCTTATTGGGAAGGGCTTAATAGATTCTGTCTTTCTTCAGCAGGCAGAGAAGTGCTGGTGGTGGGGAAATACTTTGAAGTAGAGCACTTTACCCAGACGCAAGAGATGTGTGCCTTGCCTGTCCGTGGAGGCAGAACAACTGAAAAACATAATTTGAAAATAGTCAATTGGTTTAAGTTAGTGCGTTTACATTGGTTCACTTTCATATTAGTGCTTTTCCTTTAATCAGCTTAATCCCCAAAATCTCATGGGGAAGCAGCAGTTAATGTCTTTTAAGGCAGCCCATCCTGCTGTTTAGATGAAAGTCTTTTTCTAACCAATTTCTGCCTCTCCTGACAGAGAATAAAGCTAATCCTCTTTTGGGATTCTCACTAATAGTGTCCTTTATTAATCCTAAGGTCCCAGGAGATGGTGCTTACTGGTTTGGGACCCCAGGGACACCTGGGGGGTTATGCCCCTGCCCATTCAGAGCAGATATACCAATTAGGGCAATCACAACACAATAATGAGCTAAGTTGTTGGTATTGATGGTCAAGATCCCCAGGAAGTGTTTGCAGCTCACTAGTCATTGGCTCAAATTGCAGCATAGAATTTTTTACTCTTTCCATTTTAGTAGCAATGTCCAAATGATGTGTGTCAGTTGGGTCCCCTGAGAAGCAGATGCAGAGATGGAGTTAAGAGTGCCAGAGGTTTATTAGGTGATTAGACCTGTCAAAGATAAAGGGAAGGAAGCAGGAGTGGGGCAGGTGGATCTTCCAGACAGTGATGTAGATCTGACAGTCTTGGCCAGCCCAATAGAGAGCTCCAAAAGCAATGATTGCCTGAGAGGAGTCTTGGGTTGGGCAGAAATGTGCAGCCTCTATTACCACTGCATGTTCAGTCATTGGCTGAGAGCTGCCCAGGCCTCAGCTCAAACATGGCCTCGTCTCAAACACTGTGGCAGATTCTGAAGTCACTGCCACTGGAGCCTACAGGTAACTGCACTCGTCACAGCTGAATGGTAAGTTCTTTGTTAAAGGGAGAGCTGAGCAGCACACCTCCCTGGTATAACTTATGCCACTATAAATAGGAAACTAGGGCCGGCCCTGTGGCTTAGCGGTTGAGTGCGTGCGCTCCACTACTGGCGGCCCCGGTTCGGAACCCCGGGCGCGCACCGACCCGCCGCTTCTCCGGCCATGCTGAGGGCGCGTCCCACATACAGCAACTAGAAGGATGTGCAGCTATGATGTGCAACTATCTACTGGGGCTTTAGAGGGGGAAATAAATAAATATTAAAAAAAAATAGGAAACTAATACTGAACCATTCAAATGAACGAATCCTTCAGGAACAAAAGACTCACACACATCAAAATGGCAGCATTTGGCAGTCTATCAGTTACAAATTTCAGTAGTCAACGGAGTTCGTCAGATGGTATTTTGGGAACATACTTTGCTTTGCTTTCTTATAAACTTCATTTTATTCTGAAGGACAGTGATGATAAAGAACTCATCCTATATAAAACAGTTTGGTTTTAAAAGTTGCTTAGCAGTAGGACAAAAAGAAAAGAAAGAAGCAATTAAGTTTATATTTAGTGATCTATCTATATGCATCTGGAACACGTTTCTGGAATAATTCAGAAGGGCCAATCCATTTCATGCCTCCTGCTGCTAAATGAGTGTGGGAGTCAAGCTGCTATTTTCACAGTGCAAGACATTTATTGTTGATTTAAAAAAAATCTCCCACTTATACATAATCAGTATCCTGGCAAATGACGCTGTAGAATTTCAGCTCCTTAAGCATAAAGTGGAACAATCTTAAAAAAATAAAAATTAAGCCTGTAAGTTAAAAATTAAAAATCAGTCAACCACAAATCAAAGCATTTAAATACTTTCATTGTGCTCAAACAGATCAGTTCTTTACAGAGTATGTGTTCTTTAGGTTGACAAGACTGATGATGATGTGTCACCCCTCCTCAGTTGAACAGGACAACACTGACTAGTCGGTCAACATAGGACCATTTAGCTCTGTGCCTGGCTCATTTACAGCTATCAGAGTTAATGCAAGTTAATGTCATCTAATGCTCTTAACAAACTTCTTCCCCATTCCTCTCCCCCACCCCCCAAAAAAGTATATAAAACTAATTCAGATGAGGTTATGGTAGATTTAGGCCTATAAATTATTGTACTCACCTTAGCCATTTCTGCTTCCTAGAAGTTGATACAAGAACAGTTTGCTCCTGAGGTGTGTTGGGGCTAGGGGGTGACACCTAATCAATTTCTTCTATTTAGACTAAATGTGAAAACATTTATAATCAGACTGCTTCAGCCTCTAAGAGTATGATCCTTGTACTGAAATGGTTTCTGAGTGCAGAGTATGGAATGCTAGTGAGACCTTGTCACCAATATCACTTAAGAAATATTTTTTCTAGGCTGACAGCTCAGAAGGAAAGGAAAGGCGGTATAGGAAAGCTAAATAAATTGATTTCCCACTGATAGCTTACCATCATTCAGAATATCATAGAACATGGTAAGAATGTATTGACCCCCTACAGCATGCTAGACATGGTGCCAGGGGACTGTTGGGAATACAGACCAGGGTCACAGACATGTCCCTCACTCAAACCCACACGGATGCCAACACAATCGGAGATGAGAAAACTTTCTTTGTTAGCATGGAGATTATTTGCCATGGAAAGTAGAAAATACTTGGAGCACCTTAGCTGATGGCTTGAGCTGACCTGTAAACTGAAAGTAGACATTGTACCATAGCAATTTAGGTGCACTTTCAACCAACTTATTCTCAAAAACTACACGGGGCAGTAATTTTTAAAAAATGGAGAGGTGGATGTATGTTAAAATTCTGTGAGTTCTTTTTTTTTTCTATTGCTATCTGAAAATCAATCTGAAAGTAGGTATTTAAAACCTTCATCAGAACAATTTTAGACCTTCAGTTGTGGGTGTTAGACCAGGGTATTCATAAGTCATTCTCAAACATAACTCTACAGCAGAATTCTCAACTTCAGCACTATTGACATTTGGGCCAGATAATTCTTTGTTGTGGAAGACTATCCTGTTCATTATGGGATGTTCAGCAGCATCTTTGGCCTCTGTCCACTAGATGCCAGTAGCACACACACACCCAGTGTGACAACCAAAAATGTCACTAGACACTGCCAAATGTCTCCTTGGGGCAAAATCAGCCCCAGTTGAGAACCACTGATTTAGAACAGTGGTTCTCAGAATTGTTTGGAGGATGAAGACCTAGAAATAATGATGTTCTTTGCAGAACACCATGAGATATTGTCATCTTTAAAATGCCATCATTCCGTTTCTGAATGATTTTCCTAGCAGAAAATGGCTTTATAATATATAGACTACAGAACATTATAACCTCCAATACACGTGCCTACAATAAAAACAAACTGTCAAATTAAGCACGATCAACAATTTCCTTGTATATACCTTTAATTTTAATTTTAGTAAATGGCAAAGGTTTACAGAAAAATTAAACGAGAGTTTTTCTCCCTACAACTGAGGAAAGGCAAATGTCAGTTTAGCTATAGAATTTCCATGCTTTTAGCTAGTTATAATTGACAAACTACGATTTGTGCCAGGACCACACACTATTATTACTTGCTTGCTAGTTTTAATAGACTCACTTCTTTTTATTTATAGAAGTTTATTTTAAAAGAAATCTTTATAATACTACTGAAAATTAAATAACATGATTGGCTATGTTTTGTAAAATACACATTCACATAAATATATAACTATGAAATACTCATCTCACACCTAAAGTCATCTTCATACCATACTCTGTAACTAGTGAACTAGTCAAACACCCATATTCTATTAAAATTTTATGTGGGGCCGGAAGGCTCAAATAACTCCATGACACTTCAATTCTAAAATGTTTCTAAACCATTTTTCAAGGGTCTAGTGTATATTCAGTGTAAGTGTTATTCAAGGACAGAAGAAAAAAGGAAATTTTGTCCCTATGCTCAGGGAATTTGTCATACAGGATTGTACAGTTTAGGAAGGAAAGGAAAATTAGCATTTACGGAGCACCTGTTACCTGCCTTGTGCTAAGCACTTTATACTTAATTCTCACAACAACAGTGGTTCTATTTACTTGACAAACATTTACTGAGTGCACACTCTCTGCCAAGTATTATGTTAGGGCTTAAAAAAATAAGATACACTTTTTATCCTTAAAGTATAATTTATATATAATCCTAACCCTTACAATACAATAATAATTTATATCCATTAAATAAATATTAAGACAGAGGATGTACAGGATGTTATTGGAAACTGTATAAGGAACATCTAATTGGGCTGGGGTGGCGAGTAATCCAGGGATAACATTTAGAAACAGAAAATATCTTAGCTAGGCCTCCAAGGAGTTTTCCTGCCTTCCTGAGGCTGATAGAACTAATTAGCTTGCTGAAGGTCACAAGAGCACAAATGCATACCCAGAGCCTGTGCCCATTTCATTACACAGGGATCATGATTGTCTAGCTCCAAGAAGATGGTGTGTATTCTACCACTTCCCCTTAACTCCCCGTAGTAGACACTGCCAATCAATCAAGACATGATTTTCCACTGGGCCAAGCCAGGCCCAAGAATCCTTTTCTTTCCCAGTACTCTAAGCAACCACTACCTACTCCATTCTCTTAATTTTCTAATGAGAAAACTGAGTGCCACAGAAAGGTAAATGACTGCCCAAAGTCCTTCAGACTCAGAGCCAGAGCTCTGACAGTGGTCTTCTGGCTAAATGTTCTTTCTACGAAACTGCACTGCTTCTCAGAGGAAGACGAAGCAGAAACAATTAGCCGTCTTCTATTTACCTGCCCTCGTCCACTAGAGGAGCAGACACTCTCCTTTTCCCCAGTAGAGCATACCCATGGCACTCGGACAGTGATGTACCCACTACTCTGTGGGTTGCCTAAGGAACTCGCAGTGGGAGAGTCACACGCCTCCCAAGAGTCAAATGATTGTCTGCAAACCTCTTTGTGCCAGTTGTATGTGTGATTTTATTACTCAATATAATAAAATATTAAAGAACACATTAACATATGTGTAAAAACAAAATGGCTTCTTATAAAATTATAAAAATTAAGTTAAATGCTTTATAAAAACTAAAAAGCAAGTATCTGAAAAATTGCTGTTGAATTAAGTGTAGATGAGACAACTCTATAAGACTGGGAGGAAAATCATAAAAATCCAGAAGGTTTCTGAACTCAGATTGCTTCCAGGTGGCTTTAAGTTTTCACTCCACTTTAAAGAAGCCCAAAGTGGAAATTGTAGACTTTGCGTTTCCAGAATGGCATATGCAAGAAATGCCAACCAGAGAACCCATATTTGAAAGGAAAACCTTTGGCCCTACATCAGGAAAAATTGATGAATGAAGGTGTGTGTGGGGTTGTATATGTATGTGTGTGTGTGTATATATATATATTTATTTTTAAGGTACATATAAATCATTTAATTACTGTCCTATTTAACCTACTTTTTCAATTACTGAAACTATTACTTTCAATTGAATCAGATAAATGTCAAAGCAACATATATGAATGTATGAGTGTATGTACGTATAGAATGTCATTGAACTCACATCAGCCAAGGATACTGGGAGGCTATTTCTCAATAGTCTGGAGGCTGATTGTTTTTTCAAAATAGCCTCTTAAATGAGATAATGTGGAAATAATATTAGACTAGGAATTAAGAGTCCTGTTCAAGTTTTCATTTTGATGCTAATTTACTCTTAGTGAACTTGATCAAATCATCACTCGACTCTCTTCTTTAGGTACCTCCACTGTAAGCGAGTGTAATAAAGCCTTACTTGGCAGAGTTTTTGTATGTATCAAATGAGAATGCATGTAAAAGTGCCTTGAGAGGTTTAAAGCACTATATAGCACTGTTTCTAGCTCATTTGAAAGTGATGGCTCTTATACATAGATGAGGACATTATCAGATGCCGGAGTGCTTTAGATGGGGGTACTGAGGCAGAGGAGGATTCTTTAAGGGAATAAGGCTTAAGTCAAGAAAAAGTCTGACTATTCAAAATAGAGCAGGAAACATTATGAGTAATTCAGCTGAAGCATTTAGTCAGAGACGGGAACTATCTCCTGATAGCTAGCCTTTTTCCCCAGGCTTTCAGATGGAGATGGTGCACGTGTGAAGACAACCCTGGTGTGGCAACGTGAAGGCCGTGGCACTAGTGCCTGACTCACCCCACAAGCTCCTTTACTCTCACTGTGTCTTACCCTCAAAAGCCATCACAGGATTCTGCTACCTTGCCTCTGGTCCTTGTCGGATAAATGTGTGGATCTGACTCTATGCTTGGGCGAATTAGTCTAGAATATGTACTAAGGGGATTACTTGGTGACTATACTATCTCTTTTTCTCCACCACTATTTTTCTGTTCGCTATGAAGATCTAATGCTTCTGTGTCTGTCTACCTTGACCTCTTCTTGACCTGATAGCATGCCAGCCTCTTAAGAGGCATGAGCAATTGTGACAGAGACCAGACTGAGTAATGGAATGACAGCATCTTCCATTAGAGCTGTACTCACTCTGAATGCACTTGTAATCCGTAAGAGGGTCTGAGGAAAAACACAATGAAAACCTTTCAAGACTGATTCAATTAAGAGCCTCCCAGGAGAGACTGAGCACCAACAATGGAAAATTCAATACTAGGCTCACAGAAAGACACTTTATCTTATAAATGTGCTTTTTCTCTAATGTATAAGGAAAAAATTCTGCAGCAACCTTTGAAAAATGTGACATTTGGTGTTTTTAGAAGAACTCCCTCTTTCAGATTCTTTAATACCAACATTCATAGGAAATTCATTAGGGGGGATGTGAGATTATAAAATGAATGATTGCAATGTCTACAACCAATTGGTCAGATGTACAGTTGAAATCCAGCATGAAATTATCTGTATTTGTGCCTAACCCTAGGCAAGGTTGAAAAAGAAGAGTCCCTGTCAAGCTTGCTATGGTTGTGTGGGTACCAATGACTTTGTCCTTTACCTTGTGTGCTCATAAAGGAATATAATGTGCAACACTTTCCAAAAACTGAATTCAATATTGAGCAGCATTCAGGGAGTGAGTTGTTTTTCTTTGTCCTAGAAATAGCATTATAATAATTGACCGGCCTGTGTATCATTTATAAAGGGCTTTTGAACTGTTTACAGGGAAATATTCAGTAAGATGGCATCTGGTTAGGTTTTTAAAAAATGTTTGAAATATTTATAGATTAAATATTATGGTGTCAGGGATTACTTGCAAAATCATCCCAGGTTGGCAGGGGAAGAGAGTTATAGATGCAACACATTGACTGTGAGTTGATCATTGTTGAAGCTGCTGATGGGTGTGTATTGAGATGGTGGGGTCATTTGTACTATTTTCTTTCTTCTTGTGTATATATTTGAAATTTTCAGTAAGAAAAGTTAAAAACCAAAATATGAAACTTAGTTCTATTTTATATACAGGATGAAAGACTCCTATTATGAATTGTTTGACTTAAAAGAGGATTCTTTCTGTCACAAATGCAGTTGGGTATGGAAGTCAAAGTGTTGCTTTCTGCTAACAGTTACTTGCGCAGAGCTCATTACATTTGACCAACAAGAAGAGGTACGAATAAGCTTTGCTCTGCCACGCAATATTGACAGATGGTGTGAAAAATCTAAATGACAGATGGTGGTGATTACTAAGCAGTAAACAATGGCAATTTATCAGAAACGAAACAGAAAATAGCTACTTTTTGTTTCTGATGATGCATCTAAATTATTCTTTGTTATATAATCGGTATTGTAACATCATAATAGGTGTGCTCTGTTAAGACTATAGAAGTTTAGAACTTAAGAAAGTTTTAAACTCTAACTTAAGGTTAGCTATCATTCCTCAGAATAGAACTTGAATGTATTAAGTGAAACAAATACTCCTTTGAGGGATGGACTTTGAAGTAAGCATGGAACAGAATATTATAACTTACAATTTGTATCACAGATGTTTCAATAGGTTATGAGTCAAAGGAAATTTTATGAGGTTCTGTTTTTTACCAAGCGTAAATTATCAAAAGCTTACTCAGGCTCAGGGCTAACCACCAGGGTTACAAAAATGCACATGACACCCCTGCCCCAAGGAGCTTGTGGTCCAGTTCTGACATAGGACAACGAGCTCTAACCCACAGCGGGCAGCCAGAAGTAGTCAACAGGTGCAAGGTTTTGCAGTGGAGGCACAGAAGTTTTAATTAATTCTGATCGGGGATGCAAGGATGGTTTTACTGAGGAAGGGATATTTGAGCTGGGCCTTGAGGAATGAATAGATGGTAAATGGGAGGAAAGACAGGCCATCCTAAGGTAACACCTTGAGCAAAAGAAGAGAAGGAAGAACACAATATGAAATGGAATAGAATGTTGCTCAGGGCATAGGTTCCAAGGTTAGGTCATATGGTAAAAATTGAGTATATATCCCTAAATTTACAATGCCTACAACAAAATGGTCTCACTATGAAAGGCAAGTAAGGTAAGAACTGAGAATATCCAAGGGTACAGAAGATTCATGTCCTCTAATGCAAGCGAGTTAAGAAAATGGCAGATGGATTCTCCCACATTATTTAAATTATTTTTTATTTTCTCTCATTATTTTATGCTGTTATTTAATTTTATTTTCACTAGGCATAAACAGTTGAATCCTCAATTTTACAGTATATAATGCAACTGATTCCACTGTCTAGCAAGGAATGAAGAGGATGAGAGGGAATGTGGGAGAAGAGATGAGTTTGGAAGAGCCAGCATTTAGAGGGATGTGCCTTAAGCTCTACAGGTAAAATCAGGACCTGAATTTGAAAAGTTCAATGTGGCAAAAAAGAGTGAGGGAATAATTAGTGTTGTGTCCTTTTTCAGAATTTATGCATATTTGGTGCCTAATGAGAGACAATTCCATGGATTTTTCATCACATATACATTGCTTAAACAGTACTTCACACAAAGTTGGTTCTCAAGAGGTGAAAATAAATATTGATCAAGCACAATTTGAAGAAAAAATGGAAAGGAGTTGACTTTACTTTCTTAACTTTTTTCTAGATACCTTGAAATTTCTACATGATGCATATTACCTTCAGAATTAAAAAAACATTAAAGCCATTCTAATTATGGACAAATTCCATTTATCCTATAAATATTTGGAAGCTTACTATTTGCCAAACACTCAATTGTTAGGTAATTGAGACCAGTAATGAAAAGGCAACTGTTTCAGTCCCTGCCCTTCTGAAGCTTTCAATCTAGGGAGGCAGACATCAGTTACACAGTTACAACGATGAGTGTTATGAAGACTTGTTGGCTGCTATGAGGACCCAACCTATTCTGAGGCTCAGAGAATGATTCCCTGAGGGTTGACTTTGAAGCTGCCATCTGAAGAATGAGTCTGGGTCAGCTTGGCCACTGGAGGCTCATGGATCTACTCAGGACTTGAGAAAGTGTTTTGAAGTTGTTCACAGTGATAGTCTAATTTTTTAAAATACAGATGTTCTGGATTATCTGGATGACCATCTCCTGACCAAATACTGCAATGATTTCATTGCTCACATTGTCTTTTTGTTTATGATACCTTGAAACAAGGTCTAACTGGGGGACTAGTTAGAAGCCTATTATGGTAACTGCCTAGGTAGGAGTTGATGGTGGTTTAGAGTAGAGTTGTGGTAGCAGTGGTGGACAGAAGTAAATGGATTCCAGAGGAATTTAGGAGATTGATAGGGCATGTAGCCACATTGGTCATAGAGAGTATGGGTAAAGGAGATGGAAGTGTCAAGGGTGACACCACAATTTTGACTTAAATAACTCAATGAGAGCTTATAGCCATTAACTGAGGATGGAGATGGTGGTTAACAGAATGGGCTCTGGATAAACCCAGTATGTGTTAAAGTCCTGGCTCTATCCCTCTGTCTGTATGACTCTAGGTGAATTACCTGCTCACTCTAACCTCTCCTGCAAAATTTGGGAATGAGAGCAATAGTGTATCTCTGGAGTTACGATGGTTAATAATGGGAGTTGCAGTAGTGGTGTTATTTGCAATAGGAGTAGGTTTGAGGGGGAGGAATATGAATTTGGTTTTGGAAGCGCCTCATAAATATCCAAGAGGAGGTCCCAAGCAGGCAATTATAAAGATGGGTAGGAGCATTTTAAAACAAAACAAGGCAAACTTAGCTGGAAAACCACACTGGAGAATCATAAGCATGATTTTGACTGTGTGCCCATTTGTTTGATTGGGGCATGGTGGTAATGAGACCAAAGTTCCTACAGAAATAAAGAAAATTGTTATTTCAGGACCACAGCCTCTAGCTTAGGTAGGCATGTTTTAAAGTTGTGTCACTCTCCATATCCAAAGACCGTGAATGGTACTGTGCTGCACTCAGGAGCAGCAATGGTAGTATTCTAAGCACTGGCTCCTTGGTGCAAGGGGCATGTAAATAACAGAAATCCCAGGCTTATACAGTTGCCATCTGAAAGCATCAATTTCAGCCTAGTATTTATTTATAAGGATCAGCACATTCTTGGCAGCTCCACAGTTGTCGAGGGCCCAACTTGAGTCAGAGACTTAAGGAAAAAAATTTGAGCTTTGACTTGACTGTCATTTGTCCTACTCTGCAGAGGAAAAATAATGATACTGATAAAAATGCACAGCATTAGCATTTTGTTAGTATTGCGATTTGCTTCAGTTCTGCGTGTTGTGGTATTCACTTGAAATGGCTTCCAAAGTCGCTTTGTATTAGCTTCAGTGTGAGGTGTCATCCTCTTTATTGCCTACCATTCTAATAACTTTATTTTCAGGGACCTAATGTTCTCATTCTTTTTTCTGTTGCATATCTAATGCTTTTGCTAAAACGAAAGTCTTGGCAGTAAACAGGCCAAAAACAATTATCATGGCACAATGCACTGAAAAATTATGCCTATGGGAATAAATATTGCAAGGCAAGTGTGAGAAGCAGCGCTGCTCTGTCTGTACTTGTAAATCAGTGTCTCCAGCAGGGATACGCTGTGGGATGCTGAAGTCAGGGCCAGGCTTGCTGTCAGTTTTCTTGGAATGGAGGTTGATCAAGTAGCCCCCATTATAGTACCTAGTATTCTACAAAGAGTTCATAAGTGCCCTGGCAGATCCACAGCAGGTCAAGTGCACACAATCATTGCATTCTTAGACCTTGTGCTTTAAGGTGGGAGGCAATGAGATCATGATAAAATACCTAAAATGAAACAGACACACATTAAAGGAAAAGTCATAGGAAGAGGCCAGGCACAGGAAAGTGCCAGTGCCAGCACCCTGAGGGGGGAAGAGCTTTGGCCTATTCGTGGCATGGAAGGAAGCTTGGTGAACAAGGTGGAGAAGGTAGGAGTTGAGGTTGGAGAGGTAGGAGAGGTCCAGTTAGGGACTTTTGTGGACCTTGGGAGGTGTTTGGGATTTTATTCTCATTGCAATAGGCAGTGATTAGAAGGTTTAAAGCAGGAGAGGGATTCTAACATTTACAATTTTATATGAAACCTTTCAGCATCACTGCTACAGAGCAGTAGGACAGCTCCCTGCTGCCTCTCGACAACCATCTCCTCGGGGTGGTTGCTTATTTGGGACTTTGGTTGCCTTCCCAGGTAGATTGGTTTTCCCTTGTTTCAATGTCTTAGGTGAGAAAGGGATAGTTTGCCCCGGGGTCTCACACTACTCAGGGCCAGGCCTAACCTCCCAGTTAGAGAAGTGGGAGAATGAAGGTGGCAGGTCCATGTCCCTGTTTGTATTTGCCATCCTGACGGGAGAGGCAACTCGAGGTAAGGTGAAGAGACAGTAAGTTACTAGCTGGAGCCTTGTAAGAGTTCTTTTCAAAAATTGACATGAAAATCTCCCTTAATATAGTCTCCTCTGGTGTTTAAAGGTAATAAACCCAGTGATATGTCTTAGGAACCTTGATGATATTGACCGAATCTAAAGGGGAATATTTTTATTAAGTAAAAATCTATAATGAACGTTGCTCTCTCTTTAGCAACATGAATGTTAAGTGACTCAAGTCATCGTAACTGGGTGAGGAATCACGACACTCACCAGGACTCTCCATGCTGGGTGCCTAACAGGCCGGTTAAGTGTGTGCTTAAGACACAAGCAGAGGGGGCCATAAACATTTTTTTTAATACTTTAATGTTCAACAATAATTGACTTGATTCCACATACCAAAAAAGAAAAAGAATTTTTAGGGATTTTCTTGCGTTGTTTTGTGGTTGGGAATCATTTTTGATATGAATTACATGTGGGCGGGGATAAGGGCACCATCATCTTTTCCAGCTTTGGGCTTCATCTGGCCCTATGAACATTCTCCCTCCTCTGCACTGGGCTTTACTTATTGTCTGAATGAGTTTACAAACTCATGCTCCAGACCCTCTTTTCCAAGGACGATTGCTGCAAAATCCTGGAGGTTAATGTAAGCTTTGAGTGGCTCAAAGGTGGATAAGCAAGGAGCTGGGAAAAGTGGGGGACCTGAAATATCTCTGAGTTGCGCAATTTGAAACCTCAAAAGTTGGAGATTCTGATGCTCATTGCTCTGTTGTCCTCATTCAAGTGGGGGAGGGGAGAGGACAAAATTTAAAACATAGCCTGGTGAATATCATTCAGCCACATGCAATCATAAATGACCCATGATCATCATGTCTCCTGAGCAGAAATGGATCAGTAAAAAGTTATTCAGAATTCTTTGTAGATTTTTTTTAAAAAATGAGTATACAAGGGAAATAGAAAACAAAATAATAAAAGCCTACCAAAATGGTTCTTAAACTCGTCTGCACATCGAAATCATCCAGGGACCTTTTTTAAAGATTCTACCACCCTGGCTGTACCCCAGACCATTTACAGTTTCTGGAGGCTGGTCACAAGCATCAGTACTCTTAACGCTCCCCAGGGAATTCCAGTGAGCACCCAGACGGGAACCGCTGGCCTGCAGAACAGGCTCTTTGAAGCACATGGCACAAAGTGGGAAGTGGAGAAACCAGGTCTCTGAATTCTACAGATTAAGGGTAATTCGTTTTACAGTGAAAAACACCATACCAGTTAAAAACTGATTTTGAATATTCTCAGTGGACATGTTATATATTTTATATACAAATTCCAGAAATTGCATGCATGTTTATCCATTAACCAAAAATATGTGAGCACACACACCAAAAAAAAAGGTATTTGTAGAACACCTTCTCTATGCTTCACCCCAGACTCTTCACCCTAACATTAGGGGCCCCGGCACAAGGGTATAAACGGAAGCCCACCTCTCTGCCATCGTGTTGGAAGTGTGATCTCAGCCTGAGGAAGAGTTGTGCACAATAATCTGAGAGGCCCTTCTGGCTTCCTGGGATTTTTCTTCTTGGACTTGTTTGTTTAGTACCATCTGAGTGCCACACTAAGGATACTTGCTCATAGGAATGTGAACTCAAAACCAACAGCTGTAGCCCAGATCCTCGTTTCTCTGCCTGTATACAACTTGGGCATTCCTAAAGGTGTCCAGCCCCGCCACTGAGAATTCTGCCCAGTGATATATCTTAGGAAACTTGAAGAGCTTTGCCTCTTCCCTCTCAGAGAGTGAAACACAAATAGGTATTTTTGGACTAACTTTTGAAAGGGTAAAGCTTTTTCTTATATAATTGCCTTTGAAAAAAGTTTTTGAGTGGTTTCTCTAATTATAAGAATAATACGTACATTTGGAAAATATAGAAAATGTTTTAATTTACACCCTAGAATCAGAAGTAACCAGTGTGAATATTTTGGAATATTTTCTTTTAATCACATTTTATACACATGTGTAAATAAAATGTTTGTATATATGAAAATTAGTGATCATACTGCATGTAATTTTAATATGATTTTTTTCACTTTCCATTAAATTGTGGGTATTTTCCCATGTTATTAGATAGAAGACGTGACTTTTAATGTGTGAATAACATTCCACCGTATAGATATTTATTTTTAACCATTTGTTTCTCTTTTTTTTTGCCGTTAAAAACAATTGGCAAGGACATTCTTGACCTTAAATTTGTTGATAACTTATTTCTTTAAAGATAAAGATAGAGGGCCGGCCCCGTGGCTTAGTGGTTAAGTGCACACGCTCCGCTGCTGGCGGCCCGTGTTCGGATCCCGGGCGCGCACCGCTGCACCGCTTCTCCGGCCATGCTGAGGCCGCGTCCCACATACAGCAACTAGAAGGATGTGCAACTATGACCTACAGCTATCTACTGGGGCTTTGGGGGAAAAAAATAAATAAATAAAATTAAAAAAAAAAAGATAAAGATAGATAACTACAAAAGTGAATTTTTGAGGAAAAAGAATCATTTAAAAATATTCTTTGTGTGAAGGCCAAATTTTCTATAAAGATTTCACCAGTTACACTCTGACCAGCCACGTATGAGAGTGTGGCTTTCACTTTATTTTTGACAACACAATGGTTTATCTTCTTTTTTATATACATTTGATGGTTTGGTAGTTTAAATGTTATCTCTTTTAATTTGTTAGTTTGAACATGTTCTTACCCACAGGAAATTTGAAAATATACAATAAATACTCACATACTCCTCACCTGCATGCACCAACTGTTAGTACTTGCAATACCCATTGCGTTTCCTTTACACACATTGCATTTCCCTTACATTTGCTGAATCTTCTGGAAGTAGGCTGCAAGTGTCGTGACACATCAGCCCAAAAACTTTGTCACACATGTCTCTTGATTTAATTTTGTATTTATTGGTTATAAGTAAGTGGAACATTTTATGCATGTTTTCATAAGCCGTTCATATTTATATTTCTTCTGTAAACTGTTCATCTCCTTTGCCTGCTTTTCCTTTGAGGATGTGGTGCTTTCCTCATTAACATCTACGATGTATGTGAGTGAAAGCTGGATCAGATGCTACCCACATGCCACTTAAACGTCCTGAGAAGGCATTAGCCCTGTACGCTCGGGTAGCCAGTGGTGTGTGAGAAATTTCTTCTGTGATTTAAGGTATGGCCTTGGCTATTGCTATTTCTGTCAGTGAGAGTAGAAGTCTTATATTCCACTTGTTGACTGTTAACAATTTATTCATGATCAGGGATTATGGAAAGAAGTCATTAAGGTTGAATGGATAAGCACGATTAAACACACCAAAACTGGTAGGAGCAGAGAGCATGTCTTGTCCTGTCAGTGAAATTATTTTTTTGCTTTTTAGATGAAATTCTCTAGGACATTCTGTATACAGTCTTGTGAGTGTTTGAAGATGAGTTTTACCAAATAAAACCAGTATCCCTAGGGCCGCTACTTTGATGCGTTTGCAGTGGGGATTTCTGCAAAAGAACTCTTTGTTATCCAACTCCTGAATATACACGCCCTCCCTAAGCGGCCAGCTTGGGACCCCTTGAGTCAGATCAGGGGGCTCTGGGTTTGCTGTACTGCAGCCTTCCCTCTCTCCAAGGCAAAGGGTTTGAATTTCTTTCTTCCTCAGTAACTTGTTTGACTATGGACCTGCCCTGAGTTTGCCAGCAAATTGATCACACCAGGCAGGTTCCTGGCCTGGCAATTACAGGTAGAAGAAGTTTTCAAGTTTCAGGCCCCGAACTTTGTACAGGCGCTTCCCTCCCCTAAGTTCTAAGGCACAACTGTTTGTCTAGTGTCTCTCTTTTTGTTAGTGTAGCATTTAATCCCAGAAATGGGGTGGTATTAAATGTCACACTGAGTTTGTGCAAAGCCTGGTCTCAAGACACAGACCCGTGCAGTACCTTAGGGAAGCAGGTCTCCTGTCTCCCTTCTCCTCTCTGTCTGAACTTCCCCATCCCTCCATTCTCTCCCTCATTTCCCTCTCCTATCTCTTTCCCTTTCTCTGTTTTCTTTTCCATTTCCCCCTGCCCCTCAAGACAAGATAGTGTAGGTATTGTACTCATAGTTTCCAGAAGCTCTCTCTTGTATCTTGCAAAATACATTTCTTTCACAAAATCGTGAACTAAGAAAGTAACAGAAGGCAAGTGCAGAGGCCAGGCAAGTTTTACAGTTCTTAGGCCCATTATTAAACTCGAAATATTGGGAACTCTGACAAAAACAGCTCCAAACATGCCAGCAAACCACATTCCAGGGACAGAAGTGGTCAAATGTGCTTATGATGTTGTGATGTGTGTTTAAGTTGACCCCTCTGCCCTCTCAGAATCCCACACCATAAGCACGAATGAATCTAGACAGTGGCTTCCTTTGCTCAGATGTAGTAACAGCATCTGTCTTGGGAGTGAGCAGTGTGAACAAGCCTGTCCCAGATAGGCAGGGACTTCACCACCACTGGGTGCCCAGGGAGCCACCCCTTCTCCCACTCACATGAAATGTGCCAGCCTGAGGGGACTAGTGGTCACTGTCTCCTCATCTGGAGCAGGAAACTGGGACTGAGGAGACTGCATATGGCCCAGCAAGGCTGCCCCTCTGCAGCTCTGAGACTTGGTGGAGGTGGCTTTTAGGAAATCCATCTGGCTCAGCGAAAATCTGTTGTACTCTTTGGCCCAGTTAAGACCTTTAGTGGCTTTTGTTAGCACTTGGCTATCTATTATCATTCTCCTATGGTTTTCTCAAATTTTAACTTAAACTAATATTTATTTGTGTGATTATATATATTTATAGTAAAATATTCATTATAGAAATTTTGATAACATGGAAAAACACAAAGAAGGAAAAATATATATATATCCCAATCCCATAGCTCTGAGATAACCACTGTTCATAGCTTGATGTCTTTGTTTCTAACATTTCTTATGCTTAGAAGGACATCTTTTTCTTTACCAGAATGGGATCATTTTGCACATACTGTTTTATAGCTTTGCTTTTCTCATTTAACATTGTACTGTAAGCGTTTTCCCATTTCATTAAATAGTCTTCTATAAAGTAATTTTACTGGCTACAGAGTATTCTGTCTTATGAAAAGATCATTGTTTATTATCAGTGCCCTGTTTCTGGACATTATTTAGGATGTTTCCAGTGGTTTGCTATTGTAAATAATGTTTAATGAATATCCTTATGGCTAAATCTTTTCATAAATTCCTGATTACTTCCTTAGGACAAATGTTTGGAAAGAAATACAGGCTCAGTAGGTGTGCACAATGATACATGTTGTAACCTTACCCACCAGATAGAATATAACAATTTATATTCCAACCTCAGCTCCCCAACTAGATTATGAATTCTTTGGGCCCCACTAACATGTGTTCCCCACAGCTCCTGGCAGTGTTGGGCATACAGTAGAAACTTAATAAAAATAAAGTTAATTCGACTTGACTTCCTTGGTTACCAAATAATTAACCAATCTCCCCTTGCTGTTTTTGCTCCCTTCCATGTTATACATGCAAACGATAGGTGTGTGTCACTGAGCTCAATATCGATGATAGCAGTCACCCTGATCAAAAGCCTTATTACCTTAAAACTGACACTAATAGCCAACACGTGTGAGGTTATAGCAATGTTTCAGGTTAAAAGAATCCGGGGCCTAGAGTATGGACTGGAAGCTTCTTTTTACTACAATGCTAACAACCAGTTGTTACAAATGACTTGATCACCTTTCTGAAAGAGAAAAGGATTGAGGATGTTGTTTAGGATGCGGGCTGCACCACCCAGATACTGTACTAGAATACAGGGCACGACTGGATGAATGGGGAGGGGAGGAAGTGTAAACTCTCCTGTGTGAGCCAGTACCACTTCAACACATAAATCAAGGCTTCATTCTCTTCATCCTCCTTCCCCACTGCTCTGCACCATTCTGCAGCACTTGTTTCCATGAGCTATAATCACTGGGCAGTATTTTAAAGAGAAGCTATGTTTCTTGAAGATGTTGTTCTCTCTCTTCTCTTGTTTCTGAGACCCTTGTCCTCTTGCCAAGATCTCAGCAGTAGCCTTCTACTTAGCATCCCCTCTCTTTCCTGATGGAAACCATCCCAAACACAGTTTCCGTAAGATTCTTTCTAAATCAAGGCTTTAATCCAGTCCCTCCACTCCCTCATCCCCAAATCGTCCAGGATTTTCCCTTGTTTTCCACTGTAAGTTCAAACTTCTCTCCCAGCAAGAAAGACCTTCCAGAAAATGATGCCAGCACACACTCCTCCTTTCACTACTGCCTTATAGGGACCCACTGTAACTATTCATGATTCCCTGTGCATACTCTTTGCTTTTCCAGCCTACACAAACCTTTTCTCAAAATGTTCCCTTCGCGTGGAACACCTATTATATTTAAGGTATTCTACCTTAACAATCAATGTATTTGTCCAATTCTCCTACCCTTATTTGTAAGCTCTTTGGATATACATAGTGAGTCTTATCCATCTTAAAATCCCTCTTGGGGGGGCTGGCCTGGTGACGGTGGTGTAGTGGTTAATTCACATGCTCCGCTTCAGTGGCCCGACGTACACAGGTTTGGATCCCGGGTGTGGACCTACGTACCACTTATCAGGCCATGCCGTGGCAGGTGTCCCACATATAAAGTAGAGGAAGATGGGCATGGATGTTAGCCGAGGGCCAATATTCCTCAGCAAAAAGAGGTGGATTGACAACAGATGTTAGCTCAGGGCTAATCTTCCTCACCAAAAAAAAAAAAAAAAAAAAATCCCTCTCAGGGAGCAGTTGTATTGGTTGATGAAAGGGGACCCAGATGTCTTGTTAATTGTAGAAGATGTCATTTTTTGTATTCAACATAAGGTAAACGTGTGCACTGCTCATAAAAGAAAAAAATCTTAAGAATATTGATTGTGTTTGACACTGGTATGTGTGCAGTGGCATTAAGTTATGTATATAGTCCATGCCTCAAGCCTTGCATACAGATTGAAAATTAAAGAGAGCAACATCATAAAACCAGTTGCTGGTAGCTTCCAGCTTTGCTGGTCTGGACAGGAATGCAAGCCAAGGGCTGAGGACTCTCACTTCCACTAAGAGTCACACTCAGCCACCTGTGTTCCTAACTGCCTGGTTATATACGGAAGCTACTGATGGGGTGCAAGCAAGGAACTTGGCGCAGAGCTGGCAGCTGCAACAAACCTAAGCCAAGTGCTTACAAGGAATCACGTAGCCATTGTGGTCTGATTACAATATCCTGCTGCCGAGAGCTGAGGCTCTGCAGTGGAGTGTTCAGTGTGCAGTGGAACCAGAGTTAGGCAGAGATTTGATCTCATAAATATAACGCTTATTCAAGGCCTTATACCTTTCATTGGTTCCTTCCTAAAGATGGGATTTTATACTTTTTTGCCTTGTTTTCTACTTTCTTACTTTTCCTCCTATTTCTAGAAGTAAAACAAATCAAAGCAAAGCCTTTTCTCTTGTTTTCTTGGCCTTAGTTGTCCAGTTATTAAATTCAGAGAAACAAATACGACTCACTGGAGAAGAATGCATCTATACTAATGGAGTCTGTTATACTTGGGGAAAATAATCAGAAAAGGTAAAATTTTAGGTAAATCTGAAAACATAAGAATTCATAGAACTATTTATGTTAAGTTTAAAGAACATTTAGTAATCATCTTGTCTTGGGCCTTTATTTTGTAGATGAGGAAACTTAGGCTTGGAAAAAATGAAAAGATTCACAGCATCATAGCACCAGCGAATGCAAGAACTGTGCCTAGAATCGAGGTGTTTTGACTTTAGTTCAAACGTAACACCCAACACTGTCAGTTCTTTTCTCAGTAAGCTCACTTCCCACCCAAGACTTCCAAGCATGTCTATTCTACAGAAATTATTCCAATAAGTAGCATTATTTCAATTCTTCTTTAACTAGAATGCTATGATCATAAATGTTTTTGTTAAACAATTGCCTTGTTA